>NC_060142.1:522905590-523221215 GCF_021461385.2 Schistocerca piceifrons
TCATGTATTCGTCATCGTCATACTGGTGTATCACCAGGCTTGATGGTATGGGGTGCCATTGGTTACACGTCTCGGTCACCTCTTGTTCGCTTTGATGGCACTTTGAACAGTGGATGTTACATTTCAGATGTGTTACGACCCGTGGCTCTACCCTTCATTCGATCCCTGCGAAACCCTTCATTTGAGCAGGATAATGCACGACCGCATGTTGAAGGTCCTGTACGGGCCTTTCTGGATCCAGAAAATATTCGACTGCTGCTCTGGCCAGCACATTCTCCAGATCTCTCACCAACTGAAAGCGTCTGGTCAATGGTGGCCGAACAACTGTCTCGATGCAATACTCCAGTCACTACGCTTGGTGAACTGTGGTATCGTGTTGAAGCTGCATGGGCAGCTGTACCTGTACACGCCATCCAAGCTCCATTTGACTCAATGCCCAGGCGTATCAAGGCCGTTATTACGGCCAGAGGTAGTTGTTCTTGGTAGTGATTTCTCAGGAACTATGCACCCAAACTGCGTGAAATGTAATCACATGCCAGTTCTATTATAATATATTTGTCCAATGAATACTCGTTTATCATCTGCATTTCTTCTTGGTGTAGCAATTTTAATGGCCAGTAGTGTAATATACGGAAAACAATGATACGAAGAAGGGTCAGGATGATAGGACATCTGTTAAGACAGCAGGGAATAGCTTTCATGGTAGCAGAGGAAAATGTAGAGGGTAAAAACTGTAGAGGAACACAGAGATTGGCATACGTCTAGCAAATAGCTGAGGACATTGGTTGCAATTACTACTCTGAGATGAAAAGGTTGTCATAGGAGAGGAATTAGCGGAGTCTGCATCGAGCCAGTCAGAAGATTGATGACTCAGAAAAAGATCAGATAATACTTCATTATAGATAGACGTATAATCTGAAAAATAACATGAGATTTCTATTACAATTGTCTGCTAGGCAGCAAGTATTCCCACACACTTCTTTGGGGAAGAGCTGAACTTTCTTCTACACCTATCAATCACTCTCCACTGAAGGTGGCCTGCTGTGTCCATTCTACCTTAATCTTATCACAGGCATGAAGTGCTTTCTTTGATAATCGTTGATGTGTTACTGAGTCAAACGCTTTTTGAAAATCCAGAAATTCTGCATCTGTCAGACTGCCTTTGTCCGTGGCATCCAGGATGCCATCCGTGAAAAATGCGATATAAGGTAGCAGCTCGTTGTCCACATTCATTTGTCCAACAGTGAACGGATGGATATTATAATTTCAGCATCAGGGAAGATAGTAAAAAATAAATGTTTACTTACTGTGCGTAAAAAAGATAATAGGGAGAATAGTGATTATACACTACTGGCCATTAACATTGTTACACCAAGAAGAACTGCAGATGATAAACGGGTATTCATTGGACAAATATATTATACTAGAACTGACTTGTGATTACATTTTCACGCAATTTGGGTGCATAAATCCTGATAAATCAGTACCCAGAACAACCACCTCTGGCTGTAATAACGGCCTTGATACGCCAGGGCATTGAGTCAAACAGAGCTTGTATGGCGTGTACAGGTAAAGCTGCCCATGCAGCTTCAACACGATACCACAGTTCATCAAGAGTAGTGACTGGAGTATTGTGACGAGCCAGTTGCTCGGCCACCATTGACCAGACGTTTACAATTGGTGAGAGATCTGGAGAATGTTCTGGCAGCAGTCGAACATTTTCTGTGTCTAGAAAGGCCCGTACAGGACCTGCAACATGCGATCGTGGTTTATCCTGCTGATATGTAGGGTTTCGCAGGGATCGAATGAAGAGTAGAGCCATGGGTCGTAACAAATCTGAAATGTAACATCCACTGTTCAAAGTGCCGTCAATGCGAACAAGAGGTGACCGAGACGTGTAACCAATTGCACAACATAGCATCACGCCGGGTGATACGCCGGTATGGCGATGACGAATACACGCTTCCAATGTGCGTTCACCGCGATGTCGCCAAACACGGATGCGACCATCATGATGCTGTAAACAGAACCTGGATTCATCCGAAAAAATGACGTTTTGCCATTCGTGCCCCCAGGTTCGTCGTTGAGTACACCATCGCAGGCACTCCTGTCTGTGATGCAGCGTCAAGGGTAACCGCAGCCATAGTGTCCGAGCTGATAGTCCATGCTGCTGCAAACGTCGTCGAACTGTTCGTGCAGATGGTTGTTGTCTTGCAAGCGTCCCCATGTGTTGACTCAGGGATCGAGACGTGGCTGCACGATCCGTTACAGCCATGCGGATAAGATGCCTGTCATTTCGACTGTTAGTGATACGAGGCCGTTGGGATCCAGCACGGCGTTCCGTATTACCCTCCATAACCCACCGATTACATATTCTGCTAACAGTCGTTGGATCTCGACCAACGCGAGCAGAAACGTCGCGATACGATAAACCGCAATCGCGATAGGCTACAATCCGACCTTTATCAAAGTTGGAAGCATGATGGTACGCATTTCACAACAACGTTTCACCAGGAAACGCCGGTCAATTGCTGTTTGTGTTTGAGAAATCGGTTGGAAACTTTCCTCATGTCAGCACATTGTAGGTGTCGCCACCGGCGCCAACCTTGTGTGAATGCTCTGAAAACCTAATCATTTGCATATCACAGCATATTCTTCCTGTCGGTTAAATTTCGCGTCCGTAGCACGTCATCTTCGTGGTGTAGCAATTTTAATGGCCAGTAGTGTATTTTTAGGCGACTTTGAGTTAGACAGGGTGTGAGGTACAGAGGGATGCAACCTCAGGGATCAGGGATGGTTGTAGCATGGTTGGGCATCAAGTCGAACTGAACTTCTACTGCAGATACGAGTGCGTCATTCTACATTGCTTCCACTTTACGGTACACTTCATTACGTGTAATGGCTGGCAAGCGGTGTCGTGCCAGTCACTCCGAAACCTGTATAGGCGTTTTCAGTAAATGACAGATCTGTAGAAACTCCGGATCAGGGCAACAGCTGAACGTCCACCGAATAGAGATAGGTCATGAAAGCACCGGTAACACATGGTCTTGCGATATATAGTCGGAAGATAAGGTCAGATGTAGCTATATGGTTCCTGAGACCGTTTCAAGTCTCCAACATCTATAATGTATATATGCAGACTATGGCCACCAATGAAAATTTGTACCGAGGCATGTATTCGAACGCAGGTCTCCTGCTCATTAGGCAGATGAGCTAACCACTACGCCACCCTACGACAGTGCTTTGCATTACTGCACAGACTACCCTATCACGCCTCCCTCGTCAATCGAAATTCACGCCTCGGCCCACTTGGAATTCACCCAGAACTCGAACGCATTGAAAACACAACACATTACCATGCCTAGTAAGTTGTGGGAAACTCTTTGGTATTCCAAACAGCTTCCAGTCGCCTCTAAATTGACAAGTACTGGTCCTGTATCGTTTTCAAGGCAATTTCATAGTTGTTTCTGCAAGGTTGTATAAGTACAGGTAACGATGGTGGAGGTAAATAGTGAACACGTACACTTCTCTCCAAAGCAATAAACAAAGACTCAATTATATTGAGGTCTGATGAGTGTCGTAGCCAGTGGAGATCCGATAAGTCATCCTTGTTATCACAAAATCAGTCCTGGATTCTGCGGGCTTTGTGAGCAGTGTCCTGGAACACAGCATCACTACTGGGAACAAATATTGTGCCACGGAAAGGCACTAACCAGCCAAAATGGTCGCATCATCATTGGAATTAATGCGTCATTGCAGAATAACCATGAAGCCCATGGTATACCACGTTATGTCTCCCCAAATCATCACCGAACCTCCGCCACGTTTCAATCTTGATACATAAACTCGGCCAGAATTTGGAAAAAAGTGTGAAACAGGACTTATCCGACCAAATGAGTTTCTGTCATTTCTCGAAAGTCCAGCTTTTATGGATTCGGCACCACGTTTTCCTGTTACGGGAATTGGCATTGCTAACGAGTGGCTTTGGAGTTACAGCCCGCTCTGGGTTTCCCTGCTTAAGGAACTCCCCTCGCGTTGTTTTGGTGCTGGTAGGCTTCGTGAGTGCGACATCAGTTCTGCATTTACTTTTGCAACTGTCATCCTCTTATTTTTTGTCAAAATCCATTACAATGGCACGACTACCCAGCACACAGTTTCGTCCGTGTTGCGAGATAGTAGACGATGCTTTTCCGCTTTCTCACTGTGCGGTATAAATCTTCGATACGGTGTCTCTTGAAACACGAAACACTTCTGCTCCCTTGTTTACGGAAGCACCCACCTTATGTGCAAAAACTATTTGCCCAAGTTCTAATTCACTTAGCTGTGTCACACTGCACTTACAACTACACAGAACATCGTTCTCACGGTGACTGACTCTTGCAACGTAGTGAGGACATTTCACAGGTGCTGTTCGTGGTCAAATACAACAGCGTAACCTGCAGGCTTAGCTAGCATCTGCGTTTATGTTTAACCATGGATTTCTCGCGCAGTTTCCAAATTTTTGTCCAAACTCTGTAGCTGTCGTTTCTCCTACCTGCGCCAAAACTCTAATCATTTGCCATCTTCACATTGGTTGAAAGACGACTTCACAGTGTTCCAAATGTAATGCCCACTAGTGCAGATTATACATGTTCCATATAGATATATATATAATCTGATCAAAAGTATCTGGACACGTATTAGTGGATATTAATATTGAGTATGTCTGCCCGTGCCCTTTATGACAGCCTGACCTCAACTGATGACACTTTCGCTGGGGTGCCTGAATGTCTATGCAGGAACTGCAGACCATTCTTCCTGAAGAGTCGAAACCAGAGAAGGTAGTGATGTTCGACGCTGGCGGCTGAAGCAGAGTCGACGCTCTGCCTCATCCCAAATGAGCTCCATTGGCTTTAGGTCGGGTCTCTCAACAGGCCAATCGATTCCAGGACTGTTAATCTCCACAAAAGCTGACTCACAGATGCTGCTTTATGTCAGGGAGCATTGTCATGCCAATAAAATCATCGACTGTCAACTGTTGCTCTATTGTACGCTGCACACAATGTTGTAAATATGTTAATATCATTGAGTGCGTAGCGTTTTCTGAAGTGCAACTAAGTGTAAAAGAACGGATCCTCAGAATTACAGACCAATATCCCAGACTTCGCTTTGCTGCAGAATCTCTGAACATATTCTCAGTTCGAACATAATAAACTTCCTGGACATTGAGAAGCTTATGTCCACGAATCGGCATTGTTTTAGAAATCATCGCTCGTGCGAAACTTAGCTTGTTCTTTTCTCACATGATATACTGAGAACTATGGATGAAGAGAACAGGTAGAGTCCATATTTCTAGATTTCCGAAAAGCATTTGGCAAGGTGCCCCATTGCAGGTTGTTAACTAAGGCACGAGCGTATGGAATAAGTTCACAGATATGTGAGTGGCTCGAACACTTCTTAAGCAACAGAACCCGGTATGATGTCCTCGGCGGCAAGTGGTTATTAAAGGCAAGGGTATCGTCAGGAATGCTCCGGTGAAGTGTGATAGGACCGCTGTTGTACTTTATATATATAACTGATTTGGCGGACAGGTTGGGCAGCGATATGCGATTGTTTGTTGATGATGCTGTGGGGTACTGTAAAATACCGAAGTTGAGTGACTGAACGAAGATGCAAGACGACTCAGACAAAATTTCCAGTTGGTGTGGTGCATGGCAGCTAACTCTGAATGTAGAAAAATGTAAGTTAATGAAGACAGGTAGGAAGACCAAACCTGTAATGTTCAGATGCAGTATTACTAGTGTCCTGCTTGACACAGTCAGTCGTTTAAATATCAGTGCGTAACGTTGGAAAGAGATATGAAATAGAACGAGCATGTGAGAACTGTGGTGAGAAAGGCAAATGGTCGACTTCGGATTATTGGGAGAATTTTAGGAAAGAGTGGTTCACCTGTAAAGGAGACCGTGTATAGGACACTGGTGCGACCTATTCTTAAGTACTGCTCGAGTGTGTGGGATCCATACCATGTCGGATTGAAAAAATGGTTCAAATGGCTCTGAGCACTGTGGGGCTTAAAATCTGAGGTCATCAGTCACCTAGAACTTAGAACTACTTAAAACTAACTAACCTACCGACATCACACACATCCATGCCCGAGGCAGGATTCGAACCTGCGACCGTAGCGGTCGCGAGGTTCCAGACTGAAGCGCCTAGAACCGTTCGGCAACACCGGCCGTCATGTCGGATTGAAGGAGGACATCGGATCGGGCTGCTATATTTGTTATTGGTAGATTCGAACAACCTGTAAGTGTTACGGAGATGCTTCTGGAACTCAAATATGAATCCCTGGAGGGAAGGCGACGTTCTTTTCGAGAAACTCTGGTCAGAAAATTTAGAAAACTGACATTTGAAGCCAAAAGATCCTACTGCCGCCTACATACATTGCGCTTAAGGACCACGAAAATAATATACGAGAAATTATGGCCCCTAGGGAGGCACACAGTCGTTTTCTTACGAGTGAAACGGGGAAGCAAATAATCAGTAGTGGAATGGTACAGGGTGTCCTCCGCCACGCACTGTACAGAAGCTTGCGGAGAAACCATGTAGATTTAGATGTAGAACGCACCCTAACCACCAGAAACATGCCGATATTGTAACACCACGTCCTCTGTACTTCACTGTTGGTATTACCCATGAATGCACATAACGGTCTCGGCATTCGCCAAACCCAAATCCTTTCATAAAATTGCCACAGGATATACCCTGATTCAACACTTCAAATCACTTTTTACACCACCTCAAACGTCTCTTAGCAATGACTATATAGATGTGTGGCTCATGATGAGCTGCTCCACCACTGTACCCCATTATTTTTAATTCCCTGCGCACAGTCATTGCGATTGCTGGACTGCTAGAAGCACTTTGCAACTCACGAGCTATTTCATCTGCTGATTTCATGCGATTTTTTACAACCACCTCCCTCGGTGTTCCACGGTCGCTGTTCATCAGTGCATGAGGTCTGCTCCCCATTGCTTTTAGCTGTGGTTCTTCCTTCCGGTTTCCACTCCACAATCACATCACCAACAGTCGACCTGTGCAGCTTTGGAAGGGCAGAAATGTCTCTGATTGACATGTTACTGTGGTAACATCCAATAACTTGTTCCCGTTCGGAGTTGCTAACCTCTCCTGACCTACCCATTGTGCTGTTACTGCTTCCTCCCCATCTCCTTATACTGGCGGGTCTGTCTCTCGTGACATGTCATCGTTAGTTCCACGTTATACAGGAGTACTTTTGATGAAATAGTATAATAATAATCACTCGCCATGTACGTGGTTAGCAAGGCACTGGGGAATTTCAGAAATTCTTTTTGCTCAATAGACTGTCAGATTTTTGGGGAGTCTGTAAACGGAGAAACTATGGCGGAAACAGTGACGTTCAGTTAGCACTTTATCGTGAGAAGTGAATGTGAAGAAAGATAGCACTAGCAGTGAGTTGATCAGTCCGCACGTGTACGGCAGGCGGAGGATATGGCGTTCGTGCTGTGACCGCCTGCCCACGCCATCTCGCTCCCCAGTAGCGGGCGTCAGGATTGGAAATGGCGGCGCCTTCCGTGCTAGTCGTATTCCTGGCTCTGCCTGGTAATCTGCATTTACGTACATACACGCAAGTCATCGTACGGTGCATGGTGGAGCATACCTTGTACCAGTGCCATAGATTACCCTTCCTACTCCAAAGCAAATCGAGCGAGGGAAAAACGACCGTCTGCATGCTTCCATAAGAGCCCTTACTTCCCTTACCTTTGTAGTCCTTACGCGAGATCTACGTTGGTGGCAGTAGAATTATGCCATAGCCTGTCGCAAATGCTGGTTCTCTAAATATTCTCAACAACGAAAAATTTCTCTTGAGCTTCCAGCCGCATCAAGTGCTTTAAAATCAACGAGCTTTCGACCGGGTAGTTCTCGGCCATTGTCTAGTGGTGACTGTGTTTTGATTTCTGGTACCATTCTTATATAGACACGCTGCCTTCTGTGACGTCACTGGAGCTCACTCCAGCACCATACAAGGTAATGTTTACGTTTTGCACCCTCCGCACCCACTTCAACCTTTTGATGGCCGGGTGCCAAACAGTACTTAGATGCAGGCCGCCGTCTTTATTATTAAAGGTTTTGCCACATACTTTTAACTCTATCGCTTCTTTTATGACGCTGTCCTAGGAACTATTAGTCCATGTAATAACAGATGTCTCGTTGAATGCGATGTCCATTTTCTAGAGCATGTTCAGCTACGGCTGATGTCACAGGGTACCGAAAACGAAAACATCTCTCGTATTCTACTCAGCACTATTGAATAGTACGAACAGTCTGTCCAATACAAAATTGTCCACACACACACACATAGGTATTTTACATACCCCTGGCGTTCAGAAGTCGACATCATCAGGCCTCATGAGTTGTCCAACTTTTGCTGAACACCTGAAGATAGAATCGCTTTTATGCTAAAGTCTTGTCTAGAGAGGAATTTAGATGAGCCTGGTTTATTATAGGATGACAACCTGCACAAATTTAGCACTTGGTACATTAATGATAAGTAAATCCCTACAGTTTACAAATCAATAGATTTCAGTATATTTTTGTTTAGTTGAAATTTCACAAGTCGTTTACACAATTGTTAAAATGATATGGTTACGAGCTTCTGGAGCTGATTTAAGACTGTTAAATGTGTTAATCAGTGATAATGGATTGGTATTTGATGAACTGGATCAGGCAATAAATTTGACTGTGGAATTTGAAAGCAGAAAAATCCAAGTATTAGTACACCCTCGGCAGAAATGTCATACCAAAGCAAGTAAGCAAAGCTCCGTGTTGTGGCACTAATGAACCAGTTAGGGTCGACCGACGGCCATGTCATTCTTTGCCAATGGCGCCATCAGTTGCCGTAGGAAGGGGCGTGGCGTCAGCACACCGCTCTTCCAGCCTTCCGCCGACTGTTCAGACCGTGGAGCCGCTGCTAATTGGTCGAGTACCTCCTCAGCTGGCATCACGTGCCTCTGTGTACCCCTTTCGGTCGTCTCACTAAGGAAAAATCCCTGTAAGTACTGGGAATCGAACCCTGGTCCTTGCTTGGCAGTCAGACACGCTGGCCATTACATTACATGGGCATTAAACTACTACGACTGGTACATTATAATTAGTTTTAATTTGTTATATTTTTGTATAATTCATATCCTGAAATGAAGTGTACAAATGCAATAAGCTCATACATTTCTGTCACAGACTTACAACTAAAATAATAACATATTCATTTTATTTGTAATAACTTCAGAGTCACTTTCATAAGTGTTAGTATATCGTGAGTTTGAGATACACAAACCACTGCTATGTGGAGTTTCCCTGGAATGCATTTATCATCTCATTACGAGGCGGGGAATGATGTGTTAGTACTGTATCAGACAACACATGGATTTCTGCACTGTGCATGGTTGACAGGAATGTCTGTGGTACTGAGCAAGATGATCATGGGGTTAAAACACTGGACTCCCATTCAGAAAAATGATGGTTCAAATCCAGCTTCCCTGAAAGCATTTAAACCAAATGCTGGATGGTTCCTTTGAAAAGGGCAGAAATTATTTCCATCCACATTTTTCCTGAATCTCTAATAGACGCACCATCGACAGAACGTTCAATAAAATTCTTCATCAGAGGATGGTGGGTATTGTGTACATATGGTTGCATTTCGAGAAGGACATTGTATTGCAAAGATGCAGACACTGTATAGACACAGATATTGCAGCCATCAATGATGTCATGTGGTTGCGGCTTGGGCAGACTGGAACATGCTTCCAACAGCGTTGACTCTGTATTACGTCATCTCGTAATCCCACGTTTTGCAGGATATGTTGATCTGTCTCACATCTGGTTTAAATACAAAGGTCTCCCCTGACGCTCTGCTGAAATTTCTCATGGATTTTACTTTTTCTCCGATTGGCCAGCTCTAGTTTTCAGTTACGCCAAACGAGTTATTTGTGGCAACTTTCTTTTGTCTTATTCAAAGCTCTCTTTCCACTCAATTACAACACATTCTTCCCAAAACCTGTACCCTGTGAAAGTATTCCAAAGTAATATTTAGTTGGCCGTTATCAGTATCAGAACCTGCACACTCGCAAATTCGTTGCCTCATAGTTACATGGTTATATGGTCTAGAGAAAGAACTTTGGCTTGACCATATTACTTCACTCGCTGACATATATCCTGTAACTGTAACAGTGCTCTTACCTTCCCCTCAGCCATTTTTGTCAGGCGAAATGTGCCGTTATGCAGTCTTCAGGGCCCCCTCCTGTTCACACAAATTGCAAACACCATTATTTCACTCACAACACACATTTACCATTGCATTGTGTAAGTTCCCCCTCCATTTTCGAAATACTATAGTTCATTCAACTTGAAGGGGATCGAATCGTTCGAAGGTAGACAACATACAAACAAATCACGCCGGGCAATGAATAAAATGTGTGCCTGCTGTCCACGACGTGCCTGTAATTATAAGTCATAAATCAAAATGAATTTATTTCAGAGAAGTTGCTCTTTTTTATCATGTTATTTCAGTTCGGAAACGGTTAGAAAATGATCAGTGCCGTCTATAAATTAATCCGCTTGTCGGCGTCAAAGCAATCAACGCATAATCACACGAATTGTGTAAGTTGTCATCTGCTCCCGTAAACTGGCCCTTGAGCAACGCCAAAATTTCTCTAATTGACACCGTCTGATTAAATTTCATAAATAAAGTAATCCATCGATATAACTGCTTAGATATTTCCCACATTGTTCTCCACGTGTTCTTTTCCTCGCCGCTCTATTGCTAGACGTTAACTCAGTCGGCAAGATTCTAACTCGAAACCCACTACAGGCTACGCCGGCCGGTGTGGCCGTGCAGTTTTAGGCGCTTCAGTCTGGGACTGATGACCTTCCTCGCTGCTCTATTGCTAGACGTTAACTCAGTCGACCAGATTCTAACTCCAAAACCACTACAGGCTACGCCGGCCGGTGTGGCCGTGCAGTTCTAGGCGCTTCAGTCTGGGACTAATGACCTCAGATGTTAAGTCCCATAGTGCTCAGAGCCATTTTGAACTACAGGCTTCGTATGCTGCGTACTGCCAAGTGTGCGAGATGATGGTGCTCCAGTCACAATGAACACGTGACGCGTAACAAGACCACTGCACCTTAATGCAGTGAGATATTAATTAGTATCCTCACCCCTCCCCCTCCTTTCACCAGCATCATCAACATTAGTGCCCAAATGAACTTTAAAATTAAATAAGGGTTTTCTTTGAACACTTCTGTTTTTAAAATGATGATGATGAGGTCCCATCCTCCGAGGAGCGTAGGTGACACCCCCACCGCTGTACTAGGCAATGTCCTAGTGGAGGTG
The DNA here is from genome assembly GCF_021461385.2 of Schistocerca piceifrons. Lineage (NCBI taxonomy): Eukaryota > Metazoa > Arthropoda > Insecta > Orthoptera > Acrididae > Schistocerca > Schistocerca piceifrons. Next base: position 522,916,995 of record NC_060142.1, read on the forward strand.
GTTTGCCATTGCCTTCCCCCGACCGTAACGGGGATGAATGATGATGATGAAGATGACACAACAACACCCAGTCATCACGAGGCAGGAAAAATCCCAGACTCCACCAGGAATCAAACCCGGGACCCCGTGCGCGGGAAACGAGAACGCTACCTCAAGATCATGAGCTGCGGACTGTTTTTAAAATGACGAAAGGTAAATTGCTTTTAGTTTTTGTAGGCGTTTTATTAATCCACGAACTAATGAGTCAAAAAGACATTTGGTAATGCTTGTTTCTAACAACTATTCTTACAGAATGTTAAAGCAATCCTCAGTACATCGCACGTGCTGCCTATAGCTTCTTCTCAGAATAGAAAGCTACTATCTTCAGTGATGGTAGACGATTGTTACAAAACATGCTTCCTCTGCAATTCCCCCCAAAGCGACAATTCCTTCCTACATCCCGTACACAGCCACTTACAATTAGTAGTTTGTCACTAGATTGCTCAATTCCTTACTTCTGAGCTGGCGGAAATTGGAAGACTTCAGGCTGCCAATGTTTAGTGTCTGACCAATGACACTAACAGTATTAACAACAATAATAATAATAACAACAGTAATAACCACAACAATGTTGTAGCCGTTAAAATAGCTACTACTGTGTTGTGCTCTCAATTAATTCGTTTCCCTGTTGTGGAGAGTTCTGGTCCACTGCAGAAATCATGCACAACTCAGGAAAGGAATTTCCACCAGATATTTAAGCATCCGTGACGTATATGTTCCGATATTGGTGTCACAGATGAGTGGTACGCAGTATGTGTGCAAGGGGTAGACGGTGCTGGGAACGTGTTGTCCATACATTCGTTGGGGGTTTAACGTTCTGTCGATTCCATACATTTTTATCACAGGCTGTAACCTTCACCGCATTCTGTATCTCGTTAATACTAATATTTGAAAATAATGAAATTATTGGTAATTTATGTAATGGTTACTACTGTCTTACTAAATAGTCGTAATAGTAATGATATTTTCAAAACAATTTAGTTTCATAATCGAAACACAGTCGAACCTACTTGTTTGTACTCTTCCGAAAATTTAACTTCACCCTCAGGGAGTAATTAGCCCCAGGTTTCGAAGCACTGTAATACAGTGACAAAAAAATCTCAACACAAAAAAAAATTAAAGAAGAGCAATGTAATTACGTGAATACACTTGGCTAGGTAACATACTTAGGTGATAAACATTGCAAAAATTGCCCGCCCGGTTGGCCGTGCGGTCTAACGCACGGCTTTGCGGTTGGGAAGGGGGCCTGGTCCCCGGCACGAATCCGCCCGGCGGATTTGTGTCGAGGTCCGGTGAGCCGGCAAGTCTATGGATGGTTTTTAGGCGGTTTTCCATCTGCCTCGGCAAATGCAGGCTGGTTCCCTTTATTCCGCCTCAGCTACACTATGTCGGGGATTGCTCCGCAACCAAGTTCTCCACGTACGCGTACACCACCTTTACCACGCAAACATAGGGGTTACACTCGTCTGGTGTCAGACGTTCCCTCGGGGGTCCACCGGGGACCGAACCGCGCAATAACCCTGGATTCGGTGTGGGGCGGCGGAGGGGTGAAGTGGACTGCAGCAGTCGTCGTGGGGTTGCGGACCAGTGCCGCTGCGGCGGGGACGGAGCCTCTCCGTCGCTTCTAGGTCCCCGGTTAACCCTAACATAACATAACATTGCAAGATCACAGGTTAACGTAACATATGAAAATATGAAATGCTGGTATTAATAACCAGTGTAACGAACAGAATGTTGAATGCAAGCATGCAAACGTGCATGTACTGTGCGTATAGGTGCTGGACATCAGTTTGTGGGATGGAGTTTCATGCCTGTTGCACTTGCCCAGTCAGTACAGACACGGTTAAAGCTCGTTGTGGATGACGCTGGAGTTTTCCTCCTACGATGTTCCATATGTGGTCGACTAGAGCCAGATCTGGTGATCTAGCATTTCAAGGCAACGTGTCGACACCCTGTAGGGCGCGCTGGGTTAAGACAGCGTTATGTGGGCGAGCGTTATCCTGTTGGAAAACACCCCCTGGAATGTTCTGCATGAATGGCAGCATAACAGGTCGAATCACGAGACTGACGTACAATTTGCAGTTAGGGTGCGTGGGATAACCAGCAGAGTGCTCCTGCTGCCATACTAAATCGCATCCGAGACCATTAAGTCCGGGAGAAGGCTCAGAGTGTCAAGCAAGCAGACAGATTAGTTTAAGATCCTCAAATGGCCTCCTTCTAACCAACAGACGACCATCAATGACACGGATGAAGAATCAGCTGTCACCAGAAGACACAACAGACCACCACACTGCCCTCCAATGAGCTCTCGCTTGGCACCACTGAAGTCACAAATGGCGGTTGTTTGGCGTCAGTGGAATAACTGCTACAGGGAGTCTGGCTCGGAGCTGTCCTTGATGTAGCCGATTTGTAAGAGCTCGTTGTGTCACTGTGGTACCAACTGTTGCTCAAAGTACTGCTGCAGACACAGTACGATGCGACAGAGCTACAAGAGTATGAACACGATGGTCTTCCCTCTCGGTAATGGAGTGTGGCTGTCCGGAGCACGGTTTCTTGTGACTGTACATTCTCGTTACCACCACTGCCAGCATTCATGTGCAGTGATTACATTCCTGCTAGGTATTTCCGCAGTATCAAAATGGTTCAGATGGCTCTAAGCAGTATGGAACTTAACATCTGAGGTCATCAGTACCCTAGACTTGGAACTACTTAAACCTAATTGACCTAAGGACATCACACACATCCGTGCCCGAGGCAGGATTCGAACCTGCGACCGTAGCAGCAGCGTGGTTCCGGAATGAAGCGCCTAGAACCGCTCGGCCACAGCGGCCGGCTCCCGCAGTATCACAGAAGGAAAATCCAGCTTCTCATAGCACTATTATACCTCGCTAAAACTCTGAGAGATGTGATAATGGTGTCTTTGTCACCTTAAAGACATTCTTGACAGGCGTAACTCATCACGTCCAGTTTCAAAGGTAAATAACACTCACGACTGTCACAACATGTATTTAAGGCAAACCTGATTTACATCGTCATAGTGACGCTACTAGCACCACTGTTATGTGACTGACACAAAATTTGAATAGAGATCACCTTTCAGATGTAGAGACACACCTACCAACTTCCGTTTATGTCGCACAACTCCTTCTTGGTGTTGAGATGCTTTTTCCGTCAGTGTACAAGATATAGCTTTCTGGTTAATGCTTAATAAGCCAAATAGCACAAGTGTTAACGACATTAGAAGTGTGCGAGCGGTTCAAAAACTTAGCCAGTCACAAAAATCGCCCTCTTTGCTGAAGGTCTGGTGTTTTCAATGGTCTGGGTAGGACACAATGCTTGTAACATTTCCTTCTTTAAATACTGTTGTAATATATTAGTCTAGTGTGGAAATTAGCCAAGCTGAGTCAGAAACATGTCTGTAGAACATAAGAGGGATATATTTTTTTCTTGGAAGGGGGGGGGGGCTGGTGGCCTTCAGCCAATGCAGAAGCAGACCGTGGCAAAACACTGCTGCAGCCAAGCTCCAACAGAGACTTTTTGAGTGGTGCACTCACGGGAGTGATTCTAGGTGGTCTGATGCTTGTGCTTGAAGAAGGCAGACATGCATGTTGTAATGTGGGTTATTCAGTGTGGGTGACTGATTCTGGGCTGTGAATTGCTGCCACCATACTTTAACTTTTGAAGGAATTTTGTTTCCAGAGGACTGTTTATGCTCCAGAGTAGAACTCTGACTTTTTCCGTTTCGTTATGGGATTGTGAATAGACAGAGTAAGAGTCATTATTCTTTGTTTGTATTTCGTGTGTTTTGTAAATCGTAATGCTGAAATCTGAATTAGCTGAGCTGATCAATATTTCGTGTATTGTGATCACGAAATAGTCTTAGGTTCCGCAGGTCTTTGATGACTATTATCTCGGGGATTTTTCCAGCATTCTCGCAACACTCTTAATACGATTTTACTGCATTTAATAATATTATTTCTGTACTATATTTAGTTATCATACCATCGTCTTCTGTTTATTTGAGTTTTACAGTCTTGTATAAATCTGATGTTTTTCATTGCAAGGTATACGTACTAAAGGCTCGAATATTTCTAATTTTTAATTTTTGAATTCAGCTTGTCTGCTCGAAACTGTGACTTCCCGTAATGTAACTTTACCCTTGTTAAAATTTCATCGCGATGAAGACATCATTAGAGGTGCCGAAACCCAGGTCAGTGTATTAAAAAATTTCGTGGAGAACGAAAATTGTTCTTAATTTATGGGCAATTTTGAACTTGATGTGCCGCAATATATGTTAATGACATAAACGCAAACATTTGAAAATGGCATAAAAGACCGAAATCTGGATCGTAATTAAATAAACAACAATACAGTCAAATGGCGGTTTGGCCATTTCAAAAAATGTTAAAAATTATTTCCGTTTATTCCTTAATAAGCATTCTTCAACATAATTTTCTGTCACCTACATCAATTACAGATGTTAGCATCTGTATTTACTATGTCTGTTCGTTCCATTACTTTGGAATTCTAGCCAATGCATAGTTTCACTCACAGCTACGAATTATTATTTACAGAAAGTTAGCTGCTGGGAATTAAAGCAGACGTGTGTGGCTCTACCCTACGACATCGAGTTATTCTTTTTAAATAGAGCCGTGCATAGCCTGGTTACCTAAGGTACAAACAACATCGGCCTGCCGGTGTGGCCGAGTGGTTCTAGGCGCTTCTGTCTCGCACCGCGTGACCGCTACGGTCGCAGGTTCGAGTCCTGCCTCGGGCATGGATGTGTGTGATGTCTTTAGGTTAGTTAGATTTAAGTAGTTTTAAGTTCTAGGGGACTGATGACCTCAGATGTTAAGTCCCATAGCGCTCAGAGCCATTTGAACAAACAACATCAGGTAAAGTCGCAGTTGGTGTTCTCTCGTGCAATGCTGGGTAGAGAGCAACTACTCAGCAGAATATCCGTTAGACAACGTCGCAGTTCTCAATATGACCATTGGAAACTGAAAGGGAAATGCTCTTCTTTCAAACTGCTGTTCCAGAAATTAATATGACATAAAAGCATTGAACACTTCAAGTTAGGTAGGGAGACGGGATTTCTCTGGTCTCTATTGCAAACACAGTTTTCGGGCACAACTATGGATACTTACGCCAATATTTATGATAGCAGCAAATCATGTACCTACCAAAATTTCACTTTCAAGTTTAGTGCCTGTGGTGTCACCGCCAGACACCACACTTGCTAGGTAATAGCCTTTAAATCGGCCGCGGTCCGTTAGTATACGTCGGACCCGCGTGTCGCCACTATCAGTGATTGCAGACCGAGCGCTGCCACACGGCAGGTCTAGAGAGACTTCCTAGCACTCGCCCCAGTTAGACACCCGACTTTGCTAGCGATGGTTCACTGACAAATTACGCTCTCGTTTGCCGAGACGATAGTTAGCATAGCCTTCAGCAACGTCATTTGCTACGACCTAGCAAGGCGCCATTACCAGTTACTATTGATGCTGTAAAACATACCTCACGCCAGCCTGCGTGAGCTTAAACGCGTGTCTTTCGGCTTCCTGTCATAGTGGATTGGCTGTCTTGCCAGTCCACAACAGTGCCTGCTTTGGTTTTCACAGTAAATGCTTTTAAGAAACAGTTACTCGATTCACAGTCCACTTTTCAAACACGAATATCAATAAAAAGTCACTTTCAATTAAATGTCCACACTTCTACTGCACACAGCCCCATTCTTTCTCTCAGATGAAATACCGCCGTTATCTCCTTCGTACACAAAGCTACGTTACCGTGAACATGTGCCAGAATGTTTATCCCAACGTTCTCGACGACCAAGATGTTCTAGATCTACATGATGAGTGAGTTGCGGACACTCTCATTTACCAGCCATGCTCGTACGGCTTCAAGCATACATTCCTGATCTGACGAACACTCAGCTGCCATAACGCACCCGGACTGAGCCGCTAAATCATCCGGTGTTAACTCCATTGTTTGTAACATCGTAGCAAGTAACAGCGCAGCATTTGGTAGGTATCATGCAAATTGAAGGAGTATGGGGGAGAAAGGAAAGGGAAAGGGAAGGACTGTTGATGTAAACTGCATCGGGACTTTATTTGCAATCAACGGCGACAGGCAAAGATGTGTGGCAAACCGGAATAAGAACCGGGGATCTCCTGCTTACCACTCAGTGGCATTGACCATTGCGCTATCCACACAGTGTTGTGTGGACTTGTCACGCCTCCCGACCAACTCACATTCCCACCATGCGCCATCTATATGCAGTCTCCTCTCATGTCCTCCACGCTCGCTACTTCGAGATTCCCACAGGGAGTCGAACGTAATTGTGCGTCGGCATTGAAGGTGGAGGATTCATTGCTAATCGAGGCGAATCAGTTATTTGAATGTATGATGTCTGTTCGTCCGAAAGAAGACACCACGCAGAATCCGCAGCTTTGATATATGTCATGTAAATTGACTGTGTAAGAGGGAAAAGGAAAAGGAAAGGGAAAGAACTATTGATGTCAGGTGCATCGGGCATTTTGCGGAATCAGCTGCGACGAGTGAAAATGTGTGCCGGACCGGGATTCGAACCCAGGATCTCCTGTTTTCTAGGTTAAGGCAACTGCCTAGTAAGCCGTAAGCCAGAGAGGGCTCTCCGGCTTACTAGGCAGCTGCCTTAACCTAGGAAGCAGGAGATCCCGGGTTCGAATCCCGATACGGCACACATTTATCAGTCACCGCCGCTGATTCCGCAAAAGTCCCGACGTAGTTGACATCAATAATTCCTTTCATTTCCTCTCAGTTCTTCCCCCACCACCTTCCGTTTACAAAATTCGGATTCCGCTTGGTGTCTGTTCTTTCGGACACATGTCTGAAAGAACAGATACCACGCATTAATATCAAATAGTTTGATATGTCTATGTGATGCTATCGTCAGTGAGTGGCTTTAGCTGGATACGGCACACTTGAAGAAACTTGTGAACTTTCTTCCTCAACAAAATGGTATCATCGTCAAGGCAAGGTAGGGTATTACACAGTCTTAACGTGATGTCACATGGGGGAGAGATCAAATGTTTTTTCCAGTGCGCTCTCGTAGCACGAAATCCACTTTGAAGTGACTTTAACGGCCACCGCACTACGTGACGATTTTGCGACGTCTTGGCAACCCCTGGGAAGTCCTTGCAAGTCCCCTGGCGCTGGGAGGAGTCCTCCGTTTTCACCCGCCGCGGCGCTGCCGCCGCCGTCACCGCCCCGGCGACTCGACCGTTTGTTTAGATTAACCCGTCTCTCGCGCCGGCACTGGACGCTGTTTTGTCTCCGCGGGGCTGCGCAGTTCTCGACCTCGGTGTATTTACGATCCGTAGCTCATCCCTCCCCCCTCCCCCTCCTTCTGAACGAGGACACCGAAGACGACGACGAGGACGAAGATGAGGGGAGGGTTAGGGCTCCAATTAACTGGCTGCCTCCCAAGCTCTGCGCCAACGACGCAACCTCCACGGCACCCCTCCACCACTCCACCGCCTTTCTCCCTCGCCGCCGCTCTGGGCTAACGTCGACGTCGCAGCGTTCTTGCTGTATACAGTTACAGATTAGTATGTCCGCAAACGCGATTACGTAGCGCTCTGCTTGGCTAGTACAGCGCAGTACAACGCGGAGATAAAGATTGACTTTGGCAACCGGTGCAGAGAATGGGGAGAGGTCGCCAATCTTACTCGTAGTTATGACGTCAGAATTCTGCAAGCCTGGAACCTCCCGCACACATCAGTTCCTTCTTGCTTGTTTGAGAAAGTGGTGTCTGGAACGTTTACGACTAGAAAACACTGTCGGCTGTTTTGTGTTTCTCACCAAGTATGATCCAAACAGTCGAAGGAAGAAGTGCGGTAGTTTCTCTTAGTCTGCTAAAGAGAAGGAGCAGTGTAACCCTGCCACTTGCTGTTGAAACAGCATAAAGTGAGCTGCACTGTCTAAGAATTTGAGAAATCTCTTACAGACCTACAGGAGAGGGAAACAACGGACATCGCTGACATACCTGAAGAAGCAATCAAGAACGCTGGCGAAAAAATGAAAATTGTGCTACTGGAATTGATTAGGAGAGATACTGACTACCAAAAAGCAATATGAGTTCCATACCGCAGAAGGCGGCGGCTACCGAGCCTAAAGCCTAATATCTCATGCATCAAAAATCCTCATAAAGGTATTTTTGAGGAAAGCTGAAAAGATGGGAGATATGCTGAGTGACGATCGGACTGGATTCAGACTGAAATTTGGAACATGAGAGGCGATTCTGGCAATGCGCCTATCTATCGAAAAGCAGTTATAGAAAAAAAAACTTGTTTCGCCTTCGTAGACTCGGAAAAGGCATCAGATAATGTTATCTGACAAGAGATGTTGAGAATGCAGGTCTTGTATTCAAAGGGATGCGGGTGATTCTCAGGTTCTATAAGTATGAAGTGACTGTGATTTAGAGGTTTCAGCAGGAACAAGAAACAAAGGTTAGAAAATGCCTGAGACAAGGATGTGCTCCCTCTCCTCTTATACTCAATGCTTGCATCCACGAAGATGTAGATTAAGTTAGTGAAACACCTGGGGTGGGTCTCAAAATTACTGGACAGGAGGGAGACATGATGCGTTATGCAGATGATGCTGCTGTGGTCACGGAGACGAAAGAAGACCTATAGAAGGTCCTCAGCACAATGGGAATGACTTTCTATAACCAATATTGTATGAAAATATACAAGAGATTAAAGTAGTGGTAACCAGTACGGAAGAAGAGTATGAACCTCTTAGAATGAGAACTGGAAGACTGGAATTAGAAGTGGTACAGAACTTTATCCATGTGGAAAGCAGGATCACACAAGGGATGTCGTAGAAGACGGAAAGATATCGTGAGCACAATACAGCAGTCAAAATTGTATGTCAGGAAATGAGAAAATGAATCGTGAAATCATTTTCTTGGAGTGAGGCTCTATACGAGTATGGAACTTGGACAACAGCAAAACAAGAGAGAGCACAGCTAGAAACCCTGTAAGATTTGGTACTACGGAAGGGTGCATGAGATCTGCTGGAGAGACAGAAATTACCCATGAAGGAGGTGCTGAGGAGAGTACAGGAAACCAGACTTCTGTGCGTCCACAACCAGATAAGAATATACACTCTTTGAGACACAATAACAGTACTGGAACAATAACAGATGGAGGTACTGAGAGAAGGATGAATCAATATGCCACACATGCAGTAGATTATGAGCAATATAGGGTATGGTACGTATACGTAAATAAAAAGGAAGGCAGAAAGATGAAGGGGAAGGTGTACGGCTGCAGAAAAACTTGAAGATTGTACGCTCCAGAAGAAGATAAAGCTTCCCGAAAATGCGTAATTCTCTCCATTCAGCAATTTATAGGACGTTTCATGTCGACACCTCTAACAATAAATATTGTACACGGCCGTGTGATGTAATTTTCTGACGTAACTAATTCAACAACTGTTCGAATAAAGTTTTGTATCACCTTCTTGACTTGCATAATTTGCATTTTTTTTTTTTTTTTTTTTTTTTTTTACTAAGAAACGTCCTTCTCAGTACTCTCCTCATCACAGGTGGCACACCTGCACAGCAACGCCACTTGGACATTCGAACGCTATCGTGGTACACAATACATCCGTCAAACCTGGTTCGTAGTGGGCTTTTGTTATCAGCAATACCAGCTATTGATGGTCATCACAAACAACATATCGTTCACAGGTACCCAAGGGGAATGTGCAAGTGTCTCGATACGATCAATTTGGCCTCTAGGCGTCACGTTACGAGAAACAATACAAATCACGCAGCGTCTTGGTAACGAAATTTGTTGGTAAATGAATATCCAGAATTAAACTTAGAGCTCTACACCGACGATTACAAGTTTCGTCTGACACCTGATGACTATCGTAGAAGAGTATATGGCGCAAAGGTGCAAACGAAATTGCCAATTGTGCAGTCCAACGATTCCAGGCTGGTTTCACGTGTAGAGGTCAGACACCTCTCACCGCTGTCGAGGGTAATTTGTGTGCCATTCAGTATCGCGATAGGATCCTCCCAGTTATTGTCCAACACCGCAGTCAACATTTGGGTGAAGGGTTCACCATTCAAGACGATAGGGTACAAACGTACCGCGTCAACATTATGAACACATTATTCAAGCAATCAACCGAACTGAATTGTTTGTTGATGCAAGCATGTTTGGAATAAGTTTAATTTTGCAGTTCGTCGTCTCAGAGGCTTCCCGGACGTGCTAAATGACCTCAGGAGCTTGCGATCGGAGATTGAGAGATTCATGAGCAGCAGCATCTTTACCGCCTACTGGACAACATGACAACGAGGGTATCATCAGATCATACTGGAGCGAGTGGGAGAGGACAGCATTGAGCGTTATCCGACATCACATGTAGATTTAAGACATTTACACGACGAGTAATGTCGATAATACTCTCTTTATGTTGGTTGTTGTTTTGTTTTGTTTAGTCTGTAAGGTATAATCTCGTAAGGTATAATCTCGCAAGGTATAATCTTTCATTCCCTACTCCTCTCGAAACTAAGCCAATACACGTTCACATGTATGTAGTGTTGCAAAATGCTTTTTGCACAATTTAAATATCGATACTCAAATCGTCACATGCAATGCACAACATTTTGAAAGGAACTTTGTGGTGTCCTCTGGTACAAGTCTAAGGGAAAAAATACCCTCATTACTCAGCATTAAAGCTGTCAATAGCTTAGAAACTTGTTCATTATTTTGCAACATATATCTTTGATGAAATATCCAATTATTTGTTCAATGACAACCAGGTAGCAAGTCAATAGCTTAGAAACTTGTTCATTATTTTGCAACATATATCTTTGATGAAATATCCAATTATTTGTTCAATGACAACCAGGTAGCAAAGTAAATTTTAAATCGAGTAGAAAACATTCCTTCTGAACGACTCCTCAGATTATGCAGACAGTTATTTTTATTATAAATTAGAGTGAGCAGTTTACTAGAGCAAGGTTGTTCTTTTTTCTGATAAATTTAAATATATTACAAAATATTAATATCTTTATTAATGTTACATTCAAATTACAGTGCACTTTAGTAATTTATAAATAGCCGACTCGTAAACATTGTATGTAAACAAATCATCGTTGCGAAAGGTGGAAACAGAGTTATTCTAAGATCGATTGATTATTGAGATCGAACCAATGATATATGGACTAAGAAATCGAAATAAGTTTTAACTGAGTAATAGCATAGAAATAAGAATTCATTTTATAATTTGTTAATACTGGTAATGTTTGTGTTTAACGAATCTATTTATTATTAACAACACCCAGAAATCCTTGATATAAAAGTACACTGATATGACACTTATCAAATCTTCCAGAAAACTGTTCAAATTTTAATGTGTTAGCTGCCTTAGATTTAACAGTCAAGTTGTTTTCGAACTTTACTAGCTGATACTTTTACGAAAACCTTTTAAAAGTGTAATATCACTATATTCAGTTTTTCAAGGGTTCTCCAACAACGTTAACAATATAGACCTTTTACCTAAGACAAAAAACACATTGTCTTTAACACTTCGGTACGTGATAAAATTTGGACATACAAAAAAATACGCCTCTGTTGGATTACCATTACTTGAAAACTTCTTTCGACGTCTTGTTCGGTAAATGCTATATGAAGGGCAGGACATCGATATGACCGATTATGTTTAACTTTTCCGTATATGATTCTGCATGATTTTGAAATGCCCTCCTTCCCCCTTCCTCCCCTCGCCACACATAAGTGTTTTATTATGGAGTCAAATAACACGGCAGCCCACCACGCCCTCCCACTCAGATCTATCATATGCTTAATTTTATTCAGACTTCACTGTACCATTTCACGAGAGAGTCACGTCACCACAATAATATTAGTATCCTTAATGTGATTCTCCTACCAGAATAACATGATTTTATCGAGAGTTTATCTGAAGCAACATCAACAACGTAACCGTAGCGCTAATTCGAAGACTTTGAAATTCTTGAATCTAGTAACAAGTACACTTGCGATCTCTTACAGAGGACCTTGAATTTCCGTTGTCTCCACTTGAATCCAAGCTGTTGTCCAATTCTGAAATAAAAAATGCGATATTGTAGCAGGATATTTTAATCCATTTCTCCAAGCTGTTGGAGCTGTGGATCTTTAAAGGAATTTCATCTGCCGTATCTTTGCAACTACATAGTACCTATTACCTTGTTTCTCTTTCTGTTGTTTATATCCTTGCTGATCCTTCCTACGGAATGTGTAACACTAATCACTTAAGATGGCGACCTATAAACGATTGCTCTTCGCAGCTGTTTGAAAATTGTGACAAAATTGTCGGAGTGACAGCTATCACTCTTATATGAACCATGCTTTTAAAGAAACTTTCTTGTTGTTTCATAGGAATCACCATATCTTTGTACTCACCTTCATATAGAGGGTGTTTCAGAAATGATGGTCAATAATTCACATGGAAAGTACAGGCCAAAAGTAGGTAAAAAGTTCCAATAAACATGAGTCCACAACTCAACCGTTGTTGGGATACAACACATTTTCTGTTGCGGTTCATCAGTGCCTAGGAACACGAGGCATCTCTAAACGTTAAGGTAGGCGTTTGAAATGTTGTCCATACGTCTGAATGTAACACTGAACTTGTCTCTGAAATGAGTTGCGAATCCCCGCAGGCAGTCCTAGGGAATTTTGTAAATGCTGGAAGACTGCTTCAATCCACAAGAGTAATTCCTGAAGAGAGTTGAACTTGGTAGAGTAGATCAGGCTTTTGACGTGACCCCACACGCAGAAATCCATGGGATTCAAATACGGAGACGTTGGAGGCCATGTCTCAGGGCCTCCTCTACCTACCCAATGTTGCCCATCCGTCCGAATTAGAAACCAGCGCACTCGTAAATGAAAATGTTCAGGCGCTGGTTCAGACGGACATCATCATATACATCTGGAAGTACAGTCCGCAGAAACCACATGTACTGCTGTCCTGTTAGTCTCTGTAGTAGGAAGTATGGTCCAGTTATGCGGTCTCCGAGGAGTTCTCTCCAGACGTAAAACGTATAACGCTGGTGATGTCGTGATACATGTGTAGCATTAGGACTGATATCGACCCAAATGTGACAGTTATGCTAGTTAAATACACTATCACGAGTGAATTCAGCCTCACCCGTGAGCCGAATACTGCTTAAAAACTGCGGATTCAGGTTACACTGTTGTTGCACCGACTGGCAGAAATTCTCCCTAGGAGGGAAGTCTGCATTATTGAGAGCTTGCACTCGTTGCCGATGTGAAATCCACTATGACTCATGATACACTCGTGGGTAGTAGAAAATACTCAGTGTTGTAGAACACTCAGTACAATGTCGTTTATTGAAACTGAACTACACTTCTCGAACAATCACTATACACACACAAAAACAAATAACTTGTAGACTACCATTCATCAAGAGTATTGGTGAGGTCTGTCGGAGCTGGTCCTAGCTCGGCGAGGAACTGGCTGTACTGCTGCTGCGCTGGCCGTATAAAGCCGGCGTAGGCCGGCGGAGTACTCCAACTTTCCCTGTATCTGTGAGGCGACCTCTGCAGAAAAACGTTCTCATCAGTCTCTAGCAACTTCTGTTTTGAAGGATTGTTTTCCTCTTGGTTGCGCCTGCAAGTTCTTGTGTATGTTATATGGTACACAGGGGTGTCTTGAGTGTAGGCCACATGGCAGGGGCCATCTGTGGCAGACGTAATAGGCAGCAATCCTCCTTGTTGAAGGACTTGGACGTTCATGTACGATGCATAACACCCTGCTCTCAACATCGGATGTTATGGATCTGGGTCGACCTTCTCGTACAAGGTGTGCGAAACTACAGGTTTCTCTAAAGCGCTGATGTAACCCAGTGAATGTACATCTGTCCAGCTGCCTGAGGTGAGAAAAAGCTTCTTCATACAATCGAGCAGCCTCAAGTACTTATCATTCACTTTGCTATACATGAAGTGCATGTGTCCATAGTGCCGTGCGGGGTAGCCGTGTGGTCTAGGGCGTCTGGTCACGGTTCATGCGGCTGCCCCCATCGGAGGTTCGAGTCCTTCTTCTGTCATGGGTGTGTGTGTTGTCCTTAGGATAAGTTAGTTTAAGTTAGATTAAGTAGTGGTCAAACCTAGGAACCAATGACCTCAGCAGTTTGGTCCTATAGTCCTTACCACAAAGTAAAAAATAAAAATCTGTCCATAGTGAATTCACGTTCATAACTGACAGTGAGGCCGGTAAGGTACAGTGCCAACGGTTGATTTGCAGACCCATGTTTATTGGAGCTTTTTATCTAATTTTGGCCTGTACCTTCCATGTGTGAATTATTGACCGTCACTTCTGAAATACCCTGTGTATTTGACGGCCTCCGTTAAAGCTGTAAATAAAAACATTCTGAATACCAAGCGGAGTTATTTAGAGGTATTCGTTTTATTAGTGTGATTACGGCCTGGCGCAAGTCTTTCTTGTTGACTTCACTTGGGCTGTGTGTGTGTGTGTGTGTGTGTGTGTGTGTGTGTGTGTGTGTGTGTGTGTGTGTGTGCTACGAGTCGTAACACATGTATAGGTGACTGTGGTGATTGCATGTTACAGTAGTGTCATATCTGTACTGTTGCTGATGATTAAAGAAGCGGGAGAGTGAAAGCCAGTACCACCACGCAGTCCCTCTCCTCTCGAATTACACCAAGGAAGGTGCAGAGCTTGACTACATATGCACCACAGGGATCACCAACAGATTCACCGAATCTCACTCCAAGAGACTCTGTGGGGAAGTTAGCCTTCTCTCAGCCTATGACATGCACGCAAGGACTGTCATAACGAAATTCGACGCCACCACTGTATACCTCCCTGCTGGCTAAAGATTTTCTTTCAGTGCAAAGACTCGGACCGACTACCTTTTAATCAAGCGGCAACGCACATTCGTGCATTAGCGACATCGGTTATGGAGACGAGTTATTTATAGCAGAAGGGCACATACATAAACTACTTCCAAAAATAATGACAATGCCAACCGAGGCAGTTGGCAACAATGTAACAGCTTTTCAGTGCCGTTTACCTGTGTGTTGGGCCATACGGTTTTGTTTGTCGTAGGTCCTTACTTGAGATAATGTGGTGTACACTCAAGTAATTCTACAGTTTACGAAAAAAAGTTGAAGTTTCTGGTTCTTAGGTCCAGCTAAGGAACGTGAATCCATCAAGGGTTACATTACTACCATAGCGATATGGACGGTACGTTGTCATGCAACAGAACATCTGAAAACAGCATCTTAATAATCCAACAGATACTGCATTCACACTGTTGTTTCCAACTACGTGGTATCGATTAAAAAAATATCCCTCTGCCCCGAAAGACTATGTCTATAAACTCTTAAAAATATACAGGGTGGCGCACGAAATGTGTTACCAATTATTTCTTTCACAATTTACGACGTACATTAGATATCCCGCTGGGATCTCTACAGCAGTACCAGCAGAACTTGGAAAAACAAATGAGTTATGGAATGACGTGTAATTCACAATACTGCCGCTAGGAGACTAGTAAGCAGCAATGGCTGACAATGGAAGACTGACGACACAGCAACGATCGGCGATTGTGTTACATTTTCATGAAACGAAAAGCCTTATTGTGACTCAGAGGCGTCTTCGACAACAGTTTAACACACGATGGGTCCGTTGCAAGAAGACCATCCATAGGTCGTACGATAAATTTGAACAGGAAGGAACAGTATTGGAAGCGTAGCGACCTCGGCCTAAGCCTATTTGTTCGCCGGAGAATATTGAAGCGGTACGAGTTGCTGTACAGAGAAGTCCCGGAAAATCGTGTAGAAAGACAGCAGTACAACTGGGAATATCCAGACGCTCCGTTCAACGCGTTCTTAAAAGTGACCTCCATATGTACCCATACAAGATGACCTGTGCACAGAAGCTCACTGAAGAAAACAAGGAGCAGAGACTAGAGTTTGCTCAGTGGGCGAAGGCTAGGGAAGAAACTCTCAAAAACTTTTTGTTTTCAGACGAGGCGCATTTTCATTTAGACGGTTTGGTTAACAAAAAAAAATGTACGATTTTGGGCCACCGAAAACCCACAAGTGCTCCATGAACGACAACATTATGGTCCGAGGATTACAGCGCGGGCAGCAATTTCCAGTCACGGACTTATTAGACCCTTTTTCTTTGAAGAAACTGTGAACCGCGAGCATTATTTGAGCATGCTTCGCAATAGCTTCATTCCACAACTTCTTGCTACTGCCTTGCCCTTCAACATGCAGTGGTTCATGCAGGATACAGCGAGGCCACATACTGCAAACATTGTGTTGCATTTCGACATGCGGATCATTTCACTCAGGTTTCCAGCTATCTTCAATGACGGACAAAATTGGCCCCCCCACAGTCCAGACCTCAATCCATGTGCCTTTTTTCTTTGAGGGTACCGAAAGGAAAAAATTTTCCCGAAACGTCCACGTGATTTAATGGACCTCATAAGACTTATTCTTCAAGCTTGCAGTGAAATTACGGAAGACATGTGCCGTAGGGTAATCGCTAACTTCAGTGTTCGTTTGAAGGAAGTTAGGAAACGAAATGGTGGACATATTGAGCATATGCTGAGTTAGAACAAGTCTCCATGGACGGATCTTCATTGCAGTATATGTTCCTTTCAGATTGTATTGACAATAAAGTTTATATTCAAAAACAAAATGGTAACACATTTTGTGCGCCACCCCGTATATAAAAATAACTTTCTTCCAAAGTCAAGGAAAGTAAATACCACGTCAAATCGATCTGGACGTCACAGCGTCTTACGAAAAGTGACGTGACGCTGTGGTTCTACTGCCTTGTTGGCAGCCCTGAGCACTCACATCGCGTAATGAATATTTTAATTTTGGGCCTTGTTGCTCTCGTAGCCCATGTTTTCCGCGCTACATGAACGAATTCTGCGTAATTTATGACCGCTTGGATCAATATATCCCTCGAGAGGGTCTGTTTGTTTTCTCAAGACTTGTTGTCTGTCTACTCGGATGGCTTGTAATACTTTCACAGCAAAGCCTATGGCTTTGCCTTTTCTGCAATTAATTTGATTGCCACTAATGAATGAACGTCAGCTTTCAGATGATGTTAGATGAAATGTTGACGTAAAAAGGTAACAGCAGCAGTCAATGAAAGTGAAGTGTGTTAGTTGTGCCACAGTGTACCGGAAGGGACTAAAGTTTCACTTCAAAATCATTTTTAGCAGAAACACTGCTTTTACTTCAGAATACAATTCTGCTAGGAAGACAAACAAGGAACGACGTCAGAAATGGCAGCGGAGTGTTCTGATACTTGTGTTAATCGTAGGAGCCACGTGTATTCGTATGCGTAAACCAATCTGTTAAATCAGGACTACGTGGACTGTGTCTAAAGCATACAGGAATCTTACTCCAACTTTCTTTTTTTCTGAAAGAAATTAGAAACAGTTTTAACACTTTGACTCCCAACAGCTTGGAAACAAATATAAGTTTGAGTTTTGTGGTAAGCTTCTATGGAACCAAAAATATAAGTTTAGAAATCATCACAAAATTAACCTTTATTGCCGTAGTAAGCGGCGAATGCAAGAAGAAATTGACAGAAGGTAAACAAGGAGTTGGTTTCATTTGGGAACGATTAGGACAAACCGTTTTCAACCACCCCATATTTCAGGTGATACATTTGAAAGCAAATCTGCATTTTTCCTAGACACTGTCCCATATCTCGAAACTTCCATGAACTCATAATGTCTTAAAAAATTATAGTTCTAAATAACAAACAAAAATAGACTTAAGTTTAATAATTTCTGCACGAAAACTATAAACCTCCCCAGTTATTTAATTTCCAAACCACTCATAAAAGCAATAGTACAAACTCAAATTTAAGTTACAGTAATTTTAGATATTCTTTCTTTCCTGACAATGACCTCCTCAATATGGTCACTACAAAAAAGAAACGAGTGTCACAATCTCCACACCATATGTCGCTTTGAAATCTACTAGGCTTGGAACTTAAATAGCGGCAACTATTTATTCACAACCGATACACAAGGGTTACATGTTTGCACTTGTTAATGTCCTTCAAAGTAGTCACCAGGGTTGGGTATAACCCGTTGCCAGCGATGTGGAAGGTGTAGCCTGTTCTGTTGATGGTGCGAATGGAGCGGTCTACTGCCTGTCGAATCTCTGGAACAGTTCTAAAGCGAAAGCCACGAAATGGTTCCTTCATCTTCGGAATCAAATCAGAGACACAAGGACTTAATTCCGGGAAGTATGGTGGATGGTACAGTACTTCCCAGTCCCATCGAGCCGGAGTGCTCAGCAGACTCGATTGCGCTCATAGATCGTGAGGCCGGCGGCGGTGGCCGAGCGGTTCTAGGCGCTTGAGTCCAGAACCGCGTGACTGCTATGGTCGCAGGTCCGAATCCTGCCTCGGGCATGGATGTGTATGATGTTCTTAGGTTAGTTAGGTTAAAGTAGTTCTAAGTTCTAGGAGACTGATGACCTCAGGTGTTAAGTCCCATAGTGCTCAGAGCCATAGAGCGTGAGCACACTCCAGGACAGCAAATGTTGGTCAGACATGTGTCGTCACACGTCCTCTCATTCTTTCCTTTCTTCTTGCCGCTGTTTTCCACATGTTCCTTACTTCGCCGATTTTGCAGAGAACCTCCTCATTCCATATCTACCAGCCCACACTATAACAGGAAGAATACACAGTTACAGTTCTCGGTGCTTAGGGCGTACACAGGGTGAGTAGTTGAGTACACAGATCTGCCGTCTCCGGCGGGAACAACGGCTCTCAGTCGCCACTAGGTCCATTTGATCTTGGATGACAGGTATGGGCGTGGCACTCCATTCTGCTTCAGCTTTATCCCAGTGCTTGGAGAGTGGTAGAGTGTCACTCTCTCTTCAAACCATGACCAGACATCTTGAATGGGTAACAGAATGGAGAACGTTCTGGATAGGACAACAATCGAACTTCCTTTGTATCGAGATAGAACAGGATAGCATGAGCAATATGGAGCCTTGCGTTATCTTGTTGAAAGAAAGCATTATGGGTACCTGTAAGGTAAGGTGCGGCCGTCGAACTGAGTATGTCAGGAATGTGACGTTTGCTGTCCAAATTATCGGCTATATGAAACAGTAATGATCGTGTTGTATACTCTATAGTATTACCTTCCATCACACCCGTGCTGGGCCGATATGACGACGACCAATCCACTCTGGCAACTTCCGTCCTCTTCGAAGCCTTTACACACGGATAAGTCCATCGTGATACTGCACACAGAACTGGTACTTGTCTGAAAATACAACATCGTACCTCTCCTGTATAACTGTTGTGGGGCGCAACACTAATCGGCGGCGCACACCTGTCTCAATCTCGGCTGCCGCACCAAATGTTGGCGTGCTGACGTGCTGACAGTCCGCGGTGGTCGAGACGTGGTCGTCATCCTGCCTGTGTAGGTACTTGTCTTGCTGCAGAGAAACTGATTTCCCGATTCAACGTATGTAACGTGCTGTACGACCGAGCGCGGCCGAGCGAACAATATGTCTCTTCTCTCGGGCACTCCTCACGTGGGACCGTTGAGCAGCCATCGATATGATATTCGCATGACAATTAGGGGATGCTGAGCAACGCTAGCAGCAATATTGTGTACCGATAAACAGAAATCTCTGTAGGCATGATCTTCACGATGTATAAGACGATGAAGCAACCAACATTGAGAGGCGATTTCTGAATGACGTACTCGCAGAGCAAGTGTCATCGGTCCCTAGACTTACACACTACTTAAACTAATTTAATTTAATTTTACCCATATTTTGCAGCTTAAACTAACTTATGCTAAGAACAACACGCGCACACACACACACACACACACACACACACACACACACACACACACCCATGCCCGAGGGAGGACTCGAATCTCCGGCAGGAGGGGCCGCGCAATCCGTGACATGGCGCCTCTGACTGAGCGGCCACTCGACGCGGTAGGCTGCTATTACCCTAGAATTGAAGCACTCCTTTATATTGAGGCTTTTGTCGTTTTCTAGTGATTTTGTGTGTTCATACAGGCTTGTTTATCATAATAGAGAGGATATTAATTTCTCTTCCGCTTCTATTGTGTAATCGTAATTGCGTTTAGCTTCGAGCAGACGCTTCCTAAGTTTTGTTCTCTGTTGGAGTGTTTTCATCTTCCACTACTGTTTCATCTGCTTTACTGTGGCCAGAGAAAATTATTCCATTTGGTACTCAAACAGGTTCTCCATATTTAAGCATTATTTGTGAAAAAATATATTGAAAAAAAATGTGACTGCAGTGTACGAAACAGTAATCAGACACGAAAACAGCAAAATCTTTTATTTAAAAGTGACCATAACCGATATCAGATTTGAAAAATCGAATTTCCCGTGACTACTGCAGCTTTTGTAGTTCTTAATGTTGAGTTCCTCTAAGTGTATCACCCAGTTTCAGAACGTAAAGCGAGATCTCAAGAAAGAACCCCTTAGCAGTCATCTGAAGAATACAGATATTTCAGAAACCGAATCCTTTGGTGGGAACTTCAAAAAATGCGTACGAACTCGCTCTATAAGCTGATTAAAAAGACAGTGATCCAGGAAGTATGTGCTTCGTTTCGTTAATTCTAGTTCATGTTATGACAAGAAACTGTCGTCAGATTATAATTTCGGTTTCTAACGACCACTTTGAGATTTATCAAGTAAAGGGAAAACAAATAAAACTGCCGAACAATCTAAATAAATTATGAAATAATGAAAAGAAAATGAACAACTTTAAAATGCTATCATAATCTATTGTGTGTTTGTATAGAGGCAGCGTAACTCTCATCGCCCGAATTACCTACACTATATTCATCCAGTATTTGAGAATAAGATAATTCAGCGACTTTCAGCAAAGTTTACATTAAATTTCAAATCCCTTACGAAACTCTCTCTCTCTCTCTCTCTCTCTCTCTCTGACTTCTCAACAAAACAAGAAAAGCAAAAAAGTATATCATTTATTACATTTTACCCGTTTATGCACTAAAGCTTCAGCATCCGACGAAACGTTTTAATTTATTACTTCTTTACTACTAACACTATTCGTGACAGACTTTCAGAAAATATCCACACATACCATTGAGTGTACTTGCAAAATTATATCTTTGTGTGACACACAGCTCAGGAGATATGACGTCATAAACATTGAGACGCGTGAAAAACTAATTCTTGCTTAAAACGGAGCGCAGATTTCCCGGACTACACGTATACAGTGTTTGTTAATGAGAGCACTTGGCGACTTCCAACGAACTTTGGACGTAATTTCAAACCGTTTCTAAACGTCTTCTTGCTTACATACTCAACGTCAAATATTTGACACATAACCTCATTTGTAGACTAATCAGAACTTTGAACCTGTTTTATTCTTTAGAGATCGGGGGTTTACTGATAGTTGTCCTTATATGCTTAAGCCAAAGAGACGTAGTCAAAAGATATAAAAAAAATTAGCTCGGACTCGACGAACAGATATAATAATACAGTGGAAACCAAAGATAGAGCAGCAAGTAGCTGTAGGATTACGATGTAATTCAGGCGTGCTCCTTAGCACAAAGTGTGTTTCTGCTGCCGCCCATACTGGAACTCCCTGTTCACTCGACTGTGGAAAATACTTTTCTAGTGATTCTTTCTTCTATTTTCAGTCACAATGACAGTCGCATCTAAGGTGTTGATTTTTCCTTCTCGCATGATTAATTCTGTCTCATCCGCCTGACAGGACACTTTGTCCATTGTCACGTTATACTTACAGCTCAGAAAAGAACTTTTACGTCTGAACTCTGTTGACGTTTCGAAATTTATATTTGTCACATACCGTTCCATCGTCGATGCCAAGACTGTTGTTTTGCATGAAGCACTAATTCCTCAGTTGAAAGATGGGATTATTTAACATAACTTTAAGAATACACTACCTGTTCTAAAGTAAAAAACGTAGTAACGCAAGATTTACGTCATTTGTTCCAAAGAATTGAATAGGGAAATAAATGGAGAAACATTTTAGCATAAATCTAAATGGTCTGAAAGTGAGTTTGTGTTGTCATGGGTTAGGAAGTCAGTGACTTGTGTTAAGTGATCATTGTGCGGCACTATGTCTTTTTCGCAATTCACTTTTAAAATGCCTACACATAAAATCTGAATGTGCAGTCAAAGAATGATGATGCGGTTCCAACGCCAGGAAAAGTAACTTTCACTGCTTTGTGGGATGGTCGTGGTGTGATGCGTATTAAGTGTGTCCCTTAAGACATTGTACTTATTTTTAACCCAGATGAATTTTGAGAAAACCATTGTTAAATGACGTATTGTTGCCTTCCATAGCTATTATTTACTGCTTTGTGGAATACTCAAGGCTTGATGCATATACAATGTGATTCAGGTGATTTGTTCACCTCGAATGTTTCTGGAACCCTTTAAATCACGATAATTCTTTTTTCACCCAGATGAATTGTGAGAAAGCTATTGTTGAACGATGTATAGCCTCTTTTTCATAGCTACATTACTTTCAGATATTAGTATAGACTTCGTTTTTTTCGAATGGTACTGTAGAAATCCCCCCCCCCCTCCCCCATGAACCATGGACCTTGCCGTTGGTGGGGAGGCTTGCGTGCCTCAGCGATACAGATGGCCGTACCGTAGGTGCAACCACAACGGAGGGGTATCTGTTGAGAGGCCAGACAAACATGTGGTTCCTGAAGACGGGCAGCAGCCTTTTCAGTAGTTGCAGGGGCAACAGTCTGGATGATTGACTGATCGTTATAGGGAGAAAGAAAACTGGCGTTCTACGGATCGGAGCGCGGAATGTCAGATCCCTTAATCAGGCAGGTAGGTTAGAAAACTTAAAAAGGGAAATGGATAGGTTAAAGTTAGATATAGTGGGAATTAGTGAAGTTCGGTGGCAGGAGGAAGAAGACTTTTGGTCTGGTGATTACAGGGTTATAAATACAAAATCAAATAGGGGTAATGCACGAGTGGGTTTAATAATGAATAAAAAAATAGGAGTGCGGGTTAGCTACTACAAACAGCATAGTGAACGCATTATTGTGGCCAAGATAGACACAAAGCCTATGCCTACTACAGTAGTACAATTTTATATGCCAACTATCTCTGCAGATGATGAAGAAATTGATGAAATGTATGACGAGATAAAAGAAATTATTCAGGTAGTGAAGGGAGACGAAAATTTAATAGTCATGGGTGACTGGAATTCGTCAGTAGGAAAAGGGAGAGAAGGAAACATAGTAGGTGAATATGGATTGGGGGGGAAGAAATGAAAGAGGAAGCCGCCTTGTAGAATTTTGCACAGAGCATAACTTAATCATAGCTAACACTTGGTTCAAAAATCATGAAAGAAGGTTGTATACCTGGAAGAATCCTGGAGATACTAAAAGGTATCAGATAGATTACATAATGGTAAGACAGAGATTTAGGATCCAGGTTTTAAATTGTAAGACTTTCCAGGGGCAGATGTGGATTCTGACCACAATCTATTGGTTATGAACTGCAGATTCAAACTGAAGAAACTGCAAAAATACGGGAATTTAAGGAGATGGGAACTGGATAAACTGAAAGAACCAGAGGTTGTACAGAGTTTCAGGGAGAGCATAAGGGAACAGTTGACAGGAATGGGGGAAAGAAATACAGTAGAAGAAGAAAGGGTAGCTCTGAGGGATGAAGTAGTGAAGGCAGCAGAGGATCAAGTAGGTAAAAAGACGAGGGCTAATAGAAATCCTTGGGTAACAGAAGAAATATTGAATTTAATTGATGAAAGGAGAAAATATAAAAATGCAGTAAATGAAGCAGGCAAAAAGGAATACAAACGTCTCAAAAATGAGATCGACAGGAAGTGCAAAATGGCTAAGCAGGGATGGCTAGAGAACAAATGTAACGATGTAGAGGCTTGTCTCACTAGGGGTAAGATACTGCCTACAGGAAAATTAAAGAGACCTTTGGAGAGAAGAGAACCACTTGTATGAATATCAAGAGCTCAGATAGTAACCCAGTTCTAGGCAAAGAAGGGAAGGCAGAAAGGTGGAAGGAGTATATAGAGGGTTTGTACATGGGCGATGTACTTGAGGACAATATTATGGAAATGGAAGAGGATGTAGA
Source organism: Schistocerca piceifrons (assembly GCF_021461385.2). Taxonomy (NCBI): domain Eukaryota; kingdom Metazoa; phylum Arthropoda; class Insecta; order Orthoptera; family Acrididae; genus Schistocerca; species Schistocerca piceifrons. The sequence goes on from NC_060142.1 coordinate 522,941,246, forward strand.
TGAAGATGAAATGGGAGATAAGATACTGCGTGAAGAGTTTGACAGAACACTGAAAGACCTGAGTCGAAACAAGGCCCCGGGAGTAGACAACATTCCATTAGAACTACTGATGGCCTTGGGAGAGCCAGTCATGACAAAACTCTACCATCTGGTGAGCAAGATGTATGAGACAGGCGAAATACCCACAGACTTCAAGAAGAATATAATAATCCCAATCCCAAAGAAAGCAGGTGTTGACAGATGTGAAAATTACCGAACTATCAGTTTAATAAGTCACAGCTGCAAAATACTAACGCGAATTCTTTACAGACGAATGAAAAAACTGGTAGAAGCGGACCTCGGGGAAGATCAGTTTGGATTCCGTAGAAATGTTGGAACACGTGAGGCAATACTAACCTTACGACTTATCTTAGAAGAAAGATTAAGAAAAGGCAAACCTACATTTCTAGCATTTGTAGACTTAGAGAAAGCTTTTGACAACGTTAACTGGAATACTCTCTTTCAAATTCTGAAAGTGGCAGGTATAAAATACAGGGAGCGAAAGGCTATTTACAATTTGTACAGAAACCAGATGGCAGTTGTAAGAGTCGAGGGGCATGAAAGGGAAGCAGTGGTTGGGAAAGGAGTGAGACAGGGTTGTAGCCTCTCCCCGATGTTATTCAATCTGTATATTGAGCAAGCAGTAAAGGAAACAAAAGAAAAATTCGGAGTACGTATTAAAATTCAGGGAGAAGAAATAAAAACTTTGAGGTTCGCCGATGACATTGTAATTCTGTCAGAGACAGCAAAGGACTTGGAAGAGCAGTTGAACGGAATGGACAGTATCTTGAAAGGAGGATATAAGATGAACATCAACAAAAGCAAAACGAGGATAATAGAATGTAGTCAAATTAAATCGGGTGATGCTGAGGGGATTAGATTAGGAAATGAGACACTTAAAGTAGTAAAGGAGTTTTGCTATTTAGGGAGTAAAATAACTGATGATGGTCGAAGTAGAGAGGATATAAAATGTAGACTGGCAATGGCAAGGAAATCGTTTCCGAAGAAGAGAAATTTGTTAACATCGAGTATAGATTTAAGTGTCAGGAAGTCGTTTCTGAAAGTATTTGTATGGAGTGTAGCCATGTATGGAAGTGAAACATGGACGATAACCAGTTTGGACCGAAGAGAATAGAAGCTTTCGAAATGTGGTGCTACAGAAGAATGCTGAAGATAGGGTGGGTAGATCATGTAACTAATGAGAAGGTATTGAATAGGATTGGGGAGAAGAGAAGTTTGTGGCACAACTTGACTAGAAGAAGGGATCGATTGGTAGGACATGTTCTGAGGCATCAAGGGATCACAAATTTAGCATTGGAGGGCAGCGTGGAGGGTAAAAATCGTAGAGGGAGACCAAGAGATCAATACACTAAGCAGATTCAGAAGGATGTAGGTTGCAGTAGGTACTGGGAGATGAAGAAGGTTGCACAGGATAGAGTAGCATGGAGAGCTGCTTCAAACCAGTCTCAGGACTGAAGACCACAACAACAACAACAACAACTGTAGAAATTTCTGTTGCTCTTATCGCAGTCCTAAGTGAGGCGAATTCAACGGCGCTTCAATGTTCAGAATGTTATTACCAGTCTCAGGGTAATTTCTGTGTTTAGAACTTAGGATTTATTTGTTTTAAACATGAAACCAACTGGTGTTTTATGAGGAAATTCGTGATTTCACACCGAAATAAGGAAATACGTCACCACGGATGAAGACGACGCTCCTCCGCATACTGCACAGCCAGTGAAGTGGTTGCGGCAGAAACATTGCGTGAACGATAGAATTATCAGCCGTCGTTTCCCTACAGCCTGACCGTCCAGATCGCGTGATCTTAATCCAGCTGATTTCTGACTGTGGGGTTGTCTGAAACACGTTGTATTCAGTACTCCAACTACGAACGTAGCTGAAATGAAAGTAAGCATCGCGCAATGCATTCTTCCGAGACACTCTGATGCTTTGTGGAGCATGCTGTTCCTCGAATTCAGCTTGTAGCTGAGAGCGATGGACAGCATACTGAACAATTGTTGCGCCACTCTCACGCCAACTGGAAACCGTTGTCATTTAGTATTTTATGCAGTTTTTGGCTCCAGGATAATTAAAAGCCGATGTCATTTTGCTTGTTGTGCAGTTTTGAGTCTCAAAACACTTAAAAACCGATTTCTCCCATCCGATGTGGTATGACCTTGCCGTAGGGGAAGGGCTTTCTGACAGCGCCACGACTGTTGACCGCTGAACGTATGGGTGGTGTGATATGCAACTCAACTCATGGCCGTCGAATGCGATTATCTGTCATTTTTAGCCGGCCCCTGTTACGCTAAGACGCTTACAGTGCCACCTATTGGTAAACTTCTCGTGATTCTTTTATTTTTATTTTTACATGACGTTTCCCCCTACGTCAATAAAATGCTGTTAAAATTTGTCCTTACAGGGCACTGTTCTCTTTCTACAGTGTTTTGAATCTAGGGCATTAATTATTATACCTTGTGAATGTTTTGACCGTTGTTGCTCGTACTTCATATGTTAGCTCCAGAGAAACTACGAGCGCCTCTGCAATATGAATGTCGAGCATTGATCGTAAACAGCTTGAATACAGCTTCCGTCCGTATCATGTGTCCCTTTACCAGCCAGTTAACCAGGGGGATTGGAGAGACCACATAGAATTGTTTCGCTCGGTTCTGATGCGACTTCAGGACGATAGGTTCTTTCTTCAAATAACTCTTTTTGTCGACTAAACTATCTTTACCAGTCATGCGAAACCGAATGTAAGAAACATGCATCCGCCCTAACTGGGGCATGTTAAACGTCGAGGCAGTGGAATGTGAACTTCTGGTGCGCCGTTATTGGAGACTGTGTGATTGATCCTCTCTTCGTTAAAGAAACTTTGACGGATATAATGTATGAGTCTGGTGACATTCCTTCTGACTTTCGGAAAAATATCATCCACACCATTCCGAAGACTGTGAGAGCTGACGAGCGCAAGAATTATCCCACAGTCAGTTTAACAGCTCACTACGCATCCAAGTTGCTGACAAGAATAATATACATAGGAATGGGAAAGAAAATTGAGGATGAGTTAGATGACGATCAGTTTGGCTTTAGGAGACGTAAAGGCACTAGAGAGGTAATTCTGACGTTGCGGTTAATAATGTAAGCAAGATTATAGAAAAATCAAGAAAAGTTCATAGGATTTTTCACCTGCACCTGTAAAACGCCTTCGACAGTGTAAAATGGTGTAAGATGTTCGAAATGGTGAGAAAAATAGGGGTAAGCTACAGGGTGAGACGGGCAATATACAATATGTACAAGAGCGAAGAGGGAATAATAAGAGTGGACGACCAAGAACGAAGTGCTCTGATTAAAAAGGGCGTAAGACCGCCCCTACTGTTCAATATGCACAGCGAAGAAGCTATGATGGAAATAAAAGAAAAGTTCAGGAGTGGAATTAAAATTCAAGGTGAATGTTCAAATGTGTGTGAATACCCAAGGGACCAAACTGCATAGGTCATCGGTCCGTACACTTACACACTAGTTAAACTAACTTATGCTAAGATCAACACAGACACCCATGCCCGCGGGAGGGGCCGTGCAGTCCGTGACAGGACGCCTCAAATCCCGCGGCCACTCCTCGCGGCTTAATTCAAGGTGAAGGGATATCAATGATTCGATTCGGGGGATGACATTGCTATCTTGAGTGAAAGTGGAGAAGAGTTGCATGATCTACTCAATGGAATGAACAGGCTAATGAGTGCAGAACATGGACTGCGAGTAAATCGGAGAAAGACTAAATTATTGAGAAGGAGCAGAAATGAGAACAACGAGAAACTTAACATCAGGCTTTATGATCACGAAGCAGCCATGATGATGCAGTTAATGTCCTCCCTCACTACAGATCTCTACAAATATGATTCTCTTGGCGAGGAGAGCCCTTTTTGCCAGTGCTAGTCTGCTTTGGATGTCCTCCTTGATCCGACCTTCATTGACTATTTTGCCGTCTAGGTAGCAGAACTCCCTAACTTCATCGGCCGTGAATAGTTGGTAGAAACGGACCTCGGGGAAGATCAGTTTGGATTCCGTAGAAATGTTGGAACACGTGAGGCAATACTAACCTTACGACTTATCTTAGAAGAAAGATTAAGAAAAGGCAAACCTACATTTCTAGCATTTGTAGACTTAGAGAAAGCTTTTGACAATGTTAACTGGAATACTCTCTTTCAAATTCTGAAAGTGGCAGGTATAAAATACAGGGAGCGAAAGGCTATTTACAATTTGTACAGAAACCAGATGGCAGTTGTAAGAGTCGAGGGGCATGAAAGGGAAGCAGTGGTTGGGAAAGGAGTGAGACAGGGTTGTAGCCTCTCCCCGATGTTATTCAATCTGTATATTGAGCAAGCAGTAAAGGAAACAAAAGAAAAATTCGGAGTAGGTATTAAAATTCATGGAGAAGAAGTAAAAACTTTGAGGTTCGCCGATGACATTGTAATTCTGTCAGAGACAGCAAAGGACTTGGAAGAGCAGCTGAACGGAATGGACAGTGTCTTGAAAGGAGGATATAAGATGAACATCAACAAAAGCAAAACGAGGATAATAGAATGTAGTCAAATTAAATCGGGTGATGCTGAGGGAATTAGATTAGGAAATGAGACACTTAAAGTAGTAAAGGAGTTTTGCTATTTAGGGATTAAAATAACTGATGATGGTCGAAGTAGAGAGGATATAAAATGTAGACTGGCAATGGCAAGGAAATCGTTTCTGAAGAAGAGATATTTGTTATCATCGAATATAGATTTAAGTGTCAGGAAGTCGTTTCTGAAAGTATTTGTATGGAGTGTAGCCATGTATGGAAGTGAAACATGGACGATAACTAGTTTGGACAAGAAGAGAATAGAAGCTTTCGAAATGTGGTGCTACAGAAGAATGCTGAAGATAAGGTGGGTAGATCACGTAACTAATGAGGAGGTATTGAATAGGATTGGGGAGAAGAGAAGTTTGTGGCACAGTTTGACTAGAAGAAGGGATCGGTTGGTAGGACATGTTTTGAGGCATCAAGGGCTCACAAATTTAGCATTGGAGGGCAGCATGGAGGGTAAAAATCATAGAGGGAGACCAAGAGATCAATACACTAAGCAGATTCAGAAGGATGTAGGTTGCGGTAGGTACTGGGAGATGAAGAAGCTTGCACAGGATAGAGTAGCATGGAGAGCTGCATCAAACCAGTCTCAGGACTGAAGACCACAACAAACAATATGAAAGATAGCTTTCTAGGTGTTAAACAATATCCATTTCAAGTACAGAATTACATCATTACCTATCCAAAACCGCAAAAAACTTGCGCTGAAGTATTTGAGCTGTGTAATGACATCGTCAGCTTCTGATTGTTCCAAAATTCTGAAATGGTCCCTATCAACAACGCGATAGTCTGAAAGGGGAACATGTCAAAAATGTTATTTTTACAGTCTGTGCACGAAGCAAAGCCGCTAACGCATGCCTGTGTGGTGGCTCTCGGCTCGGATGGAAGCCAGTTCGAATGCTGGTGCTGTAAAATTTTCACTGCCGGTATTTAGCCGACAATGGAGTAAAGTTCCTGATTAATAAGCATCGCGCCATTGTCCTGGTTTAAATTCCAAATCTCTCCGCAATGTCTCAGGCAGAGAGGGTATGTAAAACCGTTGATGGTGGTCCGTCCGGTGAGTTTGGCGGTCCTTTTGGTGCTACTCGAAAGGAGAAGACTACGAGCCGGCACCTGGTTTCACCCTCTTCCTTCCATTCATTCAACACAGACCCAACAATACAGTGCAAAAGCCCTCATCACAATCATCCATACAATGGAGATACACAATTGACACTCCGTAACAGGTCAGAGCAGGGCAACGGGAAACCACCTCCACTAGGGCCTTGCCACAAGCGGCGATGAAGTACATTCATTCCCTGAGTATGGTGCCAGTTTGACTGTTTTGATACAAAGCGTTGTGTCTGTGGTAATTTTAATTATCGCTGTACTTATCGATTCATCGTCACCACCACCAGCATCGTCATCAGCATCATCATCAATGGCCTATACATTCTAACGGAAGATTCAAGTAGCATCATTCAGGCACTTTCTGTGGTGACTCAGAAGTCCATTGGAGAGCCCACTGGGACCCCTCTGGCGGGCAAGTGGAAATCGCCCCAAAAGAGGGATCCATCGCGCGTATCTACATGCTTGTTTCATAGTTAGGTTGTTGAGCCAAGCGCCGTCGTGGAACTTCCTGCCATCCTTGATGAATTTCCTCTATCTGCTGCGGTCTCAGGCGAGCTCCTTCCATTTGTCTCAGTCAATACTGAATACGTTCATGTCGCGCTTGGCGCAGTCTTTAAAGCGCGAAGCAGGTCTTTCAAGGGGTCTCTTGTCATGTGCTATCTCATCAAGCAATGTGAGTCGGGGAAGATGGTAGTGGTCCACACGACGGAAATCTCCCAGTCACTGCAGGCGACGAGAATGCCTGTTGATCCACTGTGGACGTTGGACAGCATCAAATATTTAACACGGATAATCGACAAACAGTATTACAGTTTTAGAAGTTATGTTATTTTATTTTCACAACCAGTTTCGGAAATTTAATATGTCATCTTCAGGCCCCATATGCACCTCATGTAGAGGCATTCACTCGTATCGATAGCAGCATACTGGAGGGATCAGTATCTGTATGTCGTGAATTTGTATTTCAAGTGCATCCCTCGAAGACTTGACAACAGTGTTGTCGTGAATTTGTATTTCAAGCGCTTGAAATACAAATTGAGGACATCCAGAAACTGATGGCTCCAATATGCCGTTGTCGATACGTTTGAATGTCTATACATGAGGTGTATTTGGCGCCTGAAGATGGAATATTGAATTGTCGAAATATTTTAATTGGCAAAATATTGAATGGCCGAAACTGGTTTCGAAAATAAAATAAATAATAACTTCTAAAACTGTGCGGCTGTTTGGCGATTTTCCATGTTAAATAAAGGTTCCTTGAGAGTGGCGGTGATACTCGGTAGCTTCACTGCATTCAGGGTCGTCTCATTTGTTACACGGCCCCTCCATATCACCTTTAGATTGAGTCTTTAGCTTACATTGATGTTTGGCGTTTGACATCCACGTTTCAGCAGCATAGGACAGGGTGCTCTGCACGCATGCCTGATAGACAAGTATTTTTGTTGTCACCGTAAGGTGTTTGTTATAGAGCTTCCCGAAAGTGTTCGCCGCTTTGCCAATTTCCGTGCTTATTATTTCACCGTAAAAAAAAAAAAAAAAAAAAAAAAAAAAAAACACTTCTGACACTAGCGAGCTGAGGCAGTAGAATTTATCGACTGTTTGACTGTTTTCAACGAGAACCATGTAATCTTATGGATGACATATCTGCGTATCCTTCGGTCGCTAGCCGGCTGAAGTGGCCGTGCGGTTAAAGGCGCTGCAGTCTGTAACCGCAAGACCGCTACGGTCGCAGGTTCGAATCCTGCCTCCGGCATGGATGTTTGTGATATCCTTAGGTTAGTTAGGTTTAACTAATTCTAAGTTCTAGGGGACTAATGACCTCAGCAGTTGAGTCCCATAGTGCTCAGAGCCATTTGAACCTTCGGTCGCTAGAGACCGGCCTATAACGTGGATCATGTGGACGTGTAGTCCACCTGGAGCTGCACATGCACCCCTACTGAGTGTCTGTTGTTCATGCATTAAAATCAGCAGATGTTCCTCAACACCTCCACTTTTGTGAGTGGCTGTTCACTGCGATAACCATGCACGGCTTGGACATGGATCTGTTCTTTAAGTCTGATGAAGCCTGATTTCACCTGAGTAGCTATGTCAACTCACAGAATGGCATGATGGCTGGGTGTTGTGTGATGTCCTTAGGTTAGTTAGGTTTAAGTAGTTCTAAGTTCTAGGGGACTGATGACCATAGATGTTAAGTCCCATTGTGCTCAGAGCCATTTGAACCATTTTGAACAGAATGGCACGTTCTTGGCAGCGGAGAATCCATATAACTTTCACGAAGACCATTGCACGATCAGAAGGCTGGGGTTTAGTGTGCAGTGTCTGTACACCGCATTACTGGTCCTATCTTCTTTCAACAGAGGCTGACTTCGAGCGTTACATTGCCAACATTTTCGAACCGTTTGTGGCAGCATTAACTAAGGATGAAAATACCTAAATTCCAACAGGGTGGAGCAACTGCCCATACAGCCGGCCGAATCTTGGAACACATTTACACAACTTTCGCACCTGACAGAGTCAGTCTGGTCGCGGCCCTAGCTGCCCACCCAGGTCACCTGACCGTCAGTGTGCGATTACTTTGCGTAAGGAGCCCTCAAGACTAAGTTGCACCGCAGAAACCTCCACAGTCTTCAAGAACTGCAGCAGAACGTTTCGGATGAGACTGCAGCAACTTCTGTAGTCTATCTTCGATTCGCCTTCAGCGGCTTTCTGTCCAGGGCCCATAAATTCCTTCATCATCTACTGTAGTCAGGTTAATAACGTATTTCATTTATTCTGCTGCGTTTATTTGTACCCAGAACTCTGTTTTCCGAGCTATTTTTATTTCCTCCATCCTGTATTTACGATATTGGATCTCTTGTATGTTGCTTCCTACACAATTGTATAAATTCATGATTTAACACCGGTGTTAAAAACACCGGCCACCTATATTAACACGCCGATGGTGAAATCTAAATCAGCACAGGTGACTTGGCAAAGTAACGAGCAGATACGATACGTACAGCCCTACGGGGGAGTTAAGCGGAAGCTCATACTCTGAGCACATTGTAGGTGTGTTTCTGAGTAAGAAGCACGTGTCTGAGTCGAGAGGACGTGGACGGCGACTTGGCACGGTGAGTGGGCGGTTACGGGGAGGGAACAAAGGAGCGGGGCGGTCGGACAGGCAGCGGCCGCACGTGCCTTTATTGGGATTACTGGCCGGTGGCGAGCGGTCAGCGGTGCGAACCTGCGCGGCAGGCGGCGGCGGCGGCGGCGGCGGGCAGGAGGTTTTAATTTGCCTAATGGCGGGGCGGCCACTTGACAAATGGGCCCGCAGGGTCCTCCTCAACATCCACTGGGTGTTGCCATCTGGCCCCCACCCCGCGCCCGCCGCCGCTTTTATTGACTCCGGGCAGCCAGTGATGCATGCAAAGACGCGGGCGCCGGCTCTGCCCCTTCCTTCCCTTGTCCAAAGCCTTAAAGGGGGAGCGCACGCAGTCCCGAGCACGCAGGTTCAGCCCACATCTCGTTGTGAACGCTACGTGCGGCCTCCACCTGCACCTTGAGACGTTTCTGTGCCTTGCCGCCGCGGTTTCTTTACTGTCATCCAAAGCGCCTCGTGTGTTACAGCAGGCAGCTGACTCAAATAAAAGCACTGGTCAGTGTTTGCGTGCAAGGAAAATTGCCACGTCTGCTATCGTATTTTTTATTATGCAGACTCGAGTTTAAGCTTTAATTACAAGCAAACCAATAGATCTATCTCAAAATGAGATATACCATTTCTCTAGTTTTATTCTGCGTTAGGATATAAACCGATGAGCCAAAACATTATGATTACCTAGTTAATAACTTAGCCGTGCGGTCTTAGGCGCCTTGCAACGGTTCGCGCGGCACCCTCCCCCCCCCTTCCCCCTTCCCCCCCCCCCCCCCCCCCCCCCCACCGGTCGGAGGTTTGAGCCCTCCCTCGGGCATGGGTCTATGTGTTGTCGTTAGCGCAAGTTAGTTTTAGAGTAAGTAGTGTGTAACCCTAGGGACCAATGACCTCAGCAGTTTGAACTCCATGCATTCTCGTGTTAGCAGATAAAACCAGACAGACAGAGCAGTTGGTACGTATTTAGTGGAGGTAAGATTGTAACCCCCATCCCTTATGCCAGAAAGTCGTCAGGTTCTTTTAGCGAGCGGCAAAAATATATCTTTCATAGGCAAGATTGTCTGGGTAGCTTAACATCCTTCTTTCAGTAATTAGAAATGGTTGGCCTTGAAAAATTAGATCTCTCCATACATCTACATCTACATCCATACTCCGCAAGCCACCTGATGGTGTGAGGCGGATGGTACCTTGAGTACCTCTATCGGTTCTCTCTTCTATTCCAGTCTCGTATTGTTCGTGGAAAGAAGGATTTTCGGTATGCCTCTGTGTGGGCTCTAATCTCTCTGATTTTATCCTCATGGTCTCTTCGCGAGATATACATAGGAGAGAGCAATATACTGCTTGACTCCTCGGTGAAGGTATGTTCTCGAAACTTCAACAAAAGCCCGTACCGAGCTGCTGAGCGTCTCTCCTGCAGAGTCTTCCACTGGAGTTTATCTACCATCTCCGTAACGCTTTCGCGATTACTAAATGATCCTGTAACGAAGCGTGCTGCTCTCCGTTGGATCTTCTCTATCTCTTCTATCAACCCTATCTGGTACGGATCCCACACTGCTGAGCAGTATTCAAGCAATGGGCGAACAAACGTATTTTGTTTTCGGATTGCATTTCCTTAGGATTCTTCCAATGAATCTCAGTCTAGCATCTCCATTACCGACGATCAACTTTATAAGATCTTTCCATTTTAAATCACTCCTAATGCCTACAGGGCAACGGCCTTGCCGCAGTGGATACACCGGTTCCCGTCAGATCACCGAAGTTAAGCGCTGTTGGGCGTGGCCGGCACTTGGATGGGTAACCATCTGGGCCGTCATGCGCTGTTGCCATTTTTCGGGGTGCACTCAGCCTCGTGATGCCAACTGAGGAGCTACTCGACCGAATAGTAGCGGCTCCGGTCAAAGAAAACCATTATAACGACTGGGAGAGCGGTGTGCTGACCACACGCCCCTCCTATCCGCATCCTCAGCTGAGGATGACACGGCAGTCGGATGGTCCCGATGGGCCACTTGTGGTCTGACGCCGGAGTGCTTTTTTAATGCCTACACCCAGATAATTTATGGAATTAACTGCTTCCAGTTGCTGACCTGCTATATTGTAGCTAAATGATAAGGGATCTTTCTTTCTATGTATTCGCAGCACATTACACTTGTCTACATTGAGATTCAATTGCCATTCCCTGCACCATGCGTCAATTTGCTGCAGATCCTCCTGCATTTCAGTACAATTTTCCATTGCTACAACCTCTCGATATACCACAGCATCATCCGCAAAAAGCCTCAGTGAACTTCCGATGTCATCCACAAGGTCATTTATGTATATTGTCAATAGCAACGGTCCTACGACACTCCCCTGCGGCATACCTGAAATCTTACTTAGGAAGACTTCTCTCCATTGAGAATGACATGCTGCGTTCTGTTATCTAGGAACTCTTCAATTCAATCACACAATTGGTCTGATAGTCCATATGCTCTTACTTTGTTCATTAAACGACTGTGGGGAACTGTATCGAACACCTTGCGGAAGTCAAGAAACACAGCATCTACCTGGGAACCCGTGTCTATGGCCCTCTGTGTCTCATGAACGAATAGCGCGAGCTGGGTTTCACACGACCGTCTTTTGCGAAACCCATGCTGATTCCTACAGAGTAGATTTCTAGTCTCCAGAAAAGTCATTATACTCGAATATAATACGTGTTCCAAAATTCTACAACTGATCAACGTTAGAGATATAGGTCTATAGTTCTGCACATCTGCTCGATGTCCCTTCTTGAAAACGGGGATGACCTGTGCCCTTTTCCAATCCTTTGGAACGCTTCGCTCTTCTAAAGACCTACGGTACACCGCTGCAAGAAGGGGGGCAAGTTCCTTCGCGTACTCTGTGTAAAATCGAAATGTTATCCCATCAGGTCCAGCGGCCTTTCATCTTTTGAGCGAGTTTAATTGTTTCTCTATCCATCTGTCGTCTATTTCGATATCTACCATTTTGTCATCTGTGCGACAATCTAGAGAAGGAACTAAATTAAGGACTGTGGTCCCATATAGATAGATGTTGTCTGTCAAGACATGCCGATGCTCACCTTGAGAATGACGCCTCTCTAGTCTAAAATCTTCTTTTTTCAGAGAGGAAAGATTTGGAGTCGCTGATTCGATCCTCTTAGGATATTCAAAGTGGAGGTTTGCCCTCCCATTGTGGGAACCCCAGTTATGTGGCTAGGTTGGTTACCAGGCCAACAGAACAGTCAAGTGTAGAGGGTACAGGATAATTCGATTGGTTTTTGCAGTGTGGGGGCGGTTTCCATTTTTTGATAATTCGGCTCCTGTACTGAGGCTTGGTGGAAAATGGTTGTGATTCCTTGCCTTTTTCGTCTTCTGGTCCTCCTCTGATGGAGAACTTCATGTCTTTCCATAGTGGGTGAGACCTGTGGTCTGTATCTTGTGGTTGACTATGAGCCAGTGGCAGTTTCCAACTGTACCACCAGTGGCACTGCATCTTAACTCGGACATATCCTGTGTCACGAAATTGAACTTATTCGTCCTGAGGCGGCCGTCTGACGTTTGACAATTCCAGCATGCAATCTTGTGCCTGTGATACGAACTTATTTGGGCTCTGATAGGGAAGTTCTGATAATCAGAACACCATACCGCGTAGTCTGCAAATTTTCGTGGACGCGTCAGAACATTACAGCCGCCAAAGAGCACCGCTCCTCGCCCGCAGCGCACCGTTTTCTGTTGCCGCCTGAATCAGGGCTAAAATACAGCCGCATCAGCGTAGGGTTGTTAAATGATATTCACAGCTCCCTGTTGTCAGGTGAACCATAGTTTGTGGTATACTTGGTCATAGTTGATCCATTTGAATAGAGTTGAGCCTCACAGTGGATTCATGTAAACAAAATCAGATTGCGTTGTAAAAGCGATTAATTCAGGGACGAATTTGTATGGCTTCCAATCCAAAGTACGCTCCACGAATTAAACACCATTCCTTTTCTGATTCGTGTTTGTCATTTCTGCGTAAGATTTACCAGTTAGTTGTAGTTACAATAGTATTAATAAAATTTGTTATTATTTTGTAAACTTAAATACTCCACTCTTCTCATTCATACTGCCGCAAATATTCACTGTTTTTATTTCATTGTCATGGTACATGGGTGCACCAGCAATATAAGGTTCAATCTAATTTAATTAATTAATTTAATTATTAACTTGAGTTCTGAAAGTGGCCACAGGCATAGGCAATAAAAGTGCCATGAGTAAATTCATTAATTCATATATAAAACATTAATCGTGTAGCTCACGATTTAAAGGTATTGCGAAGATAATAGTTTTCTTTATGTAAAAATAATAACATTTAGCAACACTCAGACATATATTTATGATTAAAGCAGCGGCAGCTTGCACCTATACAAGCTTGGATTGAGTGGAAAGCTATGTAAAGAAATAGTGTATAAGATAACTGTGTGAGCTATTCATGAACAGGCCTATGAAAGTCTCGCAGTAGTTGAAAACACAAGTGGCAAATTTAAAAGTGATTGGCGGAATGATGATATTGCCGCAAAGTTGAAGGAGAACGAGGAAGCCTTTAATAGATGGTTAATGAGCAATAAGAATAATGATAGACACCAATAATTATCACAAAAAGTATGATGTTACAATTTAAGCGTGAAGAAATTAATACCTGCATAGGAAGTTCAAAGTCCAAAGAACCATGACAGGTAATAAAACAACTAAGGAAAATTACAGAAGTAGTAAACTTATAGCTGATAAGCGTAGATGGATGGAAGACATACTATGAAGAAGTATTTAAAGAAGATAGATCCGAGTTTCATGATATATGCTGTTTTTCAGGTAACGAACATGACACAGAAATCCAGCAGGTAACAACACGGAAGATACAGGAGACAGTTAAACAGTTCAAAAAAGGAAAAACACCAGAACGTGGAGCTGTATACACGGAGCTGAATATCCGGCCGTGTTATCTGAACACCTTGCGAAGCTATTTAATCTTTGTCTTTATCGGGAGGAAATCCTTGTCGAGTTTAAAGAAGGGTCTATCACAAACATATTCAGAATGGGAAGCAAGGATAACTACTTTAATTACCGAGGTGTCACAGTTCTCAGTTCTACATCTAGTGTAGATGTTTATATGGAAAGAGCCCTAAAACTAGAACTGAGAGAGAAACGGGGGACCCAGATGAACAGAGTGGTTTCCGAGCATGCAGGTCTTGTATCGATAATATCTGCGGAATTAAACAGTGAGTGACAAGAAAATGGACCTTGAGACAAGTGTGTTGCTACTCGTGATCCCCCTTTAAAATATTTTAGAATGAATCATTGAAAAATTGGAAAATTGAGTACAAAAACTTGGGAATTAGAACATGCCATGGAATCCTGTTCTCCCTAAATTTCTTCGACGATGAGTTTATATGTTAAGAAAACTTAAGAATATCAGCAGTGAGGTATAAAAATTAACTTTATAAAGAATGAATACTTTGTTGTCGGTGGTGTAAGAAAGGATCTTATTATGTCTGATGGGCCTATGGCATATGTAGCCGCTCATATAAATATTAAGGAACAATCATTTTAGACAAAGGTGGAAGTAACGAGGAAATAAATCTCAGAATAGGAGAAAGAGAGGTGGCAATTAAGCAGTTAGACTCCATTATTTCGAATAGAAATATGTCAAAATATTTGAAAAGGAGGATACAGAAAACTACAGTTGAGAACAATGATCTGTATGGTGCTGAACTGTGGAAAGTCTCAAAGGTCAGTAAGAGAAATGAAATTTTGGAGACGAAGTTGTGAAGTAACAAAAATGGACAAAATAAGGAATGAAGCGCTACGAGAAGAGACGGGATTTCAAGGATATTGCAGACACAATTGAAAACAAACGGCTAACATGCTGTTATCATCTTATAAGAATGCCCATGTACGTTGGAACGATGGAGTGAGACATGCGATGCAGGATACGGCCGCTCAAGAACAAGTATCTGGCGCAGTTGTCAGATCGGTTCCTGCTGCTACAACGGCAGCTTATCAAGATTTAAGTGAGTTCGAACATGGTGCTATAGTCGGCGAACGAGTGATGGGACACAACACTCCGAGGTAGCACTGAAGTCAGGATTTTCACGTCTACCATTTCACGAGTGAACCGTGAATATCACAAATCCGGTAAAACATCAAATCTCCGACATCGCAAGTTCATGCATGAACGGGACCAACGACGACTGAAGAGAATCGTTCAACGTGACAGAAGTGAAACCCGTCCTCAAATTACTGCAAATTTCAGTGCTGGATCATCAACAAGTGACAGCGTGCGAACCATTCAAGGAAATATCATCGGTACGTGCTTTCGCGTACCTTTGCTAACTGCACGACACAAAGTTTTACGTCTCGCCTGGGCCTAACAACACCGATATTGGACTTTTGATGACTGGATACATACTACATGGTCGGGCGAGTCTAGTTTCAAATTGTATCGAGGGGATGGACGTCTACGGGTAAAGAGACAACCTCATGAATCCATGGACCCTGCATCGTCGGCGGGGCCTGTTCAAGCAAGTGGAGGCTCTGAGGCTCTGTAATGATGTGAGGCGAGAGCTGTTGGAGTGATATGGGACCCCTGATACGCCTAGACACGACTCTGACCGGTGACACGAACGTAAACATCTTGTCTGATCATCTGCATCCGTTCATGTCCGCTGCCCATTTCGACGAACTTGGGCAATTCCAGCAGGACAATGCGACACCGCACACATCCATAATTGCTACAGGATGGCTCCAGGAACACTCTTCTGAGTTTAAACACTTCCGCAGGCTACAAAACACCTTAGCCATGAAAATCGTTGAGCATATCTGGGATGCCTTGCAACGTGCTGTTCAGAAGAGATCTCCACCACCTCGTACTATTACGGATTTATGGACAGCCCTAGAGGATTCATGATGTCAGTTCCCTCCAGCACTACTTCAGACATTAGTCCATGTCACTTCGTGTTGCGGCACTTTTGCGTTCTGCCGCGGACCGTACACGATAGTAGACAAGTGTACCAGTTTCTTTGGCTCTTAGTGTAATAAGAACTTGTTATCGCTATTACGTACTTACTGTGTGGGCCACATAAGCCGCAGTCGGTCTTTGGCCTCATAAATCAGCACCTTCCAGCGTCCTCGGTCCATGTATTCTTCTTCAGACAGCCCCAGCGTACTCATATCCTCTCTGACATGATCAATTCATCGGGGTCGTTATCTTCCCCGTGGTCTTTTGCCTCTAATATCCTCCTGCACTACCATCCTAATAATCTGGCCTTCTCGACGCAATACGTGTCCATACCACTTCAGTCTTGTTTCTTTGATCACTGCCACGATGTCCATCGACTTGTATAGCTTCTGAAATTCACCGTTCTTTCTTTTCCTCCATTCATCTCCGTCCTTCACGGGCCCAATTTTCTTTCCATCTTTTGGGTGATGGTCCAGGTCTCTGCTCCAAATAAGACTACAGGTTGTATTATTATCTTGTAGATCTTGGTCTTTGAGGGTCTCGATAGAAGCAGGGTCTTTAACAGCTTCCCCAGAGCAAACCTTGACCTGTTTACTGCTTGTATTCGTGCTGTAATTTCCTGGTCTCTCTCGTTCCTTTCATTGACTATAGCCCCAAGATACTTAGTCTTTTACCTTTTCAAAAACTTTTTCCTCCACCCTCAGGGGTCTGTCATCATTTTCTCTGCTAACCACGAGGTATTTTGTCTTATCCATATTCAACTTCAGGCCTGCTCTCATAGCCTCTTCCATTAATGTTCTTGTCATCTAAACCGGGTCTTGCTCTTTCTCTGCTATTAAAACTACATCATCCGTATATGCCAGGGTGTTGGTCCTTCTTCGCGGCTGCATTCCTGTCTCTAGGCTTGCTACCTTTCTCAGGGCTCTCTCCAGTACCAGATTAAACAGGGGAGAGGCAGTCTCCTTGTCGCACTCCAGTCCTCACCTTGAACTTCTTTGATATGTTCCATTTACTTTCACTACGGATATTGTCTCCTGGGAGCATACCTGTGTCAGTTTTATAAATTTTCTGGTCAATTGAGACCTTTCTAGTTCTTGTCATATTGCTTGTCTATTCACACTATCATATGTTTTTTGGAAGTCAACAAAAAGGCAGTGCTAGCACTTGCCGTATTGTATGTAAATGGTTTACAGTTGACCTTCCGTTTTTGAAACCTGCTTGTTGGAATCCCAGTAGTTTCTCGACATTTGGTGTTAGTCGCTTCAGTAACAACACGCTCAAGATCTTACAAGCTGTACATAGTAGTGAGATTCCTCTATAGTTGCCACATCTCATTGCGTCTTCTTTCTTTAGTATAGGGCAGATGACAGACTCCTTCCATTGTTCTGGAATCCTTTCCTTCTTCCACATTAAGCAGATTTAGTCGTATAGTCCCGCGTGTAGAGTAGCTCTTCCCTCCTTCAGGATCTCTGCAGGTATGCCGTCTATTCCTGGTGGCTTCCTCCTCTTCAGTAGTTTTATGGTCGCTCTTACCTCTTCCATACTTGGAAGTTCATACTCCCCCAATGGTACAGTATCTCTGTTTTCTCTATATGATTCTTCTTCTTCATTTTCTGTTGTAGCACCCATGGTGTTTACATCCACATTGAGGAGGTTTTCGAAGTAATTTTTTCGATTCCTCCATAGCTTTCATTTCATCTGTATCTGTCCTTATTGACCTCTGATCACGCCAATCCTTGGATTGTATCCTTTCTTGAAGAACCTGACTGTCCTGTAAAAGTATCTTGTATTTACCACTAGCTGCTTCCCTGTATCCCACCCTTGTTCTTTCAACCTGTTCGTTTGTCAGCCATAACAGTTTTGTTGCTTTTCTCTTGGTGACTGCATCTGTACACCTATCATTAAACCATCCTCTACTCTTTCTCCTTTTCTCCATTGGTTTCAGCACCTCACGTGCAGCATCTTTTAAATCTGTGTTGATTTTCGACCAAAAGTTTTGTTCTTGCTTTTCCATTTTTATATTTGTCCCGTCTGTGTTTTGTAGATGTTGTAGATTAATCTGCTGTGTCTGTACTTTCGGCCCAGTTTTCTTCATAGTTGTGAACATCTCATTCCATCTCTTCTAAGAGTCAGTATGATGTATCAGGAAACTTTTACAAATACTGGAAGTATTTTTATAACATCAAAATAATAAAAAAGTACACGGAAAACCTGATAGCAACGTCGGTTTACTGTGTTTTCAGTAGAAACTTTACGCCGCCAATGTATAATGGGTAGTCAAATAAAAACGAGGCAGATGGGAAAAAAGAGTAGGTAAACTGTTTATTATTTCAAAACTAATCGTCGTAACTGTTAATGCATTTATCCTACTGTGAGACAAGACGGTCAATGCCTTCATCAAGAATTGTTCACGGCTGCCTACGAATCCACGATTGTACCCAGGCGTGCACGTTTCAAATCGACAGTCACGAATGTCCATATTCAGGACTCCAAAAATATGCAAATCCCATCGACATTGTATGGAGGATGCGTAAGTATTTTCCAACTTGCGTCTGCAGCGTAGTCGAAACAACCCTGCCAACGAAATGGGCAATCACACGTTGCCAAGGTCGTTTTGACTACGCTGCAGACGTTTCGCTGCGAAGATCTTGCACATCCTCCGTTAAGTCCCCATCTATCCCCACGCTATTTCCATAATTTTGAACCCGTGAAGAAAGACATTCGTGGGCGTCAATTTTTTGCGGACGCCTGGGTGTAATCATGCTTCCGTAAACAACCGCAGACATCTTTTCATGAAGGTATTCACCGTTTTGTCTCAATGGGTTAAATGTATTAACAGTCATGATGATTATTTTTGAAATAATAAACGGTTTACTTACTTTTTTCTATTTGTCTCGGTTTCGTTTGACTGTCGCTTGCACATTACGTAACACAATTTTATCATCTGGGCTTCACTGCAATGTCAACGCACCAAAAACAGTATCAATGGGAGGTTATAGTGCGTTTTCATCGAAAATACTGCGAAGCTTTAATGGAACACATACAGACTTGCCGAGTAACTTATGTAGATTTTTGTTAAATCTTATGGTATAACTGCTAATTTTGTTGGTTTATGTTGTATTTGATATCGTAATGAAGTAGCTACCACACATTTCTTACAGTATTATATGAATACATACACATCTAAATGACAAGACTACGTGTTTCAAAGAAGATATCTCATCAGTACAAGGACACTAATAACTTACTAAGTTATACGCCACAAACTACTAAAAAGCTTTTTACTTAAACATTCTAAGGAAAAAATAATGATTTGGTCGGTCCTCATAAATTATTGAAATTAAACTTGAAAATTAGTATTTCAACTGTTGGCACGTCCTCTGTTCCGTAACTTATTACCTGCCCGGATGACATTTCTGCGGATTTGATGGTCTGCGAGCTCATGCGCAAAAGCGCAAGCGACGTGAGTTTCAGACGGCCAGTCTTGTGGCTCAGATGACAACTGGACGGCTATTAACCGAAATATTAGCTTGCATACGGATGCATTCCCGTAATTTTACTAGCAGTACGCCGTGAAAACATGAAGTTTCACTCTTAAACATTAAGATTCACATACTGTTGCTTGCAAAAAGCTGTCGAATAGCAACTGCCGAATCAGCATAAGCTTTGTCGCCGTGCTCTTTGTAGGAATTATTGTACCACACTTAAGGTCACTTACTTCGGTTTTTCTGCAGTCATGGACTGTGCAGCTGGTCCCGGCGGATGTTCGAGTCCTCCCTCGGGCATGGGTGTGTCTGTTTGTCCTTAGGATAATTTAGGTTATGTAGCGTGTACGCTTAGGGACTGATGACCTTGGCAGCTAAGTCCCATAAGATTTCACACACACTTCGGTTTCTAAATTCTAGTAAGAAAACTGTCCATTCACAATTTATCTTTGCGTACTTGCTCATCTTTAGTACATGTATTTTGATCGTCTGCAAGAGCACTGTTTGTATGTTCTTTAGAAAGCAATCATTTTCATTTGCCCGTCCCACAAGATCTTGACTGCTTTCAGCACGCATTTATATGTGCTCATCTATCGGCAAACGTACCACATACTCAGAATGCTTCTAATGAGAGCGCCACATATCACTTGACAACTCAGTACATGTCGAGATTGAACCTTAAGATCAAATGAGGTGAGTTTTCACGTATAGTTAACGCTCTATGCCCCCGCTCTGTATGAAGTAATTTTAGAATATGAATTTTATATGATGATGTTGATTGTTGCACATGTTCAGGGTCGCATATAGCAGGTTCTTCTCTATGTATCTCGTAATATGACGCAAACGCGGGTCTCTTTGGTAGCCGTCATTCACGTGTAGTTACAAAACAGTCGCGGTAACGAAAGATAGCACAGCTCAACAGCTATACAAACATCCACATACAAATTTCTGACCTGTCCAGGGGCACAGCTGTTCCCTCCCGTATGTCTTACAGAAGTCGATGTTTCGCTTTCTGAGGCGCCACCAGATGGAATGCTATAGCACGTTGTTAAATTTACGCTTGTAGGTGTATTATTTCTCTGAACTACTTTACACCCATCTTGACGTTTCGCCTTCTTTCGCCAGTTTGTGTATCTTGTCGGACCACTCGCAAGGGAAGTCTCTCAGCTCGAACAGAATTTCGGTGTTCCTGTTGTATTTAGAAGCTTTAGGTACCACTTTGATTAGGATAGAGAAAGCATTCCATTGTGTTACTCTTAGCTTGTCCACTGTCGGATTTTAAAAATATACATGAGGTTCCTCAATAAAATGCATGAAATAATATACATAATCCAATAGCCACACTTGGTGAAAGCAATATGCGGACAGTACTGAGAATCACACTCTTGAGCTGCAAATGAAATGCCACTTGAACCACATTCTTGAATTCAACAACATGTGACGGTGTATTGCACCCAGCCGCTTTCCATGAATACTGAAGCATAGGCTGATAGCCTGGAGCAGAAATCTCTTTATGAATAATATAAGGCATTGTCACTAAGAAAATTCTGTTTCCTAATTTAATGTCCAATTTAGGGTATGTTATCCTTCTTGCATATATATATGAGCTATGATGCTACAATATCTAAAATGTTCGAAGCATTAATGGTTTCATTTATTGTTACTGTATATGTATGTCAATGCTGAAATGCGTATGCTAAACATTTCAACTACTTGCGCAGGTGCTGTTGTGTACAAACCAAACGCAACACATGCCGTCACAGGCGTGGTTAGAAATGTGAGATAGGTCTCCGTACAGAACTTTAAATACAAACTCATGTTCGAGACGAGAGACGTCCCTTATCAGACCAGTTGATTACCAAATGTTCAGCCTCCGCATTGACGATATTTCAGTGCTTCATGAAACGCTTCACTACAATTTTGACAATAAATCCTTGTCTTTCAACTATTCTCTTTCCGATTTTGTAGCTCATTAAAAAAGTAACGTCTCCTGCAGGTGACCATTCAACATTTATCTGTAGCACATGTCACGCACACATCAGCAGAAGAGCACGAAGAGCTGAAAGGTTTGTCTTTTCCTCATATCCGGAACCTACCTGAGACATTCCCATTTTCTGGACATTAATCCGATATGGACACCTTCAGGCTTGCAAAGTATAGAGAGGACAACAGTTTATACAGGGCAATGAAACAGTGAAATATGATACAGTGAACAATAAACAAACTGCGAAGAATGTCAACAACAACAGGAATATCGATATCGAGTTTTGTTAACATCGCAATTCGAGGGTTTGATTTCATTTCTGATAGACGTCATTTTTAAGGATTAAGAGGATAGGTACGGGAAATAGAGAAAAAACGAAAATGAATCGTGGAGAGATGCTGGAGGGAGAGAGAGACAGTGAGTTAGTATTGGCCCGCCTTGTAGAGCCGGTGGTCATCCATCCTCGGATGCCGCTATGAGCTATGTGGGCTGCCCGCCGAGCACGTGCGCCG
Source organism: Schistocerca piceifrons (assembly GCF_021461385.2). Taxonomy (NCBI): domain Eukaryota; kingdom Metazoa; phylum Arthropoda; class Insecta; order Orthoptera; family Acrididae; genus Schistocerca; species Schistocerca piceifrons. Next base: position 522,963,111 of record NC_060142.1, read on the forward strand.
CGGGTTGCCCTCAGAGAAGGGGCCGTGAATCACGCGGACGCAGAGCTGGGCTGTGAACGCAGCAGGCAGTTTCCCGCGATGTCATTTGTCTAGCCGACGAAGGCCCTAAAATATTTTTAGGACCTTAAATGAGCGTTCCATTCGTCACGGTGGCCGGTTGTCTTCCGGCATAGCGGCTTCCTCGCAGCTGGCTTTTCTACTCCAGTTGCTCCACGCCTTCGTGGGTGCTTCCTGTTTGAATTGGCCGCGGCCCTCCAGTTTTAAGCAGCACTCGTTAGCACCGCAGTTTGCTCGCCATCCCAAGCGCAAATTACCCTCTGGACTCCCAGAGGTGCTTCTGCCGGCCGCTGGAAATGGGGGGGGGGGGGGGGAAACTTACTGCGTTTTAGCAGATAAGAGAAGAGCGTGAATTTTTAAATACAGAGCGCCTTCTCCTTTTTTTTAATGTGGTCATGGATAAAGGAGAATGCTCCTTTGATCTTTTGTGTTAAACGGAGCCCATTTTTTCATTATGATGTCATGTATATTATGTGCACAGTGAAAGTTTCGATTAAAGAAACACGTAACTCTTGTAATAAAGAGGTAATTAAAAGTTATACATTCACATAGTTATTTAAAAAACACCAGTTTTGAGGAAAAGGAAATACAAAGGGAATTTAACACCTTCACTAATGGCCACTGGAACTGCAACTCTGTGAAGGGGGCATGCAACAGCCGTCGGATTAGCATGATATGTACTACATTTTTGGATATACAAATTATTATCATTTCAGAAGAACTCCACTAAGCAGGTAGGAATAACACCATATATGTTCTGTCCAAAAAATGGCTCTGAGCACTATGGGACTTAACATCTATGGTCATCAGTTCCCTAGAACTTAGGACTACTTAAACCTAACTAACCTAAGGACAGCACACAACACCCAGCCATCACGAGGCAGAGAAAATCCCTGACCCCGCCGGGAATCGAACCCGGGAACCCGGGCGTGGGAAGCGAGAACGCTACCACACGACCACGAGATGCGGGCATATATGTTCTGTTAATGAGGAAAGATTGCGCATCAGGTTTCTCATTCAGAAAGAACTGTTTAAAATTGGTTGTATCTGAGAAAATCATTTCGAGTAAAAAAGAAAAGTCTAGCAGAACAAGTCATCATTCGACAGTGGCTCAGTCGAGATTGCAGTTTATTGTTCAGCAATACGCTGCTCCTGTTGGTCGCAATCCTACGGCTGTCATGCAAATAAGAAAACTATTGGTTCAAGGGAACCAAACTCGATGGCTGTGAAGAATGTCAGGGGCCACAACGGACTAACGCCTGGGAGGATAGACATATTGTTCGATCGGTTGTGCAGGATAGTAAGGGCATGCCTCGAACGTTGGGTCAGGAAATAGGTTCTTCGCAGCAAGTTAAATACCTACGCGGACCATGTGAGGACGGCTAGAGTACCACTGACTGTCAGAATGGTTTCAGTTTGGCGAATTACCTTTATGCATTAGAGAAGTCAGACATTGGTGCAACCAAGGACAACACTTGACACAGGAGGGGCTCCACATCGTCAATTCCGATGAGTCCCGGTTCCGCGTAAGGCATCACGACTGGTATACATGTGTGTGGAGGTTCCTAGGAGAACGAACGTTACTAAATCGCTTTCGTTTAATGTATGATGGAGTGAGGTGAGACACTTTTGTGAAGTACTAAAAAGTGATACCCTCTAAGGAAGTAGTTCCCAACCTGGGGGTAATTACCCCATGAGGGTTAAAACGAAATTTTCAGGGTGATAAAAATAGTTTTGATTGTCTTTCTGTCACAAAATTAATTTACCTTTAAAAGATCAATACTCATATCTCTGTTACATAGGATTGTAATACGACATTTGTAACTAATAACTACATTTCTTTTTTCCCAAACATATGCATTATCATGAACACAGCGTGGTGGATGATACAGTTTATGAAATCAGTGTATGAACGTCTTCCCCACTCAGTCTACCTACTGTTTTTACCATTCATTTGTTGTCGTGGTCTTCAGTCCAAGACTGGTTTGATGCGGCTCTCCATGCTACTCTATCCTGTGCAAGCTTCTTCATCTTCGAGTAACTATTGCACCTTAAATCCTTCTGAATCTGTTTAGTGTATTCATCTCTTGGTCTCCCTCTACGATTTTTGTCCTCTACGCTGCCCTCCAATACTAAATTGGCGATCGCTTGATGCCTCAAAACACGTCCTACCAGCCGATCCCTTCTTCTGGGCAAGTTGCATCTATGACAGTAAAACTGAGTCATGCATGTCACATATGCTTAAATTTCTCAAGAAAATACTTTCTCTAGGTTGTAGCTATTTCCCGCAACGGGCCATAAATTGCTTTATTATTCATTTCGCAACAGATAAAAAACTTATTATTATTACTGTTATTATGGTCACTATTAGTGGCAGTGGTCATGTAAAACATTGTAGCCTGAAGTCTTCTAACTTCTGACGGTTGAGAAGTAAGGAATCCAGCAACCGAATAATTCACAAACAGTAAGCATAGTGAACACATTTTAACTTGGTTGATTTTAAATGTGGATGCAGAGTGTAGGTGAAGCATGTGTAGGTATGGAGAGGAGTGATGCAGAGTAAGCATGTTTTACAACAAGTATCTACCTTTAATGTAGATAGTTAGGTCCTTTTCTGAGGAGGAGGAGTAGGTAGCACTGCTATGCACTGATAATTGCTTCACCAATCTTTAAACAAAGGTTGTTACAAATAATCAGTAGCAATTGTCTCATTAGTTCGTTGTTTAATAAAATACCTACAGAAATTATTTATCTTTTCTTTCTTTTTTTCCTTTCTTTCACTTGTGCTTTTTTTCCCACAGGGACGCACGCAGGGTGGGCATGGTTAATCGAATTTGGCAATGTTCGATTAAGGGGGGGGGGGGGGGACGGATGCCCTTCCTGCCACCACCCCATACCCCCCGGGACGGAATTAGTGTACCACAACTGTCTGCGACAAGTGTAATCCATTGAATAATGCGAAAGTGGTCAAGTGTCTGCGAGCCATGTAACTGAGGCGGGACATAGGGACCAGCCCGGTATTCACCTATGGGATGTGGAAAACCGCCTAAAAACCACATCCACGCTGGCCGGCACACCGACCGTCGTCGTTAATCCGCCGGGCGGATTCTATCCGGGGCCGGCGCACCTACCCGAGTCCACGAAGCAGCGCATTAGCGCTCTCGGCTAACGTGGCGGGTCTGAATATTTATCTTTTGTCATTTTAAAAATGTGTGTTCAGTGAAGAAGACTTCTTCACATATTTAATCAATGTAGTAGAAATAAGAAGGTACGAAAGACTGACTGAGAGCCAAAGTAATATCTGTCTTTAAAAAAGACGATAAAATTAATGTAGTAACTATGAAAGAATAAGCCTCCTGGACCAAGCCTATAAATTATATGGCAAAATCTTGAAGGCAAGACTTAAAAATATCTCGGAAAAGCTAATATCTGAAGACCAATAAGGTTTTAGAAAAGCAGATCAACAACTGGCTATGTTTTTACACTGCAATAAGTTATAGAAAAGAGACGAGAGTTCAGTAGGGGAAACCCCTCTTACTTTGCGAATTCTGGGAAAGCTTTCGATAATGTGAATAGAGAAATGCTATGAAATATCATGGGTGAACGAGGTTATCCATCTCACCTCATAAATGAGTCTATACACAAACACCGAAATTGTTATACATATGTATGTATATATGTGGGAAGTATAACATCAAAGCCAATGAACACAAACAAAGGGGTACGTCAAGGATGAAGTTGTTTTAGATCGTGACTCTAGAATAATTGTAATTTTATATGCAGATGACCTAACTCTGATTACAAAGAATGAAGATGATCGTCAAATGGGAGTTTATAAGTTGCAGAAGGTAGCTTCAGGCTACAGCCTACTGTTGTCGGTAGACAAAACGAAAGTGATGACATTTCAGGACAGGCTACCAGTAAGACCTAAAATGGTCTTGAATAATAAAATAGTGCAGTACGTAAACATTTTAAATATCTAGGATACAACATCACTTACATATATAACAATGACATTGACCCACAATTAAATAAAATTACTTATATACGTAGAAACACCGTAAAAATAACATTGTAAGAAAGAACCCAACCTGAAGTTTTATAAAATAATTGCATTGCCAACCCTTATTTATGTAAGTGAAGCATGGGTAACAACATGATGTCAAGAAAGTAGAATACAGGCTCAGGAAATGTGATTTCTAGAAGAGTAGAAGGATGCACAAGAGAAAATCGAAAAAGAAACGAAGATGTAAGGAGTGATTTAAGCATGTACAACCTAAACGAGAAAATAAAGGAAACCAGAAGAAAATGAAAGAAACGTGTAGACCGTATCGGTGGATAAAGATTCCCAGTAATGACTGTCAATTATAAATGTACTGGAAGAAGAAATGTGGGAGGACCATACAAAAGATAGAGTACCGTAACGGGCAATTTGCCTAACACGAAAAGTGAAGGAGAAAAACAAGAAGAATTGTTTTCATTCCAAAGTTTCGTTAGGCGCTAATGTTGTTGATAGTGGAAGGGGGGAGGGGGAGGGGAATACTAGCTAATATCTGATTGCACTCAGGCGTACTGGTCTTAGAGCGGTTGGGAACCTCTGCACTAAGGCGAAATAAAAAACAATGATAAAGTCTTCTTAACAAGTAGTAATGATGAGAAACGTGCAAAATTTTTTGCGATTCACACAGTGGCGCACGTATCAATTTGTTCAGGAAGCTGGCAGACTGCCAAATACGAGTACAACATTAAAAAGAACGGTAAAGTCGTCCCATCAGGTAAAGTTGTTCCAGCTGACTGTAGTCTTGTATGTTGCAGGAGCTGAATGGAGTTCTGTTCGATCCATCGTGCTTTAAGACCCTGTCACTTGCCTAAATAATGTCAAATAATTGTAGTTACGCTTTCTCAGGTAAGTCCTCCATTCTCGTCGAGCCCTATTGTTCCTGCATTGCTGGTCGTCAAAGGGATTTTAAAGTTATAATAGAACCACCTATCGCTGTCTTACTGCCAGTACTAAGCACATTAAAAAAGCAACTCCATGACGGGAGCGTACTAAGTCTTCAAATCAGCAACAAATATAATACTTTCTTGGATATGCAAATCATTAGCGTTTCAGTGCAAACGCATTAAGTAAGACGGACAAATAGCAGGGACATTCCAAATGTAAGGACAAAGGACTTGGCGGGCTCGGGCTTCTCTTTCAGAAATGGCTTTTCAGTATTGGTTGTTTGTGAGATTATCGTGTTATGCGTCGTGTAAGGATCGTACAGTGACGTTACGTATACAGGCTCCGAAGCTGACGAACGTTGCCAAATTGCATTTCCCATTGTCATACGGATCAAGTACCTGGCACCGTGATAGTATGGGACGCCACTGAGTACACAACACGATCAGCTCTGGTTCGCACAGCAGGCAATTTGGACAGCAGCTTTCACATTTCTGACGTTGCTGTACCTTAGCTTCGAGGTCTCCCTAATGTTTTCTTTCAACAAGATACCGTTAGACCAAATATTTCCCATGCTGTCATGCAGTACCTCAATACAAAGTCTATTTGACAGTTGCTCTGGCCAATACGTTCTCTAGATCTCTCAGCCACTGAAGACATCTGGGCACGAATTGCCGAAAGACTGGCACACCACCGCTAACCAACAACTATTGATTGATGTACTCTGGCACAGAAATGAAGCAGTATCGAATAACGTACATGCTGAAACCAAGGTAACAGGTTCAGGATAGGAAAGGATCAAATATCAACACGTGGAAAGGAGGCCCATCAGATAGTTCCTCATTTTCACATAAAAACATTTATTTAAGGAAAACATACTGATAAATTAAATGCCAGATTAATAGCAACATGAAAACCATCAGCATTATAGTGACATATAAAGTGACAAACTACTGAAATTTACCAATATAAGCAGAGGAAACAGTATTCAATAAACATAAAAAGCCTCTGAGTTTATGAACAGTAAGAATAAAATTTGAATTGTTCAGTAAAGGGAAACTACATTTACCAAATACAGATTTTATGAAGAACACTTAGTAGAGAATTTGAACACTCTTCCTTTATGAACAGTAAGAGGATCAACAGCTTGATTATAATTTACAAGAGCTCATCAGTTAATCCTGCTAAACTCCAAAGCCTGCAACCTTGGCGGCAGTTACTAAACCTAGGTATAGCTCCAAGGAACAAGACAACTACTCAACATTTGCTGGGTATGACAGAGGACGCGGGAAAGCGCTCCTGCGGCAATAACGTAGACCTCGGGCGTTGGGCAGGATGCCACCGAGCTAGCGGCCCAGAAGTCACGGCTGCAAACACCAAGGTAGACTCGCGTGTTTCGCAATCAACTGTGAACATAAATCACACGCGAGGCAGCACCCTCAAACAATAATAGAATATACACTAACAAATGATGAGACTCGCTTTAGCAAGGTAAATAAAACTCGTAATCTTAGATAAAACGAAGCCAAACTTATATATATATATATATATATATATGCCTTCACAAGGCTTTTAATCAGATCAGGGGAACTCGCTAAGACTGAGAGATAATTAGAATGGATTTTGCCGTACACAATAAATACATACGTTCTGTCTAGGTAAAACAATAAGTGAGTACATGTAATTGAAGAGGTGCAGGTTCAAACAGAGCAGTTGCAGTTAAGCTCTCCGAGGCCTGAATAAGTATTGCTAAAACGCCTTAAGAATCACTAGTTAAGGAGAGCTTAAGCATGGCAGAAAATTTCATTGTGTAGTAGCCCAACGTAATTCAATTATGACTAAAACACATCAACGTATGTTAAAATAAATACACCTTACTAAATCACAATAAGATTTAAAATTCATACTGTAGCATCACACGTGTAGCCCTCGAAATCTTTAAGAAATAATCTGGTGGGAATGTCCATTACAGTCGGATATACCTTGTGTCACGTGAGAGTAGGAGAGTTAAAACAGGTGGTAACCCATGGTGTCATCTCAAGTCGAGATATTTTACTGTGAAATCTTTGCTGAGTGATTGGCACAGTATACATGTAAGTCATTTCTAAATTTTATTAGTTATTTAGGGAGTAAGGAATTTAATTAAGTAAATATGTTTTAGGATCAATAGGTAATGAGTCTTTATGAGATGGATATAAATGTGTTTTGACATGGCAGATCGCATTGCTGCGTTATGCGTGATATTTTTTCTCTTTGAGAAGGATGATACCTTCTGAGTTGCTTGAGTGCGCGGACAAGTCGTAATCGAGTGCGGATCCTCTGTAATTTTTATGAATGGACATAGAACTGATAATTCACAACCCGGAGTTGGTTTAGAAAATATTTAAATATCTTCAACATTTCGCAGCCCTGGCAGCAACTGTATAAATATTAATTTTAATTTTAATAATCAACAGCCTCAGTTGCACCGTTTACCTAGAATTTACCTAGGTTTCAGTCGGGATAGCCCAATTTAATAATTAATAATTTATGGATTTGTAGTTTTAGCTTGACAATTTCCACTATGGACAAACGGTAGTTACTGTTATTCTGAAGAAGCTTGGGTTATCCCGCCCCGAAACCTAGGTAAATACTAGGTAAACGGTGGACCTGAGGCTATTGATTATTACAATTAATTAAGAAAATATTCTAGGGAACCACGGCCAAACTTTGTTACAAACAAATCGCGCGCAGACTTTGAAATATCGGCGCGAAGTTTGAGATACGAGGTAGGCTATCGCGCGCTATAGTCGCGTGAAGGATTAAGTGACACTGACCGTGATTTATTGACATTCACTTAATAACAATTATCAAAGAATTATCGGCAGGGATAGTAAGTATTCTTGATGCTTAAAGCAAGTGTGAGTTCATTTACTGTGTGAATACGACAGATATTAGTCAGGGAATAGTCAGCTAATTGATACGTTGCTTAGCAACCCATAAACAGATTGTGACAGAACTACCGGAACGATTATTTCAGTCATTGGAGACCACTACACACACACACACCAGAAAACTAACTACTCTCGCTGTGAATGACATTTGGAAAATATGAGTTTTGTTTTAGATCTTTGGGATCAATAAACTTCATCCGAAGTTGAAACTTTACAAACTGTGTCGTGTTCCTTCAGTCTGGTAGAACGATAGACATTATAGTCTACACCACCATTTACCTTTTTTTTCAAAAAAAAGAGAGCACTTACCTTTTTCTTTTAGAGGAATGTTTCTGCTTCAGTCATCAATCTTCTCGAAACGGAGATAAGGGTGTCACTCACACACAGCACTACGTCATCGTGATCTACCACACACATGTGCCCCCTTTCTCCCTCACTTTTTGTGTTGAAAACCCTGAGATATAGCCGCGGTACGAAGAAGGAAGAAGGAAGAGGAGAAGAGAGAGAAGAAAAGGAAGATAGGGCCGGAAAGCGGAGGTCACAATACCCAGTACCTGATACAGTGCCACTCATCAGTGTTACCTCTTGAATTCATAACATCGCACCCCGAGCGGGTGCACACAAGCGGTTTACCAGTTAACAGAATCACGTGGCTTCAAAGGAGACGCACTAACAATCGCTGGCCACTGTCAAGCCAAGGCACACTGCACAACAAACAAATACATATTACTCGCTGAACAAGACAATACTGTTGCGCCAAATTTCCTTTAAACAATAAAACCACAGGGCCTGAATATCAATAGGCAGTAGGTTACAGTGTACCCTCCCCACCGTCAATTATCCTTTTAATTCCTTTTCAAATAACAGAAGGAGGCTCCCGTCACTAGAGTTCCAGAGCACGACCTTCGTCACATTCTTTAGCGGCTGCCCAACGCTCGACAAGTCACTCGCTGATCCGGCTGGGTACTGCGTTGTCCATCCCAAGTCGGCCCAACCAAACCCCGCCGCCACGCACTGCTGCTCTAGACCCCTCGTTGTCTCACGCGCCGTTCACAACTCACTCCGCCGCGCCGAGCCTCCACACCTCCACCAGGAAAACCAAAGATAAGTCACAAGCGAGGTGACTATCGACACCGGTGCCAGAGATAGTTAGGCCAGCAAACCGTGCCGCCACGGCTCACACGCTTCTCTCATCTAAGCTCAGTCCGAGCAAAACGTCCAGACAAGTTAGAGCCATTGTGGCTGCCAGGAGTATCAGAATTGTGCCCTAAATTCAGTTGTCTGTGTCCTCCATGTAACAACAACAAATTTAATCATTTCCTCGTTGTATACTATGACCTAAGAAGATATAAACTTCTTGATCATCCAGATTCTGTATAGAGGGGCATGGCGACAGCACACTGCTCTCCCAGTCGTTGCCACGATTCCAGGCCCTGGAGCAGCTACTTATCATTCAAGTAGCTCTCAACTGGTATAATGGGTCTGTGAGTGTCCCCTTCTTGACGGTACTGGGATTTGAACCCAGGTCCTTCACATGCCAGTCAGGCATGCAGATCACTGTACTACGGATACAGACCATGCTATACTGGATACGCACAGAAGCAAAATTTCTAATTTAAAATAATTCTCATTTACTGTTCCGTCTCAGTATCACATTTTTAATTAGATCACATGTATCAGTCACTCTGAATCATCTTAAGATCTAAGTAGTTGCTTCAGCAACCCATCTTGTCTGCTTAGAACCACATATCAGAGTCCTTCAATCTGAAGATGATCCAAAGTGAATAAAATATGTAATCTGGCTAAAACTGTGCAACTCAGATGTAACAATAGATGAGAATTGTCCTAAATATCAGTAGAGCTGCTGAATTTCTCAAAACGGTTATGTCGACTATTGTGAAGTAAAATTCTAACCAGCGCTGGAACTCGAATTTTAATGGCAAGTATTGCATGTGGAATGACTATGTTTTCATGATCTTGCCGGTTTCGGTTGATGGACGAGTACAAATGATTCAAATGGCTCTGAGCACTTTGGGACTTAACTTCTGAGGTCATCAGTCCCCTATAACTTAGAACTACATTAACCTAAGTAACCTAAGTACAGCATACACATCCATGCCCGAAGCAGGATTCGAACCTGCGGCCGTAGCGGTCGCGCGGCTCCAGACTGTAGCGCCTAGAACCGCTCGGACACCCCGGCCGGCCATGGACGAGTACACTACCGCCAGTTAACACATTAAAGGTTTGGCTAGGGGCGCGTTCTTCACCTCAGGCCAGTCGATTCTCCGTCTGCTCCAGTAGTTGCGCACTCCTTCCACCCCCATCCCTCTTTCTGGCCATTGCTACGACCGCGCACTTTATCTTGCCCCGACGCCATTTATTGGACGAAGAGCTTTTTTCATCCCTTTAGCCGGGCTCTTTGATATCGTTCTCAGAGTTAGAACGTATAGGAGGGGCATGATTCATAGCAGTCGCTAGATAATACTCGTGCAGGCAGCCGGTGGTTCACTTCCCAGTCTCGTGGTATCCTTTTTATGCCTGTTACGTTACTCTCGCTAATCCTTTGTCTGGAAAGAGAATTTGTCTACCCCATCGTGCTTCCATAAATTGTAGGCATTGAACGTTAATTTTCACCGTACAATGACAGTTATTACATCACTAATTGTGCCTCAAATTAAACTGTTATATGTTTTTCTTCCAACCAGTACTAAAGATTTGATGTTTTCATCAGGTGAAAACCAAACGCCGTTTAGAATTTAAAAAAAAAAAAGCATTTTAATCATTAGCTGTTTTATTTACCTTATATATCATCTATCGATTTCGGGTATAGACATCATCACTGAATATAAGTAGTCTGTTTTACCTTACATCCAGTGATGATGGTTATGACTGAAAGCGAAAGATAATATCTACGATAAATAAAACAGTTGATAGTTAAAATGCGTTTCCTAATGTATTCTGGATGTCTTGCTAGCGTCCAGTAGTTTCTTACCCATTATTCGTCATTATTTCGTAAATGCTCGTCTCATAATGCACGACAATGTACAAAAATTCATTTTTGACGACTACAACTTGCACCGTGATTGACAAGTGTTTTTGATTTCAAGATTTTTGTTTATTCCTTTAATAGTTTACCACGCCTCCCACGACCCATGGGCTTTGCCACGGTGGTGGGATTTGGTTTCCTCAATGACGCCAATAGCTGAACCTTAGCTGCCATCACATTAGAGGCATATCTATGTAGAATCCAAAGTAATATTTTGTTACTGAAGAGAGATTCCACTTTCTTCAGTAGTTGCAGGTATGATTGACTGATCTGAACTTGTTATATTAGTCTTAGGTGAAAGCAAGGGAGTCTGCAATCGTGTAATGATGATGCCACACTTGGTTCTACGGGCGATTCTGTTCAAAGGTACGTCGACAGAAAAAAAAATTCGGATTTTCTGCTGCTTGGCCATCCTTTTATCAGGTTGATAGGCTACAGACATAGATATCATTATCGTCATCTGTATTGGCTACACCTTATCGCTACAACGATTGTCCCTTATTTCCTGTAATGTACTTAATTTCTTCGTCCCTTCTATCTATTTACTTTTTTCTCCTGTTGGATTCCTTTCCCAAAAATTGTCTTTCCATTATGTCTGTTAAAAACTTATTGTGTCTGCGCGAATGTCCAAAAAGTTTTGTTTTCCTATTTCGGACAGGTGTTATGAAGTTTCACTGGTCGTTGATGTCTTTCATAGCATGTATCAGACATGATTTAAAGTATGTACTTAGACAGAAGAGGATACCTTATTGGTTGAGTACAGAATCAAAAACCATAATGAAAGAGGTGTAATGTAGGGTTAGATAAAGTATTTAACGATAAAATAGGAATGTTGATTGATTCCTAAGGACAGGTTAGTGAATGGATCACCATAGCAAAGGCAAACAACAGTAGCAGCAGAAATATATATCTTATTAATAGCACAGTGGATGATGACCTTCAAAAAGTGTATGAGGTCAAAGGAGAAGATATTTAGTAAGTATTAAAAAATTTATTGGTGACGAGTGAATGAATTCGGTAGAACCGAGAAAGAAGGTTGTGTACGTGAAAGAGACCCGAGACGCTGAAGCAGATAGATTGTATAATGGCAAGGCATAAATTTAAAAACCAAGTTTAGAATTGAAAAACACTTCCAGCTGCAAATGTGGACACTGGCGACAATTTATTGGTTATGGAATGCAGCTTACAGTTTCAGAAATAGCAGAAAGTAAATAAATGGAGTTGGTACAAGGTTCTGTTTAAACAGTCAGAGACTTCTGACAAGGGAACCTTCCCATCGCACCCCCCTCAGATTTAGTTACAAGTTGGCACAGCGGATAGGCCTTCAAAAGCTGAACACAGATCAATCGAGAAAACAGGAAGAAGTTGTGTGGAACTATGAAAAAAATAAGCAAAATATACAAACTGGGTAGTCCATGAGCAAGATAGCAACATCAACGAGAGTGTGAGCTTAGGAGCGCCGTGGTCCCGTGGATAGCGTGAGCAGCTGGGGAACGGGAAGTCCTTGGTTCAAGTCTTCCCTCGAGTGAAACGTTTACTTTCTTTATTTTCACAAAGTTATGATCCGTCCGTTCGTTCACTGACGTCTCTATTCACTATAATAACTTTAGTGTCTGTGTTTTGCGACCGCACCGCAAAAACGTGCGATTAGTAGACGGTAGGACATGCCTCTCCAATAGGAACCGAAAACATTTGATCGCAAGGTCATAGGTCAACCGATTCCTCCACAGGAAAACACTTCTGATATATTCTATACGAAGCTGGTGCCTGCATGTGCGTCACATGACAGGAATATGTTGTCGACCCACCTAACTTGTACACTTGGCGAATGGGTAAAAAGATTCTTCTACCTTGCCCTATTTAGGTTTTCTTGCGGATGTGATAATCACTCCCAAAAAAGTGATGAAAACATAAGAGTTCGTCACATAAACTGCAACAAATGAATGCAACAGTTTCACAGTCGCACAGTTTTCCCTGTGCTCTGTCAAAACATATGTTTTTAACGTTTTCAAATTTTTCCGTGTGTAGACCGTCAAATCCTGCATATGTCCAAGCAAATCTGAACATGTCCTGGAATTTTGGAGAGCGAAGTTGATTATGTGTGAGTGCCTGAACTTTGATAATTGTCTGAAAATAAAAAATTAAACTTTTCACTCGAGAGAAGACTTGAACCAAAGACCTCTCATTCCGCAGCTGCTCAAGCTAACCACAGGACCACGGCGCCACTGACCTTACACTGTCCTTGATGTTACTTATCTGGCTCATGGACTACTCAGTTTGTATACTTTGCTTATTTTTTTCATAGTTCCACACAACTTCTTCCTGTTTTCTCGATTGATCTGTGTTCAGTTTTTCAAGGCCTATCCACTGTGCCAACTCATACCTAAATCTGAGGGGGGTGCGATGGTGATGTTCGCTTGTGAGAGCCATTAGAGATGGAGCACATGTTTAGAGTATAGAGCTATAAGTGAGGAAATCAGCCGTCTCCTATACAAAGATATTTCATTTAAACTACGTACGGGAGGTACTGAAACCTAAATGTGTATAACTCCACAGAGATTTCAGCTCCTGGCCATTGGAATGCGAGTCAAATGTCTCACCACTGCGCTACCTCACAAATCTCTCTTGACCGGGGAACTTCTGTAAGTAAAGTTATAAACCATAAAAACTTATTCTTGCGGTATCGAGCGAATTCGTACCTAATGAAAATATATCCGACGCATCAGTTCTCTGTTACAGTCTATTTGCGCCTGTTGCTCAGATAATTAACCTTTACCATCCGTGATCTGTACGTCCCGAGCACAGTGCAGTGGTGTGAAGACACAGTACCTGTATTCTGGAAGAACAAGGTCCAACCGAACGCTAATTGATTAGTGGTGGCAAATTAAAACCATCGTCGAACTGGCTTCCTAACTCGAACAGATGCCCTCTGTGGGGAGCGGTCTATAAACTGAACCATGTGATAAAGCTGATTCAGGGATAGAAGGCTTCAACCCGTCTCTTTCTCATTTAATTACGGAATGTCTTTGGAAATTTGAAGCAAATGAAAGGATCGATAATCAATGGATAAATCCAGCCGTGGGAGGTGCCATTGTACCACCAGTGTACGGCTCACAAAAGATGTCTATACTTAGAGTCTTTGTCAAATACAAAATACAATGTGTTTCAAAAAAAGCCTGCTTTGACAAAACTGTATCTTCCATATGAATGAAGATTGAAACTTGGGGTGCAAATCAAGATACACCAAAGACTAAAAAGTCCCTATTTTTGAAATAACCATTTGCTTTTACAAGGATATATCTTCTACATTAATTTATATACGATCAAGGAGTACTCTTTAGAATTAAGTTTAGAATTAAAGATTTCTTTTACTTTTCAAAAAGATTTAGTGTGTTCTCCACTTGATGCGCGGCGTACATCCTGGCGGTAGTCACTCAAGTCGCATAGCACTTCTGCGAACATGTCTGTAGTCACTGCATTCACTGATATTGATATACGGCGTCGCAATTCATCCATATTTATTGTATGGGAGTCTTTCACCCCCCCCCCCCCCCCCCTCCGAAAAGAACAACTTTTAGATAAGGCGCCAGATGCCTATTGTACGTCCCTTTCGGTTGGTCCTCAGTTGAAGCAGCTCACTGCTAAGATATGCTTTTACTTCCATGTGCTAGTGTGATGGTGCTCCTTCCTGAAGCAAAATTAAATTTTTAACAGTTGAGGAAAATGCCAGCTGTCCATCACATTCAACTACTTGATTTCTGTAACAGTCTTTCCCTCAAAGAAACAGAATTGCCCATAAATCTTTTCACGGAAAACAGCGCATATCTTTCTTCCCCACGTCTAGAACGAATTGTTGTTTATTACCATCAACAACGACTTGCAGCAATTGAAACTCGTACTGTTTGGAACACAACCGTCACCGTGAAACACTCTAGACAGACGCATAAGGAGTGGCTAACTTTCGGCTGGTCAAAACAGGTTGACTTCAGCAGACTACGTGCAAAACTCTGGAATGCGCTCTAATTCACGAATGAGCTCGCGGGGCGATCTGGGATTTACGTTTACACTTATAATTAGTGTCTTGAATCTGCTGATGCCATCGTCGAATACTTACATCTGTAGTATATGTGACGAAAATCAAGCGTAACTGCTTTAAACATGTAACCCTAAACGCCTTTGGTTGCTGTGTTGTAGCCATCTCCACTCAACTCACATAAGGGAATGCACGAGCGAGCACTGGAGGCCCCTACCAGCTACCACATGGGCCTGTAAATTACAAATGAGCCCAAGCTAAGCATTTTGTTTCGACGCGTAAGTTAAAATTCACACCAGTTCCTATCTCAACCAGTATTTTATCAGACGTAATGAGGGAGTGAGATAATGTAGTAGCCTATCCCCGATATTATTCAGTCTGCACATTGAACAGGCAGTAAAGGAAATTGAGGAGAAATTAAGAAAGGGAGTCAAAGTTCATGGAGAAGAAATGAAAATGTTGAGGTTTGCGATATTACAGTTTTGTCGGAGGTGGCTATGGACTAAGAGGAGCAGCTGAATGGAACGGATAGTGCCTTAGCCAAAGAGATCAGTAAAACAGGGCAATGGAATGTAGCCAAATTAAGACAGGCGATGCTGAGTAAAATAGATTAGGAAAAGATAAACTAAACGTAGTAGATGAGTTATGCTATTCGCACAGTAAAATAACTGATGACTATGGAAGTACAAATAACATAAAACATAGATTGGCAATGGTAAGGACTGCGTTTCTGAAAAAGAGAAATTTGTTAACATCCAATACAAAGCAAAGGCTTAGGAAGTCTTTTGTGAAGGAATTTGTCTCGAGTATAGCCTGGTACGGAACTAAAACGTGGAAGATAAGCAATTCAGGCAAGAAGAAAACAGAAGTTTTTGAAATGTCGTGCTACAGAAAATGCTGATGATTAAATGGATAGATCGCGTAACTAATGAGAATTAGGGAGAAAAGAACTTTGTGTCATAACTTGACTAAAAGAAGGACTCCGTTGATAGGACATGTTCTGACATATCAAAGAATCGTCATTTTAATATTGGAGGTAAGTGTGGGGCATAAAAATTGCAGATGGAGGGCAAGAGACGAGTACAGTACGAAGATTCAAATGGGTGTAGGTTACAGTAGTTACTAGGAGTTGAAGAGGCTTGCACAGGGTAGAGTAGCGTGGAGATCTGCGTCAAACCGGTCATTGGACTGAGGACCACAACAACAAAAACAACACTCCAATAATCCTTGTATTTTTATGCTTTCTACTGATTGTGACTTTCGAACTACGAAAAAGTTTCAGAAGCGAGTTTTTACTTTCGCATCTCAGTGAAACCTATAGACTTCAACCTCAAACTGCACTTGATGTAACTTTATGCTCGCTAGTAGTTGCAGGTAACTGTTACTTCTATTGCATATGAGGCTCATGTGTTTAAAGTACTTATGTGCCCAATTTCGTACCTTATGCACAATTCTTATGAACACAACGTATCTGATCTACAGCATGTGAATAACTTTATAGCTGTAAAATGTAAACTTTCATGGCCGGAAATGTCACAGTTAATAAAGTTTTCCAGGCTATTATGCCATGGTCGAATGGATTTCACTTTAAAACCCGACGTTTCGTCCCCATCTGAGGAGGACATTTTCGAGGAGGATCGTAGCTTTGTTGAACGTCCGATTCACACACCCTGGCTCGCTACTGACTACGCAAAATTCCGCTTCCGCCAACTGCCATGCAGTGGCCTGACGTTACATGTTTTGAATACGCGAGCGCAATTGGCCGTTATTGACTTCCGTCGTCCGCTGTTTCTATCATCCCATTGTGGAAGACTGGTACACATCTTCTTCACCACAGGAATCCAAATGTCATTTAATTTCACGGCCTCCTCCTTCCTGGGGTGTTTTTCAATCTCTATGGCCTCTCTGTATAGCCCTTCATGGTATCCGCTTGTAAAATTCAAATGGCTTTGAGCACTATGGGACTTAACTTCTAAGGTCATCAGTCCCCTAGAACTTAGAACTACTTAAAGCTAACTAACCTAAGGACATCACACACATCCATGCCCGATGCAGGATTCGAACCTGCGTCCGTAGCGGTCGCGCGGTTCCAGACTGTAGCGCCTAGAACCGCTTGGCCACCCGCCCGGCTATACGCTTGTAGCTGCCAGTATTTGAGATCTACCAAAACGAATGTGGTGGTCTCCTGGCTGTAAGGCATGATCCGCAACAGCTGATCTGTAACTGTCCACTCTTATGTAATTGCCCTTATGCTCATCGAGTCGCTTTTTGACAGTTCTTTTTGTAGTACCCACGTACGCCTTCCCACAACTAAACGGAATCCTATAAATTCCAGGTTTTTCCAGAGGTTGGCGAGCGTCCTTGGCCGATTTTAGGTGACCTTGTATCTTTTGAATAGGTGTGTACATTACCGCGATGTTCCACTTTTGCATGTATTTCGTAAGCTCTCCGTCAAGTCCTTAATGAATAGCAGGAAAACTTTCGATTTTACCGGCTGTTGATTATCGCTATAATTTCTATGCGGTGGTCTTAAGGCTCTTTCCATCTCAGTGAACGAATAATATAATTCTACATCAAGCAGCTCTCATTCGCAGATTTTCGTTGCTCTATCCGCCAACGTTTTTATGATGCCTTGTTTTTGTTGTGAGTGGTGGTTCGAATTCCGGTGTATTTAACGGCCTGTGTGCGTGGGTTTTCGGTAAACCGTGTGGCCCAAGCTACATCTTCTTTCTTGAAAACTAGCACTGGCTCCTCCTCCATGGCAAACTGAATCTTCGCATTGATCAAGTTCAGATGTTTGTGAAAACGACCAAGTTCCTCCCTCCCATGCCGCCACAGAACAAACGCATCACCCACTTAACGGAACCAGATATTCGATTTATTGTTCGCAGTTTCCAATGCCTGGTCATCGACTTTTTTTAAAAAAAAATAAAAGTAAAAGTTCGATACAGCCGGGTTTAGGGGGCTCACCATAGCGACACCATCCGTCTGTTCATAGAACTCTTCGTTCTATTTGAAATACGTGGTTTTGAGGCAATCTTTAAACAGTTCTACAACATCGGGAGGAAAAATCCGATTCCGCTGTTACAATACTTCATTGAGAGCGTCCATAGTGAACAGTGAAATCACATCAAATCTAACTAATATGTCCTACGGCTCTACCACTATACCATTCAGGTACGGATAAAATGTGCCGAATTCTTGATGTACGAATCAAATCGGCCCATACACGATTGTAATAATGTTGTCAAGAACATGGCAATCGATTAGGTGGGCGAACCAATAGCACTCACTATAGGACTTAGAGGAACATGTTCTTTGTGCACCTTCGGCAATCCATAAAATCTTGGTGATAGTGCATCTGAATTGAACAGACTTTTCTGAATGCTCTATTCGATAGAGGACGTCTTCATCAACCGCGTAATAGTTCAAAGAACTTTGTCAGTGGGATCTGTACTTAGTTTCCTACATATTTGCGGATCTAATAAGTCGTTAATCTTACTCCAATGGTTGGTGACATTAAAAAAAACCGTTGCATTTCCCTGTCAGCGGGAACAATGATATCACAATCGTCCTCATTCAGGCGTTTTATGGCATTTCTTTCACCCACATTTAAATTACCTTTTGGAGGCTTTGCACGAGACAATACTCTTACAGTTTCTATACGGATTTCTTCGGGCATAACCTTATCCAGACTACGAATGCCTGCTGCTGTAAATTTCCACCCTTGGCAAGCACAGATCTCTCATCGTCAGACGACTGACATGCTTAATCCTGGCCCTAATAATCATTTCGATTATCAGTGCGGCAGCGGTTGTTGCTAAGCAACGGCATTTCTATAGCACGCTGGAAGAAATCACACTGCTTTTACCATTACTAAAAACACAACTTGAGCAGTTTAGTGCAAATGCGCCAAGCGCCAGCAGGATATAAATTAATTATCGGATCTCGTGAGCTGTAATGCGAAGCCGTATTACTTTTCTTTTAAAAAGGCCTTCGGATAGCAAATCGGATGTGGAGACTCAGTGTCGAATAATTTAAAGGTACTTTAAACCAGATTAGGAAATCTGTGAAGATATACACTGCCACGAATAAGTGCAACGACATCAGATACTGAAAATAAATTTCATAACGTCATAATTTGAAATAAAGATTGTTTTGCAATGAGTAATTTAAAAAGTAAAAGGGCTCGGACTGATATAGTTTTCCTCCGAGTCAATGCATATTCTGTATTATTTGACGACAAAATTTACACGTGTATTCTCATATGTAACAGTTAATAGAAGAATACTTCACATCACCAAACAGTAATCACAGTGATTGGTGCTATATACGACTAATGTGGATGAAAGGAGCGTTCGTCAAACGTTTCTGACATGATTCGTGACTAGTCGGTTAGCGCATTAACTTAAAGATTCAAGCTGAGACTGTAGTCGAGCAAAGGAATGTGTGTCATCGGACGTTAGACTCCTCCATTGCATGCCAGTGAAGGACGATGGCTGAAATATCACAATCCGATGTAAACATCCCTAAAAGGACTAAACCAGAATGCCTTCACTACTTGCTTCACTCGTGCCCTGTTAACAAGCCTTGGGCCTCGTCTCATGCCATTTTGAACAACAGAACATCCATCCTATTCATTAAATTTATTAATCTATGAATTTCACCTGTTTCCACTTCTAAGAATTTGCTCCTGGGGTTTTGCGCCAAAAATATTTGATTTGTCGTAGCGAGGCAAATTATTTCTTTCTCTTCTCCACATCTTCCCCCCCCCCCCCCCCCCCCCCAATAATATGAGAACTTACAACGTTTATAACTGCATAGAACAAACTTACGTGTTATTCCTCAAACAACAAGTCAAGGGTCTTTCTGACTTAATGCCTCTTAGTATAAGTCTTATTGTAGCTCAGGTAAGAGCCCCAAAATTACAGTATATTACAAATATAAAGCCTAAAGTGAACGCCAGGCCTTGGGTCTTACGCCTGTTCCGACTAGCCTGCTGCTGCCTGCACGTCAGTACGAGAGCGATATATGATCTCGGGACACGTGATCAACATGTCACCAGCCCCGTTATTACCAGCAGACGTATGCTAACGATCCCACAGCGTCTTTATCCAAGCAGCTCCGCACTTGAACCTACGAGGCTGAGCGAAGCCATTGCAAACCTCCCAATCTGAGGACGTGTTGGGGAACGAACGCAGTCTTCCAGCACCGAAGGCAGCAACGTTAACCATTCGGCTACCGAGGCGGTCTGTCTGCAAATTTTATCCTAAAAATAATATTGATGTTGGAAGCACACTTTATCAGCTATCTTGAGCGTGTTTCTAAATATTTCTGTAGATTTTCCATGATGTGTGTACCTCTTTCAAATGGCTCTAAGCACTATGGTTCAAATGGTTCAAATGGCTCTGAGCACTATGGACTTAACATCTGAGGTCGTCAGTCCCCTACAGCTTAGAACTACTTAAACCTAACTAACCTAACGACATTACACACATTCATGCCCGAGGCAGGATCCGAACCTGCGACCGTAGCAGCTGCGTGGTTCCGGACTGAAGCGCCTAGAACCGCTCGACACAGCGGACCGCTAACGTCCGTCTTTCACCTTATTTTCCCAGATAATGCAAAAGACATCTTTCGGTCGACAAGAAGGTGCACCTCACTGTAATTCCTTTCAACGAGAGTGCTGGTTAGTCTGACATAATGAACTGTTTTGGTTAACAAATCGCCTGTTGCTGTTTACACCTGAGCATATTTTTCCATCTCCCAGTTAACTTAGTTGTTAATCAAAAGTATCCTGCACAGTACCTACAGCATTGTCATTTGAAGTATGCAAAATGGTTCAAATGGCTCTGAGCACTATGGGACTTAACTTCTGAGGTCATCAGTCCCTTAGAACTTAGAACTACTTAAACTTAACTAACCTAAGGACATCACACACATCCATGCCCGAGGCAGGATTCGAACCTGCGACCGTAGCGGTCGCGCGGTTTCAGACTGTAGCGCCTAGAACCGCTCGGCCACTCCGGCCGGCTGAACTGTGCAGAAAGAAATGTTATTGAGAGCGAAATGCATAATTGTGACATACCATCAACTGGAAAACTGTACTTTGCTCATATAACGGTTACATGATAATCTATGGAAACAGAGGAATAGCAACCACAAAAACCACTGACGATGCCTAATCTGAATAAGTGAATGTATCGTTGAAAACAAAATATAGATTCTGTTTCAAAAGAAGGATAATATTTGTTTTTGTCTACATGATAAAAATAACTGGAGTATCAGCTGAAGAAAAATGGTTGCAAATATACAATATAATAACTTTCTGGTTTAATTACTAAAAGATACTAACGTATTCACAAATCAGCTTATAGTTTATGGTAGAAGATTTACTATACTTAAGCTACTCATTTGAAACCAATTCCCTATAGATCCCTATAGAAAAGACAAAAGTCTTCTGAAAAATTGGTCTAATTTTATATTATTTCTACTGAAGATAATGCGGTGATACCATTTTTGATAAACTAACGTAAAAGACAAGACTGGAAAATAAAACGAGAGAAAATATTCCCATATTTACTGCAAATAATTTTTTCTTGAGACCAAAAATGCGTTGTCCCTTTGAAGTATGATACTTTAACAATTGTCTGAGACCCAAAAATGACAATAATGTCCGTTTTTTTAAACTGCCACCAAAACAACACACGTCATTCTTCTCCACTGAATTGTGGGCACGACTAGAAGCCAGTCGATTAGCATCTAAAAGGGAAAACGCTTGCCGCTAATGACCAATGAAGATTAATAACACGAGACGTCGAATCAGCAGCGTAAATAAAGCAGATAGTTCAACAGCCGAAAAAGAATCATTAGGCCAACATTGCTGCATATGCTACGATGAGTGGAATGTCTCTGAACAAACATAGAAATGATACTAGAAGCTAAAAGAATATTTGGAATGAACAACGGAATCTATTATCCAATTAAAGATGATAAGCCAAAATGATTTTAACGTGTCACACGTAATAAATACAACATACTGCTCACAGGAAAGATAAGTAATCAGAACGGTCTTGATTTTTCCGCAGAATAGAAATGAAAATCTACAGATAACGTTTACTTAATATTAACCATGATTCTGTTGCGTGATCTGACATTTACTGATGACAAACATGTAAGGAGTGAAATCATTTGGGGAAATTATACAATAAAAATAGCACAGGGAAATTCTTAGTACTAAGTAAGTCGGTAGATAGATAAATCGATTCATAATTATACAATAATCTAATCTAATGGCGTGTGACGAGGGCCTCCCGTCGGGTAGACCGCTCGCCTGGTGCAAGTCTTTCGATTTGACGCCACTTCGGCGACTTGCGCGTCGATGGGGATGAAATGATGATGATTGGGACAACACAACACCCAGTCCCTGAGCGGAGAAAATCTCCGACCCAGCAGTGAATCGAACCCGGGCCCTTAGGATTGACAGTCTGTCGTGCTGGCCACTCAGTTACCGGGGCCGGCCCATAATTATACAATAAAAATAAGACAGGGAAATTTTTAGTTTTAAATAAGTCTGTTGATGGATGAAACGTTTCAAAAGTATTGTTAATCATTATGTCGCATTTCCTTGGATTATCGTCACTGATATCTGCCGACATAAGAAAATGAATTTTTGCGCTCTTATTTCATATTTTACAATATTTCTCATCGTTTTAATATCTCAATATTCCTAGCCGAACACCCATGATTCCTTTTTTTCATTTTTGGTTGTACGTTTTTCTTCTGTACCTAAGCATCTAAATCCACCAACATAGAATATGTTGTAAATGTATTTGTATATTATGGATCGTTCGCCCTTATCACTATGGCAAACAATGATGATTTTACTACTGTCGTAGAAGGAATATATATTAACTCTTCTGTTTACAAATAGCTTGGTAAATTAATGATTGCAATTTATTCAGCACTTCAGTCATTCCACTTGTTTCTGAATACACATTAATAGCATTGTCAACTTCAACTATTCCTTATGAACAGCAGTCTCATTCTAAATAATGATTAGAAAATTGAAGAACAGAAAGTGTTGCTCACAAAATAAACCTTTCTGTAGAGCTTAAGGCCTGACTTTACCTATAGACATATCATATAATAAATAGGACTTTTAAGCTTCCTAACATGATCCGAAAAACAAACTTAAAATGCAAGCAATAGCAAAGAAATAAAGCAAATTTATTCAATATAATCTGATGTGAAAGGCTTGATAAGGAATGAAGGAGAACAGAAACGCGTGACTTGGGAAACTACCCAAAGCATAACTGCGCTTCAAACACATCTAAGTACGTACCAAAAAACAAGAGCAAACAATTCTGCTGTAGAACCTTTGACGAGAGGAAATTACCATTGATTGATGTACTTCAAAATGGCAATAAAGCAGACTGTTAATGGTTAAGGATATGGTTTCTTGGAACGAAAAATACCTTTCGGGCAAGAACAATCATATGATAGGAATCTATAAGGTCATCTTTTGTCAGCACGATCTTCCTTATGTAGTCACCCGGTGCCTCGTTCGAAGGAACTCTACCAACCCTTCACGTTCACAAAAGTGTCTTGCTCGGTTTATTTTCCAGTGACCTTACGGCTGTGGTGACACATGATTAGTCTCTTACTTCACTTTTCCGGTATTGTCAGGTAGCGTGGAAGGTAATGGCTGCGGCCCATTTGCATGAAACAATCCACTATTATAGAAACTGTGAAAAGTTTCTGTCCTGCACGTTGCAAAGTTTGCTATGACAGTGTCTTTACGAGATAACGAAATATGTCAGGACGTAGAAAAATTTGAAATAAATGTCAATCGCTAAAAGTCCCATTCTTACTGCGGAATTTATTGTGGCTGAAAATTCGTTACATTACGAAAGGCAGATGGTAATCAAGAGAGATATATCACGAAGCAACCGTCGACAGAAATATATTTCCTATTGATATTAAGAGAACTTCTACAGAACTTGGCAAGCGACTTACGAGCGGACTTTATTGAGTAGTATGAATACATTGGAGTACGTCACATCTGATAAATGTGGAATTCTGTACTGAAATGCTCAGCGTTTGTCATCGAACAAATTTTAATAATCTGTTTTTCTTCTTCTTCTCCTCTCTCTTTTATTTTTTATTTATTTATTTATTTATTTTTTTTTTTTTTTTTTTTTGAGAGAGAGAGAGAGAGGAATATTTTGTGCATTTCGTTGAAATGTGACAGGAAAACACTGTGCTGCCATAAAAATATTTATTTTAGAATAAACTTTGTGCTATGATACTGACTATTCTATAGCACTGCCAAGATACTGACATCCACATCATTCTTTTGGTACATGGTAGAAATTCGTTTGGTGGAGGATTTGATAGATAGTTTTCATGCTTTCACAAGGGATAAATCATGGAATACTGTCTTGATTTTTGATTACACCTTATAGAAGTCGCCTTAGTGCATCTCACCTTCGATTAACATTTCATGCAAAGGGCTTCCTTCCTAGAGCGTTTTATGACGCTGACTATTCTGTGGTAGTAACCAGTTTGTGTTGTTATTTTACGCGACTCGCCGTTCAACAGTACTGGACATTCTACAGCACTACTCATTTAGTGATACTGACCACTATATGTTTTTGTCCGTACTATATTAGCGTCAGGATTCTTTTATTTTTATATATTTGGCTTGACTGAGAACTTAATGGATTAGTCAGTGTTTCCCACTTGTGTAAATTTGGAATCCAACCGGGTCTTGATTTGCTCTCAAAGAAATTATCACAGTATTGCTTTCGTCTGCTTTGCAACAACTCAGCCAGAATCACAAGCGTAGCCGATATTTCAGTCATTCGTTGCCTAATGCTCCCTATGAAACTCTCAATACCTTCTGAGTCTTTCAATTTATCCAAGTTGGACCTTAATTTCCTACCATTCTGCAATCTTTTCAGTTTGATTCAGCAGTTTGTAACCAATGATGTATGCTCAGTCACCACGTCTGAAACCTTCTCGTGATGATAGTGACCTTTATGTAATACTATTCATTTGTTGCTGTTGATTATTCTCTAATACTTGCCCTATAAACTGTGAGGAACCACTGCCCATCCAGTTTTGCACTGTCCCACTCGCTATTAACCTAACATCTAAACAAGACATACTAAACTACGTAGAAAGTTCTAAGTTTTTAGATGCGCATGTTGGTGAAAACATAAACTGGCAAAAATATACAGTAGACCTGATAATAGGTTCGTCTACTTTTGTCATAATAAAAGTTGTCAACGCCTGGGGGACAGGAGTCAATAAGTTAATATATTTTCCATATTTTTTATTCACTGATGTCTTACAGGATAACATTATGTTGTAGCTCATCACTTAGCCAAAAATTATTCTTAGCACTAAAGTAACTAATTAGAATTACGTGTTGGGTTCACACATACATATACCTTGCAGGTATCTCTTTAAGCAGCTGGGAATACTACCCACACCCTCACAGCACATTTATTCACTTACGAAATTCGTTATAAACGATCCATCTACGTTTGAGAATAACAGAAATATTCACAAACACAATACTACAACGTAAAATGATCTGCATTACCATTTAATAAGTCTTACTTCGGCATAGAACAAGATAGAATAGGCAGCTGAAAAATTATTTGACAATCTACCCATAGAAATGAAATGTCTAAGACAGGAGAAGTATTTTCAAATGTAGGTTAAGGAGGTTTCTCCTTAAATGTTGCTTCTTTAATATACAGACGTTATTGAATAAAAGTAATTATTTATAAGGAAGGCAACCTGTACATGGTCAACAGGAGGCCATACAAATATTTTTCCTTTTTAATTCTTCATTAGTTTTTAACGATGTGTTGGCTATTCGTTCTGTTGGAACGTCTCACATGATGAAATTTATTATTATCGTCCATCGAGCAAGAACTAACTTTGACACTAGCCATATTACGTTACTGGCCGATATAGGAAGCTGACCGCTGTACCGAAACTGGGCACTCTGTTAACAAGTCGTTTTAGGGTAATGGCTGTTATGTAACAACGTTAAGATCCTGGCATTCGTTTTATTCGACAGTAAATAATTTAGGTCTTAGTGGGTCACTTAAGTGCCTGAACAAACTTTGGAACTCCACCCTTGTTTTGATTAACTGTCAATTAAATCACCACAATGTCGTTTTCATTTGCGTCATTCCTGTTTTTCAATCTGAATCACGTATCTAACCGTGATTACTTTCCCAAGTAGCTCTTGGCCGGTCGCATTTGCGACGAGAGACCTGAAGATGTAACGGTGTAATGGTGTCGGGGGTGCAGTCATCGTTTCTGCCCGAGGCTGACATGTCCAAGACGAGTGTGGTCTCCCAGGCGTCAGTTGCTACCTCAGCGTAGCATATAGTGACATCCTTGGCTCCGACAATATGTTTGCACGAGGGAGGCACGTGTGTTTTCTGCGCAAAGCAGCAACAGCTGGTGCGGTCTTGCAGACGGAAGGCCTATGTGAGGCCTTTGGCAAGCGGCAACCGACGCTGAATGCGCGGCCGCTGCTGACACTCCATCAGGCGAGCTGGTGCTCTAGCACCCTGGCAGCAAACACAGGACACATAGGACATCCCCAGAGGCCAGTTGAGGACACCTTAGAGGAGATCGGCTTGGTGGCACCGTCTCGAAGCCCAGAACTAGAAGATCTTGGAGCAGCTCGTAGACCAGGCCTACAAGCTGATGACGCTGCTAGACGCGTTTAAAGCTCCTCGGCCCATTTGGGACCGATGGTTGGCATGAAGTATTTCACGGCACTGGCAGTAGTCAAAGACATGGTGTTGCAAGGATCTAATCTCTGCCCAATTTTGTTGTGTACAGGTCACCAGTGTCATGGACCAGGGTCACACACCCATGTTCTGCCAGCTTCAGTATTCCAGCGCACGGCAGCAAGATTCCTTGGACTGTTCGTCTTCCCGCTTCTCGACGGGTTGCTTTTTCAGGGCAGACACAAGTGCTGTGGCATCACGTGCTTTGCTCATTCGCAAGAATGGTCAAAGCATATATTTGAAAGGAGTCATGTTGGTGCTGAATAGGTCGCCAGAAATGGCCTCTTGTTGTCCATTTTTTTTTTTTTTAGCGCGTTTCGGGTGCGAGCCATCCTCAGAACGTCATAACGCCTTCATACAAAGTATGCAGCGACATACATCCATTCCCACCATCACTGCTCAACTGAGCACTGATGAGTATGTGACGCAATACTTTGTATGAAGGCTGTTTTTTTTGACGTTCTGAAGATGGACTGCTCCCGAAACGCGCCGCTGTAACAAATGTTTGAACTACATTTATAGTGTCTCTGTTGATCCGTCATGGACAACGGACATCAGATGGTCAAGTAATTATCAATGAAACTGATTGTAATTGAGATGTTATTTCACTTTATTTTGACCACCACTTTCGGCCGTTTTTAGGCCCCATATACATATTCTTGAGAGATGTATATGAGGCTTGAAGACAGAATAGTGGAATGTCGAAACTGGGAGTAAAAATAAAATAAAATAGTATCCCAGTTACATTGCTGTTCACGAATTTCATTGATAATTACGTTTATGGCGATCTGTTCAGCATTGACGTAAGTCGTCTCATGTTTAAGTCATGGTCACAGGCCTTTTCCGCGACTTTATGTCGCAGCTGAAGGCAGAGGATATATGCCCAAAATATCAATGGAGGAACTATAGCTAAAGGACTACCGGGCCAAACTGGATGAATCAGTGATTAAGGCCGGACATCAAGAAGACGTACATAAATCGGCACAACCTGGCGGCGCTCTGAATTCTGCTCTGCCAGGATGCAGACTCTCTCTCCTAATCACTGCGTCAGCGTGCTCATTACCAGCCTTCGGTCCTGCAGATCCCTGATCACATGGTGCTGCAGCGGCGGGGATTATTTTCCCATCAGCACGGCAGCCGGAATCTACTTATCGGCGGTCGCAGACACGCGGCCGAAAGCAGAGACGCGTGTTTGTACGGCGCGGCGCCGAGCTTTGTTCGCTGCCGCCGCCACGGGTACCATGTGGGGGGGGGGGGGGAGGGGAAGGGGGGGGGGGAGTTGCGGCCTCATCCGAGCGCGCCTCCAGCGTCGCGGGCTTATTTAATTTCCCAGCGGCCAGCGCGCGCGCCGCACACGATACTTTGCGACCGCGCGCGTGTGCGTAGCGCAGAAACAGAAGACAAACAGGCCGCGGGCGGCTGTCATCCTCCATTTGCCGAAGAGATGAGCGGCGGCGCGGCGCGTGACGTCACGGCGCGGCCACGCGGCCGCAGCTTCTGGTTTCAGGCGGGCGGTGCCTTGCCCCGTGGCCGGCGGCTGCGCTTTTTAGCGTCTGCAAACACTCGCCGGCTGCTTAATAAGCTCGGCGACTCGCAAACATATCGCTTACCCCGCCTTTCAACCGATACCCGCTGATCTTTCCGTCTACGCTAAAGCAGTCGTCAGTCTACAGGTTTTGATTATATATCTCTAGTTTATTCGATTCAGGCTAGAAAATATTCGCCACAGCAGTTATCTGGGTCATACTTCCTGCCGTTTTTACAATGCTAACAACACAGGTTTAAAAAAATAGCAAGAGCGGGTCGTCTTAGGTGTGCAGTACATGCAACAGCTTCTACCGTTTCATTTACTGAGAGGAATGCATCATGAAGCATACCAGTTTGTTTCACATACAGACACCATTTCTCTTCACCTACACATCTACATTACATTATTACTCTGAAATTCACTTCCAAATCCTTGTCAGAGGGCTCACAGAACCACCTTCAAACTAATTCTCGACGTTACATGAAATCTATTTGCGAATGTGGTCAACCAACTGTGGTATGATGGAATAACGACAGTGCGAGCCCGGATTTCGGCTTATCGCGAGCGGTAGCATCGCCATTAGCCTATCCGCGCACGAGTAACGGCCAGACACAATCTTCCAAATGTCGTCAACCACGTGCCTACAGCCTGCACTTGTACGTTCATTAGGTATATTCCCGTATAGGGGAGACATTTCAACTCGAAGTCGCTTGCCCAATCACGCAGATAAATGCGATGCTACAGTGCTTGTGTTGTTCCGAAGTACGATGCATGGTTTCCTCGGACCTGCATGCATGTCCTAAGGAACTTTCCATCTTGCTTCTGAAGAACACAGGCGCTGCACTGATCGTATCGTATCGAATTGTCGACCGTTCCACTCTCGAACAGCACGTGGCAAAAATGAAGATCTAAACATGTCCGTGCGAGCTCTGTTGTCTCTTATTTTATTATGATGATCATTTCTCCCTATGTGGGTGGGAGACAAAAAAACATTTTCCCATTCGGAGAAGAATGTTGGCTATGAAATTTTGTGAAAAGATTTCACTGCAATGAGAATCGCCTGTTTTGATTATTGCCACCCGAGCTCGTGTATCATATCTGTAACCTTTTCTACACTCCTGGAAATTGAAATAAGAACACCGTGAATTCATTGTCCCAGGAAGGGGAAACTTTATTGACACATTCCTGGGGTCAGGTACATCACATGATCACACTGACAGAACCACAGGCACATAGACACAGGCAACAGAGCATGCACAATGTCGGCACTAGTACAGTGTATATCCACCTTTCGCAGCAATGCAGGCTGCTATTCTCCCATGGAGACGATCGTAGAGATGCTGGATGTAGTCCTGTGGAACGGCTTGCCATGCCATTTCCACCTGGCGCCTCAGTTGGACCAGCGTTCGTGCTGGACGTGCAGACCGCGTGAGACGACGCTTCATCCAGTCCCAAACATGCTCAATGGGGGACAGATCCGGAGATCTTGCTGGCCAGGGTAGTTGACTTACACCTTCTAGAGCACGTTGGGTGGCACGGGATACATGTGGACGTGCATTGTCCTGTTGGAACAGCAAGTTCCCTTGCCGGTCTAGGAATGGTAGAACGATGGGTTCGATGACGGTTTGGATGTACTGTGCACTATTCAGTGTCCCCTCGACGATCACCAGTGGTGTACGGCCAGTGTAGGAGATCGCTCCCCACACCATGATGCCAGGTGTTGGCCCTGTGTGCCTCGGTCGTATGCAGTCCTGATTGTGGCGCTCACCTGCACGGCGCCAAACACGCATACGACCATCATTGGCACGAAGGCAGAAGCAACTCTCATCGCTGAAGACGACACGTCTCCATTCGTCCCTCCATTCACGCCTGTCGCGACACCACTGGAGGCGGGCTGCACGATGTTGGGGCGTGAGCGGAAGACGGCCTAACGGTGTGCGGGACCGTAGCCCAGCTTCATGGAGACGGTTGCGAATGGTCCTCGCCGATACCCCAGGAGCAACAGTGTCCCTAATTTGCTGGGAAGTGGCGGTGCGGTCCCCTACGGCACTGCGTAGGATCCTACGGTCTTGGCGTGCATCCGTGCGTCGCTGCGGTCCGGTCCCAGGTCGACGGGCACGTGCACCTTCCGCCGACCACTGGCGACAACATCGATGTACTGTGGAGACCTCACGCCCCACGTGTTGAGCAATTCGGCGGTACGTCCACCCGGCCTCCCGCATGCCCACTATACACCCTCGCTCAAAGTCCGTCAACTGCACATACGGTTCACGTCCACACTGTCGCGGCATGCTACCAGTGTTAAAGACTGCGATGGAGCTCCGTATGCCACGGCAAACTGGCTGACACTGACGGCGGCGGTGCACAAATGCTGCGCAGCTAGCGCCATTCGACGGCCAACACCGCGGTTCCTGGTGTGTCCGCTGTGCCGTGCGTGTGATCATTGCTTGTACAGCCCTCTCGCAGTGTCCGGAGCAAGTATGGTGGGTCTGACACACCGGTGTCAATGTGTTCTTTTTTCCATTTCCAGGAGTGTATTTCACGATAATACAAAACGATCTGCCTTCTTTGAACTTTTTCGATGCCCTGTGGCAGCAACGCTCTACAGGAGAACGGACAAACGTAGCGTAGACAGTCTCTCTAAAAGATTTGTTGCACCCTCTAAGCGTTGCAATAAAAGGCAGTCTTTAGTTGGCCTTCCTCACAACGTTTTCTATGTGATAGTTCCAAATTAACAGGTTAGTGATGGTAGCCCCTAGATAGGCCTATGTAGTTCAATCGACACAATTTATATTTGTATTGTTTATCCTGTAACCTACAACAATGCTATTAACGAATGGTTTGTACTTATGACATGACAAACTGTAACGAGTCGGTTAAGACGATCATTATGGCTATTCGCTGAGTTTGTTGGTGTCGCTTAAGTAATGTGATACCTTGCTCAAATAATACAGCTGGCGTGGAATGGTTGTGTAATCGCCTTACATAATTTCTACCCATTCCCGAATTTTTTGCGAGAATTATTGAGAAGAAACTGATTTATGCAGTGTTCACTAAAAACTGAAGGTCTTCCAGAACGTGGTTCATCACACAAGTCGAATTTTCCTGCTCGAAAACGAGAAAATCAGTTCTGTGCCTCCTCTCAGAAAATGCTTCCCTTCCGTACATACCGCAAATTCTTCTCGTTGCTTCTGTAGCCTATATCTTCGGTTACACTCGAAGAGTAAAATGTATTGCAAGTGTTCATTTTTCTCTACTTGTTATTCCATAGCGATTAGCCTAGGAAAAGGTTGAGTGAGCTGTTAACAATTTACAAGTTCCTGTTTGCATCAAGCTCGAAAACAAAGAAGAATAATTGAAGCAAGAAAAAACAAGGTTTCACAATGCAGTGGTGCCAAACCAACGAACAACGGTGCGGACGCAGGCACAGCGAGCTGTCAATTATTATATTATTATTGTAGCTTTCTTTTTTCAAAAAAAAGTAAGAAAAGAGATAGACATAGACTGAAGTCTTCTATTTGTGTCACGAACAGAAAGTATATTTTACTTAGGAATATACTATCATGAATGTGACTCGCGTTTACTACAGTCTCACCGACGGAGATTTCTTTTTTCGTTGTTTCCTATATGATATTCGGGTAAATACGGTTACCCATATTATCTTCAGGCAGTTGCAGAGACTGTACCCTTGCAACACGTCCGCGACTATTTGCTGTCTATATGCCTAAACGTTTCTCTGGGAAAACATCTATATTTTTTATTGTCCGTGTGGTCTCAGGTCCACATTAATCCACACAATTTGAAGTTTGCCCTAACACGCCATTTTCTCGCTTGACCCTTGAGGTAGTTCGTCAAACTATATTTAGGAGGACCTGTCTTTTGACAAAGAATGGAAACCGTGATTCAATTTTTGACATGAAAACTACAACTGTTTCACTACACATCACGACAGAGTTTAGTGACAATTTTGTAACCACTGAATTTTTGTTGTAACTTCTGTATTGCAATCCGTGTGACCACGCGTCGTTCGTATGCTAATAATGCACCAAAGCTGGCTTCTGCTCCATGTTGGTACTCGATGTGAGGAGCTAAAATAAGAAAAGTTCCACATCACTGTGCCTGCGTACGACTTTTGTCTATTATTGTATTAGGTTGGTGCATAAGTTTGTAGCGGTTTTGCGTTGAAAAAAGATTTTCCACAAGTTTAATAAACATAACAGACACACAAGGAAGTTCCTTCAAGGTTTTTCGATGGCGAAAAGATTGGGAGTGTAATATCACATGAATGAGGAGGGTGCGGAATGTCTTCCCAACGCAACTTCTGTATAGTGCTTTTTGTCAATCTAGAAGAATGCGGACGTGCGTTATCGTGGAGTAGCATCACATCACGCACACCTTCTGGTCGTTGTTCTCTGATTGCGTCTGCAAGACATCTCAGGTGTTGATAATAAATATCAGCAGTGACATACTGCTGACATCGGAGAAGAAATTCGTAGTACAGCCCACCGACGCTGTTCCATCAGAGGCATAACATAATCTTTTGTCGATGTGCGCAGTTCTTTGTATGGGGAGTTTCTGCTTTGTTTGTGCGCAACCATTCCTTTCTCTTCCATACTGTATAGACACGATCTCTCGTCACTGATAACGACACAAGATAGGAATGGTCGGCGTTGTTCACGCGCTACTGGGTGCTTCCGCTGCTGTCATCCCTCTATTGAACTCAAACAGAAGAATATGTCGGAAAACTTCCAATATCTCCACTTAGCCCTTCGTTTTCTGACGTTCACAGCTCCATTCAGATTCTCCACGTGACAAGGTGACAATATGCAAACTCAAATAGCAACAATGAACAACAAATAAAAAGTTACAATCGATAAATAAACCCACAGCAACCGGAACACCAACATGCAAAACAGAAACGCTACGAACTTATGCACAAGTGTAATAAGTAGTAGCAACGATTGGAAATCTGGACAGTTATTTGTCTGTTATGCCATGAAGTGTCTATGAAGTGTTAATTTTGGACAATAACGTAAAGTTTACGGTGATTTTTGGTCACTGATGAGCGGATGGAGCCTGATGCCTGTCGTGTAGTATGTGTGATTTTTCAATTACGATATCGTGAAGAGTTGATTACTGTATTTGCTGTCTATTTCTCGTAGTACGGATGGCCTGGCTCGCACCGAAGATTACGAAAAACATTTTATTTTTGAGCTGTTGGATGCGTAGGAGGTGGTATTCTGTAGCAATGAACCTACCTCCATACCGAAAGGAATGTCTAAGATAAGTAGTACTTGCTTGTAGATTTCTGACTCAACTTTGTTCGATAAATTATCGCCTTTCACAAAGAATAGCAAGCGTTGTAATAAGTGTTTCCATTGTGTGTGTGTGTGTGTGTGTGTGTGTGTGTGTGTGTGTGTGTCTGTGTTTCTGTGTGTGAGTGCTCGCATGTATGTGTGTGAGGTGCATTCCAAGCTATTTGTCACTGCCACATCAAGTCAAGAACCGAGTAAGTACTCGACTCAACAAAATGTTGCTCGTAGCTCAGTAGCAGATCACGATAGCTGTATGGTTACTAAACTTACTTTTAGCATTTGTTAGTAAATTAATTTCAGCATTAATAAGCAAACGTTGAAATTTAAAATTTATTATCATCACAATCCTAAAAATGGGGAAACGAATAGTAAAGACCATGGATAAGTGCGATGTTCGCCAGAAGCTACAAGGAAGGGCTCGAATGGATTACGTTGATTATGAAGAATCAAAGAAGCCAGGTGTGTAGAACGAATGAAAGAGTAAAGGGAACGCTATAAAGTTGAGAAACTGAAAGTCGCGTGTACACTTGGAACTCAGGAACTATTACGCCGGAAAATCGTGCTCAGTGCCTGTAGTATCAGTGTAACATTTTTTTTTAAGTTTGTGCCTCTGATTTATAAATCATGAATATCGCACTTCCCGTGTTACTATCCAGCAATTAATGACATTTAACAACTCATATAATACAACTTTTATTGTAATTCACTATGTTACCCTTGAAATAAGTGTATTCCGATGTATAAAGCTGCCAATTCTAATCATATTTCTACACACATCTGTACGTTTTCGAACAGGAAACTTCGATATTATCTGCATCTAAACCTACATCTACACTGCAAATTACCGCGAGGTGCATGGCAGAGGGTATTTTCCATAGTACCGGTGAATGGTACAGCAAGAAACCCTAAGGTTTTTTTCCTGTTCCATTCACATATGGAGCGCGGAAAGAATGATTGTCTGAATGCTTCTGTGAGTGCAGTAATTATTCTAATCTTATCCTCACGATCCTATGTTAGCGATATGTAGGAGGTGGTGGTATATCCCTAAAGTAATGTTTTAAAACCAGTTCTTGAAACTTAGTCAATCGGCTTTGTTGGAATAGTTTACGTCTGTCTTCAAGAGTCTGTTCAGTTCCCTCAGTACCTCTCTTCCACTGATTAAGTAAATCTGTGACCATTCGTGCTGCCCTTCTCTGTATACTTTCAATATCCTCTGGTAGTCCTATACGGTACGGGTCCCACACATCTGAGCAATATTCTAGAACCGGTCGCACGAGCAATTTGTAACAAATCTATTTTGTAGACTGAGTGCCCTTCCCTAGTATTCTGCCAATACTGCTTTATCCGCGACGGAACCTATGTGATCATTCCATTTCATATCCCTACAATGTGTTACAGCCAGGTATTTGTATGAGTTGACCGGTTCCAACACTGACTCATTGATATTGTAGTCGTAGATACAACTTTTTTATTTTGTGAAGTGCAAAGTTTTACATTTCTGATCATATAGAGCAAGTAGCAAATCGCTGCACCACGTTGAAATCTTATCAGGATCTGACTGGGTATTTATGCAGCTTCTCTCAGATATTAATTCATTACAGATAACTGCATTATCTGCAAAACACCTAATTTTACTATTAATACTACCTGCAACGTCATTAATATACAATATGAACAGCAAGGGTCTTTCCTAGGGTACATCCGATGTTACTTCTACGTCTGGCGATGATTCTCCATCCAGGATAACATGTGGTCCTTCCTACCAAAAAGTCCTCAATCCACTCTCAAATTTCACTTGATAACCCATACGGTCATACTTTTGGCGATAAGCGTAGGTGCGATACTGAGTCAAATGCTGTTCGGAAATCAATAAATGCTGCATCTGCCTTGTTGCCTTGATCACCACTACCACTGGCTACCTAGATTTTTATTAAGTCTAGTTTCCATTATTTTATTTCCATAGTGAAAGGTTAGCTCTGGCAAAAACCTCAAGCCTTTCGCTGAGCAGCTCTCCGCGACATCCTCTAATGTTTGGATGGAGAGAGATAGGAAGTGGTACAACTGAAGCGGAGATGGAAGCTTTTAAGTTGTACCTGAATAGCTAAGTCTGGAGGAACATTACCCACGATTGACTAGGTTCCGGGTTCGGAATCTGTCAGGATGTTCCATTATTATGTTATCGCTGTTTATGCTGCGGGTTTCTGGAGGAAATACGGAAGACTGAGAAACGATACAAATTATAAAATTCTGTTTGTATGTTCCACATCTCATCCTAAACCACTGCACCGGTTTCAACCAAACCTGGTACACGTATCATTTACTGTCTAGAATGAATCTCTGTATGGGTGTGAGCCACCTACCTATTAATGTGCTGGGTGTGAGGGTGCAAAAGGAGTGTAGCACACGATAAGCGAATACCCAGACTTTATTCGTCCACCACGTAAGTGACTTGCAACAAACTTTGAATCTTTACAAGACTTTTTCTCGCTTGAAACCCTCACAATATGGTGGAAGGAAGAAAGGTTTCTCGCATACTATATTTTCGCTAATCATGCAGTAACACAGAGGCCTGACGTTTTGATTTATTACTTTTTACTACTAACTATATTCGGGGCACGTTCTGCAGACAGTGTTCACATATACCACTGAGTGTACCTGCAAAATTATAGACTACTGGCCATTAAAATTGCTACACCAAGAAGAAATGAAGATGATAAACGGGTAGTCATTGAACAAATATATTATACTAGAACTGACATGTGATTACACTTTCACGCAATTTGGGTGCATAGATCCTGGGAAATCAGTACCCAGAACAACCGCCTCTGGCCGTAATAACGGCCTTGATACGCCTGGGCATTGAGTCAAACATAGCTTGGATGGCGTGTACAGATACAGCTGCCCATTCAGCTTCAACACGATACCACAGTGCATCAAGAGTAGTGACTGGCGTATTGTGACGAGCCAGTTGCTCGGCCACCATTCACCAGACATTTCCAATTGGTGAGAGGTCTGCAGAGTGTGCTGGCCGGGGCAGCAGTCGAACATTTTCTGTATCCAGAAAGGCCCGTACAGGACCTGCAACATGCGGTCGTGCATTATCCTGCTGAAAGGTAGGGTTTCGCGGCGATCGAATGAAGGGTAGAGCCACGGGTTATAACACATCTGAAATGTTATGTCCACTGTTCAAAGTGCCATCAATGCGAACAAGAGGTGACCGAGACGTGTAACCAATGGCACCCCATACCATCACGCTGGGTGATACGCCAGTAGGGCGATGACGAATACACGCTTCCAATGTGCGTTCACCGCGATGTTGCCAAACACGGATGCGACCATCATGATGCTGTAAACAGAACCGAAAAAATGCCGTTTTGCCATCCGCGCACCCAGGTTTGTCGTTGAGTACACCATCGCCATCGCAGGCGCTCCTGTCTGTGATGTAGCGTCGAGGGTAACCGCAGACATGGTCTACGAGCTGATAGTCCATGCTGCTGCAAACGTCGTCGAACTGTTGGTGCAGATGGTTGTTGTCTTGAAAATGTCCCCATCTGTTGACTCAGGGATCGGGACATGGCTGCACGATCCGTTACAGCCATGCGGATAAGATGCCTGTCATCTCGACTGCTATTGATACGAGGCCGTTTGGATCCAGCATGGCGTTCTGTTTACCCTCCTGAACCCACCGATTCCATATTCTGCTAACAGTCATTGGATCTCGACCAACGCGAGCAGCAATGTCGTGATACGATAAACCGCAATCGCGATAGGCTACAATCCGACCTTTATCAAAGTCGGAAACGTGATGGTACGCATTTCTCCTTCTTACACGAGGCATCACAACAACGTTTCACCAGGCAACGGAGGTCAACTGCTGTTTGTGTATGAGAAATCGGTTGGAAACTTTCCTCATGTCAGCACGTTGTAGGTGTCGCCACCGGCGCCAACCTTGTGTGAATGCTCTGAAAAGCTAATCATTTGCATATCACAGCATCTTCTTCCTGTCGGTTAAATTTCGCGTCTGTAGCACGTCATCTTCGAGGTGTAGCAATTTTAATGGCCAGCAGTGTATCACTGTATAACACATACACTGAGGTGACAAAAGTTAAGGTATGCCTGTAGGCACTTATATTGATGGCGGTAGCACCGCGTACACGACGTATAAACTGGTGGGGCTATTCGCGCTCAGGCGGTTGATGTGAAAAGATTTCCGACGATATTATGGCCGCACAACGGGAAGTAACAGACTTTGAACGGAGAGTTAGACGCGTGGGACATTCCATTTCGAAAGTCGTTAGCGAATTCAATATTCCGAGATCCACAAGTGTCAAGAGTGTGCTGAGAATATCAAGTTTTTGGGGTTACCTGTCACCACGGAAAATGCAATGACTGACGGCCTTCACTTGCCGGTCAAGAGCAGCGGCGTTTGCTTCGAGTTGTCAGTGTTAACAGACTAGCAACGCTGCGTGAAATAACAGCAGACATCAATGTAGGACGTACAACGAACGTATCCGTTAGGATGGTGCGGTGAAATGTGGCATAAATGGGCTATGGCTGCAAACGACCGACGTAAGTGCCTTTGCTAACAGCACGACATCACCTGTAGCGCCTCTGCTGGGCTCGTGAGCATATCGGCTGGACCCTAGAAAATGTAAATCCTTGGCCCGATTAGATGAGTCCCAATTTCAGTTGGTAAGAGCAGATGGTAGAGAGTGATTGTGGCGTAGATTCCACGAAGCCATAAACCTCAGTTGTAAACAAGTCACCTTGCGAATTGGTGGTGGCTTCATAATGGTGTGGGCTGTGTTTACGTGGAATGGTCTGGGTCCTCTGGTCCAACTGAACCGATCAATGACTGTGAATGTTTACGTTCGCCTACTTGGAGACCATTTGCAGCCAATCATGACTTCAAGTTCCCAGACACGTCACCGGGCCAGAAATTGCTCGTGATTGATTTTAAGAACATTCTAGACAATTCGAGAGAATCTGGCCACCCAGATCACCCGACATCCAATCAAACATTTATTGAACATGATCGAAAAGTCACTTCGTGCACAAAATCTTGCACTAGCAACACAATCGCAATTGCAGGCGTTTATAGAGACAGTATGGCTCAAAATTTCCGCAGGGGACTTCCAACGACTTGTTGAGTCCATGTCACATGGATTTGCTTCTCTACGCTGGACAAAATGAAGTCCGAAACGAAATTAGAAGGTATCTTACGACTTGTGTCACCTCGATGTAGCTGAAGAGATGTGACGTCTTAAACATTGAGTTGCTTGGGAGCTGCCGCATCATGCATGAAATTGAAATTTGTTACTTATTTGCCACAAATTCCACTCGCAACACATTTCTCAGACAGCATCACACATAACGTTGAATTTGCCTACAGAATTGTACCATTGTATGACATATAGCTCAGGGAAAATTACGTTATAATCACTGAACGCAATGAAAACGAAACTGCAGGTTGAAATTGGCTAGAGATTCAGGTGAATACGTATGAAGAAATAAATTCAATATATGTGAAACATAAATAATACGTGCGTGTGCTCTCAATGCCATGGGTAAAAAGCTCCTCATAAACCCCTGGATCGAGTCATCCAAATCATACTATCTGGAAAGAATTACTGTGGGGGTGACAACCAGCAACCTCCTACTAGGATAACTGTGATAACATGGAGACAGAAGAAAGCGGAGGAGCTGCCAGAGGGAAGGGAGGAGATAGACTGACAGAAGACTGGAATACGTACTTTGACAAGGAGAAGTACTTAGCTAGTATTAATCAAAAAATTCAGATAAGACGAATGCAGTTTAGAAATGGACACAATAAGTGTTAAACTAATAACTAGACTCTTACATCTTAAACAAACTTATTTACAGATTTTGCAATGACCGTTTTTGCGATTGAAGTATACCACCGGTGTTTAGCTTGCCGCAGATATACGCATACAACTTGTGTTTTCAACAAATTTAGTGACGCTGACAGAACTCTCTGCACAAACGTACGATAAACGTGCAATTACTTTCAACACATATCTGTGATCAACATAGAGCGAATATTACGTTAACATGGATTATTGAACTTATTGTCAGCGGGTGTCTACACTTTCACGAAACCAATGAAGCTCGACATTTGGAACTGCCAATCGGTAACCGCTGCTAGCGGATTAATTGGATTCGTATTATCCACGTGAAGCTTTTTCAGTCCTGATGACTGTAACATGTACATTTCAAATCACTACAGCGACGAAAATTTACGTACGATATCCGCCCCACGTTTCCTACATCGTTTTTGTAAAGTCAGATGTGTCAAGTGATCAACAGCCAATCAATTGAGCCTCTTTCTTTCCTAAAGTATAGATTTTCGGCTTCATGACCATTTTGGACATCAGTTTTATTAACGGTGATGCTATACGTAATTGCATATTTAGCTGTACGTCAGTGAACTTACATTGACATCCGACCGTGTCTTCTGGGTGCTACACATTTTTTGTCAGGCAGTCTTTATAAAAATAAAGTAACGCATTCAGTTCCAGAAACATTATGGATGACGTAAATTTTAGTGGTACTGTTTAATTTTCATTCAAGAAATCATTTTTAGAGAAATTTATGACATAATTTTCTGGTGATACATACCACACCGCGTAAAACCATATTCCCGCCGGCTATATCGTCAGACCACCTGCATTTAACAGTATGTTTAGTACACTTCTTGGTTACTTATCTTCATGATATGAATTTTAAATTTCTGGATACTTGTCAAAAGTTCTGATGTCCACATCCTTGCGATATACTTCCGTTGTTTTGATCTCTAGCAAAAGTGATATGTATTTATTAATTCATTTATTTATGTTTCTCCTCTTTGCTTGATGTAGCTTCACCCAGTGATGCTTTGCTGACGCAAATTACATAGGCCTTTTAAAAAATT
The DNA here is from genome assembly GCF_021461385.2 of Schistocerca piceifrons. Classification (NCBI taxonomy): domain Eukaryota; kingdom Metazoa; phylum Arthropoda; class Insecta; order Orthoptera; family Acrididae; genus Schistocerca; species Schistocerca piceifrons. The sequence goes on from NC_060142.1 coordinate 523,003,721, forward strand.
GTGGCATTTAACGTTTTTTTATACACTTACTCAAGACATGATAGTAAGGTGAAACAGTCGATCCATGAGTTATTTTTCGAAAGTAATCCTTTTCACACCAATATGAACTGGTCAGAAATTATTGTTCATGTAAAATGTGAATCTATTGTTTATATCATTACCAAGTTCAGAGAGTGCGAGAGTATCTTCCTCGGGTGGTATTGTAAAAATCTAGCTAAGGCGACGGCCGTCCACCGTGTGTGGCCTCCGAAAGTTCTGTCGGAATAATCATCGAGAGAGAAATCCCTTCTTGAAACATACTGGCAGATTAAAACAGTGTGCCGGACCGAGACTCGAACTCGGGACGTTTGAAGTCAGGATAGCTGCTGGGAACCTGTGAAGCGTCTTCGACGCTGGTAAAACATACAGTTTTATTCATAAAGTTTACAAATCATCATCCTTGCTCACCCGGCTCTGTTGTTGCCAAAGGTCCGGAATTCGAGTCTCGGTCCGGCAAACATTTTTAATCTGTCAGCAAGTTTCATATCAGTGCATACTCCGCGACAAAGTGAAAATTTCATTCTAAATTTCATCTTTATTCACGGCGTGTAAAGCGTCCCGTTCACTTCCGAATCTTGAGCATCACATGACTGAGATCCGCAAGCTCATGTTAGTTAACCTCACAAAACGAAATGTCTATCTTTATGTTCAGTGCAGTTGTTACTATTGACATCAGTGGACCAACGGTATGCAAGTTAAGATAGCTGCAAGACAGTTAGGTAATCTTGTCTGAGAGAACCGTAATAGTCACGTGGCCTCATTTCGGCATAGCGTCATCCCTTTCTCAATTGAGAGAAATACCAGTGCTCTTTTCACTCCTGTCAGACCTGCTTCTTCTAGGTAAATCCGGTGCAAAGTAATCTGATATAATAGACTGTGTAAGTTGAGAGACCTTCTGTTACAGTTCAGTTTTTTTACGATAAACGAATGTCCTTTGACTCAGGATAATTCTACACGTTGATGTTGGCGCTCTTATCTTTGAATAAATTTAAGTGTGTCTAACGCTGGGAAGTTAGTTGTTTTATTTCAAGTTCTGATAGCCTACTAATCCTAAGCCACTTCAAAGAAATATCATATGACCGATTAACTTCCTGACAGGAATGACTTCTGTAGTAAAAATGGTGATACCTGGCAAGAGTTTGACTATGATTCTATCTTGTAAATGTTTTTAGAACCCTGATGAATAACTTGAAGCCGGCCGAAGTGGCCGTGCGGTTCTAGGTGCTGTAGTCTGGAACCACGAGACCGCTACGGTCGCAGGTTCGAATCCTGCCTCGGGCATGGATGTGTGCGATGTTCTTAGGTTAGTTAGGTTTAACTAGTTGTACCCAATATTCCAAGCAGGTAGAAAACGTTGAGTGGCTCACAGTCCCAGTTAAACGCAGAAGGTAAAGAAAAAGGGACTTGATCGAGTAATAGAGCAGGATAAGAAATGAGATGGGTTTCGAAGTACCGTTGAAACTAACACAGACAACTGTCATTCCGTTGGGGAGGCCATCAGCCATAAAGGCAAGCAAATTATTGCCAACAATATCAACATAGAGTACAGTGATATTCGTGACTTTACGGTATTTACTGATAAACACAGCTCACACCGAGAGCCATGGGAGTATTCTCCATAGCACCAAACTGACGTGATCGGCTTGTGTACTTGTAGGCGTGTATCAAACTGCAATTCTTCTGAAAGATTACCTTCGACGACAGCATCGTTAGAGGCGGAGCACAAGATCAGATTACGGAAGGAAATCGGCCGGTTCCTTCAAGCAAAACCTTAATATGTATGGTCGGTCCGGAATTTGAATGGTCGTCCAATGAATATCTTATGTGTTGCCAAGACTGAAAGGGTTCACCTGACAAGAATGCAAATTCTCTGTGATATTGTTCGTCAGGCGCTCTACTTATTTGGACGTGTATGACAGAACAGAACATTGTGGTTCGATCCCATGTACGGCGGGGGTGGAGGGGGGAAGAGAGAGAGGGGAGCGTGCCATTCTGACGACCGCAGTGAATGTAGGATGTTATGCAAGCTGTGCAGATAAAATCATTAAAAAATCGTTGCGTATGTCAAACTATAACTAAACAATCACCGACAGATCAACAGTAAATTTCTTTCTTCACGTTCCCTTACAACTTTCCACTCAGACGTTTCTGATCAAGGCTTACCAGTTTCATAATAATACATTGCACTTCTCCGTCACACCCAAAAGCAGGGGAGAACCCTGTACACTGTTGTTTCGAAGAACAAGCGACAGCTTGCTAATTAAAAGAAACGTTTCACAGAGATTACGTATTTACTTTATAATGACATAAGTACGCGTTGTTTTGCTCACAATAACATGCATAGCGTACAGATTACCAACCTAATATTTTAAACAATTTCTATAGTGGATGTCGAAAGTTGAGAAACGTCTGTTTCACACAGTGGCGGTGAACCGATGAACTCTTTCTGTCCGAAGCGTTTCTAGTAAAGATATGATCTACATCATAATTAATAAGTCAGAAGATAACTATGTTAAGTAATTATTTTGCTCGTTGAGGGACAGATTCAGACATTCCAAACTAACAACTCTCCCAGGCCACTTGGGTAGCACTATACAGAGGGCCGAGCAGAGACACCTCTCTGTCAAGTGAGGATAGCTGTTAGGAACCTGTGAAGCGTCTTCGATGCTAGTAAAACATTATTAGAGTATAGAGTTTTATCATAATGTTTACAAGTCGTCGTTCTTGGACACTCAGCTGGGTTGTTGCTCATTCAGCTTCATGCTGGATTCTAGCTGACGTCCTTCAAGTGAAGTCAACGTCTGCACTGCCAGGAGAAGATGTCTGCTACCCTGGCGCCACGGTGATTGTCAGGCTGACAAGCATGCCCAATGCCAAGAACAAAATGATACTGGTGCTGGCTGCTGGAATGGCCTCATCCCCATTCCGGATTCTATGATGACCACCTATGACCCATGCACGGCATACCTGGGGTCAGTAGCCTTGTAGTGGATTGATCTCCTTCCAACTCCTGGTAATTTTCAACACAAAGAGATGCATGTTTGTTGAACAGAAATGGGGACCCCAAGAGATCCTGATGCTGGCCTCCACATTGAAGTTCCATGCTGGGTACACTCTGTGATGTGGTGTTGTTGGAAGGCAGTAAATTTCTCCATCAGCAGCTCGTAGGTGGCGACCAGCATGAAGTTCATCAGGTGAAGGCCACCATCTCGAGTATGTCTTTGGCTCAGGCTGGGCTGGAGCACCTAGGATACAGATTCTCTACGGTATCTTAGTCATGGAATAGAGTGTTGTTACTTTGAATGAAATCAATTCGAATCATCAACTCATGATGAGGGCTGGAGAGCGGGGGTATTTAGAGGGACCTAGCTTTAGGCAATGATACAAGGCTTGGTATGTAATGACCACATGTGTCTTCCTTATTCTGGTATATTCTCTTAACGGGCTGTTGACTTATGTGTCAGTTCCTCACTAGGTGCTCTTGTGAAGGAGACAGAGTTTTTTGCAGCATGTCTTATGAGCTAACGAATATGTTTTTCTCAGTTCCTTTGGTTTTTGTCGCTGTCTGCTTTCTGCTGAAACCATTCCTCGCTCAGCAGACAGTATCTTAATATGTCGATGACCTGACCCACTTGTGACACACTGGCTTGCTTCCTGTTTCACCTCTCTCTCTGGCATAAATTCAGTTTGTCTGTGACGTTGTGAATAAGGTTTAATAAAATTTTGTAACTTCTACCACTTACGGTTATGTTATGTACCAACTAAGTATCTACCAAGATACAACTTGTTTGGCATAGGGGTAGTAAATTGTATGCCATCTTTGTGAATTAGTCAATTTATTATTGAAAACTGCTTCAAAATCTGTACAGCAGTCTCTGAGATTAGCCTCAACGTAGACAGAAATCGTGGCGGGAGGTTTTAATTTATAAAATGTATATTGAAGATCAAGATATGTATAGACTATGGTAAAAATAATTTCATATGATCACTGGCCTGGTTCGAGTCTTTCGAATGGACACCACTTTGGCGACTTGCATGTCCCCAATCTACCCCACTTACACAAATGGGGGAAGGGGATCTACAGTTTAACGTAGGATTCGGAACCTGTCGTTTCTGTCGAGTCTCCACACCACTGACAGGTGTATGCTAGGTTATAAGACAGACTGAAGAGTCCATGACCCTACCGGGACTCAACCCTGCAACCTTTCAGTCTCCAGACACGAACTTTACCGCTAACCCACCAAACCTGACACAGATTGTCGTTAAGCTTCGCTCCTCTTTGCAGTAGCAGAGGCTAGTTACTTTATTGCTTTTCCCTCCAGATACCACCTCCGCACTAGCTGACCAACCAGCTCGTAGGTTCCGTCATTGCCACAAGACGTCGTCACTCCAAAACAGAATTACGTATGAAACAAATCACAACACACATATTACACATTCGTCATTACTTAGCGGTAATGAATTATCACGCAAAAACTTTCCCGCCCGTCCGTCTATTAGTCAAAACTATGTCAAAATCCTTCCAGTATTTTCTGATATCAGCCTGAACATGGAGACAGAAGCCATGACAGGGAACTTTAATTTATAAAAATTGTAGAAGATTAAGAACTTTTGGGGAAATGACACCTATCTTGGAATTTATTGAGGCCTCGATTTCCGACTGAAAGAAATCAGTTTACATAATGTCCCTCAAAATGTCAGGTCTTTGGACATGGGAATTCTTTAATAATTTGATTGTGTTGGTTTTGCAAGAGGGAAACAGTATCATTGAAAGCTAAAAATAAACATAATTACTTTCCCTCTGTAATTTAAAACTGCGCAAATAATATGTTGATGCATATCATGTCCTGGCATTATTTGAGTAAATTTTTTGGTTTTAACAATTTTCTGCTCTGTAAATTCATTAAGTAATTAATGTTTTAATGTGGACGTATTAATTAACTCAGTAATAACGAAAATAAAGTAGTTTACGGGAATCAGATTGCCTGTACTGTAATAATAAAAACCCTGAGATAAGTGATGTAATGAAAGTGATGCAGTTGTGTACGAATGGAAATCATAACAATTCAGTTGTGATGCTGCTGCTCAATAGTCATCCATAAAACCAGTTGTGGCATCATGATAATGTGCTTTTGTTTCTTTCAATGAATGTTAGTACAGCACACAAAACAGAAAATTGGAAGTATATATGGGATTCACTGACAGACATCTATGTGCACACATTCATTGCATGTGTAGCATTAAACTATGAGGGGTAGTCAAATGAATACGAGACAGATAAACAAAAGGTCACCTGTGAGTGAGGCTCGCGCTCTGAGCGTTCCGCACAAACTTAATTATGTGCAATGGTAAGTTCATCCAAACCTGGTAACTGAGAACTCGACCATTTTTGCGTGTTATCGACCTCGATACTGGCAATATATCGGTCCCAGGAATTCCAAGACATTCGAGAATGTTTTAATATATGTTTTAAGTTTAAATTTTTTGTGTGAATTCGCGTTTGCTATTGTAATTTCGGAGGAAAAGGGTCCTAAACAGACGGGCAGAATGACACTAGGTTAACGAATGGAAAGAGTGCTTTTTTCGTGAGATATAATTACAAGTTAACAATTTTCGGACTTTTTTGCCTCACCTGTGTTGTGAAATCCTGCTTGTTCACAAACTTCTTGATTCTAGGTCAACTGGAAGTGCCCTATAGGTTTTGAGTAGCGAGTTCGCAAGTATCGAAATATATGACATAAATGAGCCTATCTTTTGATGTCATTGACTTAGAGGATTAACTGTAATGCATCGCGAAGGGACGACAGGCCTCAGTATGTGACATAAATTTCAACTTGACACGTCTACCCGTTTCAGGGAAAGGGTCTTAACAGTCGGACACATGGCAGATAGACAGACAGACGAATGCACGAATGGACAACGAAGCCATTCTATATGGTTTCTGTGTTTATCGATTGAGATACAGAACTCTAAAAGTAAATAAGCCGATTATTTCAAACGGTATAGCTGTAACTGTTACTACATTGAGCCCACTGTGAGACAAGATGGTCAATACCTTCTTGGAAAAATGTTTAACGTTGCCAACGGAACCATGATACTTATTTAATTTAAATGTAAACTTCAAAATTTATGATTCAGGTATAGAATATCTAAATATATTTTCCAATATCGGCTCTACCACACACAGGAGAAGATACTTATGGGTTTTCTCCAGGGGAGCCCGATTTCCTAGTGTCATTCGAATGAGCCAGTCCAAGTACGCAGGTTTTGCGAATTCAAACTTCCAGAAAACAGAAACAAAAATAGAGGAAATCTATGGTTTGGACAGTAGTTTCAGTTGTCTGCTTACCTTCAAGCATAAAAGATCGATTGCATGCAAATGAGGATATCTTCGGCTTATATCCTGAATTTTCATAGCGGCATGGTTATTTTTTGAATGTACATACGAATTGTTCTGACAACACTATTCTTCTTTTTCTACTTTCAAATGGTTCAAATGGCTCTGAGCACTATGGGTCTTAACATCTGAGGTCATCATTCCCCTACAGCCTAGATCACACACATCCATGTCCGAGCCAGGATTCGCACCTGCGACCGTAGTTGTCGCGCGGTTTGCAGACTGAAGCGCCTAGAACCGCTCGGTCACACCGGCCGGCTTTTCCTAATTTCCTTAGTATAAAGGACAGCCAAATGGTAAGGAGACAGGCGAAGAAGTAGTAAGTAAACTGTGTATCGTTTGAAAAGTAATGGCTGTAACTATTAATACAGTTATCCAACTATGAGACAGGACATTGCCTTCGTGGAAAAATGTTTCTGCCCAGGCGTGCACCTCTTCGTCCAAAGCAAATCGACGTCCACAAATCTCTTTCTTCACGGCTCCAAAAATACGAAAATCGCTTGTGGAGAGATCGAAACTGTACGGATCATGTGTAAGAGTTTCCGGTAAAACTTCTGCAACGTAGTCGAAACACACTTGGCAACATGTGAGCGGGCATTTTGTTGGCAGGTTGTTTCGATTCGCTGCAGAAGTTTATCGGAAACTTCTTACAAATGATCCATACAGTCTCGATTTCTCCAAAAGTGATTTCCATATATTTTGAGCCCTGATTTGCTTTGGACGAAGAGGTACACGTCTGTATACAATAATGGTTCCGTAGTCAACCATAAACATTTTTCCGAGATGGTACTGATCGACTTGTCCCACAGTGGGCTCAGTGTAGTAACAGCGATTAGTACTATTCAATTCTCAGTTGCTCAGTGATTATTTGGAAATATTGGATAGTCACCTACATTTATCATTTTAGTGTCAGTTCCTGCACTCGTTACAATGTCCTGAAACTGAATATGGCGCTGAGATTTCTGTAGACATAAACAAACTGAGAGATGGAAATAGAGTAATGAATACTAACTCGCTTTCAATCGGATTTCGCTGCTTGTCAAATCAATCCAGTTGAAGAGTGTGTCAAAATGTGCGTGTTGCAACATGTTCATCGTGAAGGGCAACAATCTTCCTTCCTACTTGAGCCTATAAGAAAAAAAGTTGGGAACAAGTTGTATGAATGGAGTGGTCATCCAGCTGAAGTGAACATTTGACATGGATGTTCGTGCGCAAATTCCGCTTCGTCAAGTTCCAAGTCGAAAATCTGTAGAGTTCATAAACTTCGGTCGTTGCTTTGTAGTACCTCTAACATGTGTCCCTCAACCTTTGGAATCTTGTTGGAAACATGGTGTACATCAGCTGTCTCCAAAGTGAGTACCTCACCTCACACAATCTATTTTCTTCCTTATCGCTTTCATTTCCCTGTCAGTACACGAAAATTATTCCTGCTAATTCCGTAACCAGATACAGTACCATTTCACTAGGGCATCACTTTTAAACGCTGTCTTCAGGTCATTGGTCCAGTTTCTAGTCTACACCATTCAGTGTGTATGATGTGTTGGTCTGTGTTGCCTACCCTTGAGGGTGTTGCAAAAGCTTCACCCATTTTGCAAAACTATATCTGCTACAGGAATGAAAATAGAAACTTGGGGTGAATCTTAACTTACGCATAAGACAAAAATGTTGTTATCTTCCGAAGATCTATTTTACACAGCTATATCTGTTATATGTACGCACGTACAACATTGGGATACTTTTCATAGATACTTTTAGGGTGCAAGTTGTTGTTTACCTTTCAGAAAGTTTCAGTATGTCTTCCACCGGACGCACGCCAAAAAAACTCGCCTCACACTTTTGTGAGACTGTCTCGAGTTACAGCATTTAGTGTTGCTGCCATGCGGTGACTCGATTCCGTCAAAATATCTGGAAGGGAAGACATAGAGATGGATTCTTTGAAAAAAAATCACATATCGTGAGATTAGGTGACCTTAGAGGCCAGAGGTGCCATGTGAGATCCGTAAAAGATCCGTAAGTCATTGTTGAGATAGCTCATTACTAAGAAACCTCCTTATATGAAGATGACAGTGCGGTATTGGACCGTCCAGTTCAAGAAAGAAACGCATTTTATTGTCGTGTTAACGCTACCTAAATTCGATGCGCGTTAGACAATGAGCGAACGAGCAAGCGATCCAGTTGCCAGGAAGGTGCGCTATACCGGCAGTCACATGAACAAGCAAATTATGAAGGACGCTACGGTAGAGTTTTAGTTTCGGTGTACACATTAAAACTTACCTCTAGTTTCTGTCTTCATACCTGTAGAAGATACAGTGTTGTGAAACACCCTGTACGTGTTAGTAACTCCGTGCGCCATAAATCAGCTGATAACACATAGTAGATACGCCGATGCAAAGTGTAGTATCGTCGTCGCCACTGTAGAATCTTGTACCGTACGAATCAAGGGAGAGGATGTTGTTTGGTGGCCGGAATCCTCTTTGTACAACACAAATACATATGTGGATTAATGTGGTTCTTCATTTACATAACTGGAAGTATTTGCTTGACGGGAATAGAGTCGATGTTCGTGCTACAAGCTCATCAGTAATAGTCCTCTTGCAGACAATATCGGTAATATGGCTATAGCCACAATCTGGACGTTATGTACTGGCGTAGCCAGTGCTGAACTGTTACGTCCACGAATGAATAACAAAGGCCAACCTGGAGTAGTGAGTCGAGTCAGTCAGTTAGTTAGTGACTGAGGCCTTCCGGTCAGCTACGGCGATCTAAATACTTCATGTCGAGTGGGCGTTGGCGGCTTGTTGCTTGTCAGTTGGCCTCTCTTGTAACAGGCGCTCTTCATCCACCGTCTACATCTTCGCCGATCAGTGTGCTGGTGACAGCTTACACCAGCGCACAGAGGATCTCATAGTTCTCTTGTAGAGCTATCCCTTATCACGTGTGGCTTCATAGCTTACGTCTGAGTCGTTTCCGGAGCAGGGTTTCTTATATAATTTAGAACATTTGTCCTACCCCGTCATCCTTCAAAGTTTGTATCCTCGTCACGGGAAACAGCAGTATACTAACAATGAATTTAAACATCTCATTGGGTCGTCAGCACACTCTTCGTTTTGCTTAAACTAATGAGACTAGTCGGGCGACACTACTGGTCGCGCACTTTTACGTGGCCCGTCTGTGATCGGTGGAACTCGAATGACTTCGTGCCGATCCGTAATGTTTACGCTCATTGGCAACTTCAGCTATATAATTTTATTGTGAGCCGTAACAGTAATTGGCCATTGTGAATATAGCAGTGATCTGTGTACGTTGCTGAGCGTAGTGATTGTTAATATTATGAACAAAAAAGAACAGAGAGACTGCACCTGGTCCTTCGAGCAAGTCGCTATAAACTTTCATGTCACTTCTGAAACCCATTAATCGATCACATATTCGATTCCTTAATACGCTATATGCTGACTGCTCTGGGAAAAGGAAACGAGGCTTGTCTCGGCAGCCAAGGTGCTTACGAGCCTATCGCAAGATTCTGCTCCCAGCATCCTCTGCTCAGGGGCCAAGTGAAAATTTTGTACATTGCTGCTAAGGTTCAGTGACCGTGTCAGAATTATATTAGAACAAATAAGCCCTCGGTCACAAATATGAAGTCAAAATTGACCATATTTCGACGCTACTATGAGCGTCGTCTTCGGAATTAAACTAACTGTTCTAAAACATAATAGGTATATAAGACATTAACAAACTAAAGTGAGTACTGACTGGAAAGAGATGCAGTACTTACAAGTCACATTCCAAAAAATCTAAGCCGGAAAAGCGACGTCATGAAATGTTGTAAATAAGATAAGATGGCGAGCCGCTATGGGCTGCTCGTACCTGAGTAGGAATAGTAGGAATAATTTCCGTGTACTGACAAGGAAATGGAAGCGATAAGAAAGCGAATAGATTGTGTGGGGTGAGGTACTCACTTTGGAGACAGCTGATGTACACCAGATATCCAACAAGATTTCAAAGGTTGAGGGACACATTTCGATCGGTACACCTCTACAGACCGCCGCTATCCCGCTTGTGTGCTGTTTGCTCCACCTAAGGCATGCAGTCTTATGTGCTGCTCCAGACAATGACCCTTTGTGAGGTTCAAAATGATTCAAATGGCTCTGAGCGCTATGGGACTTAACTTCTGAGGTCATCAGTCCCATAGAACTAACCTAAGGACATAACACACATCCATGCCCGAGGCAGGATTCGAACCTGCGACCGCAGCGGTCCCGCGCTTCCAGACTGCAGCGTCATCAGTCCCATAGAACTTAGAACTACTTAAACCTAACTAACCTAAGGACATAACACACATCCATGCCCGAGGCAGGATTCGAACCTGCGACCGCAGCGGTCGCGCGCTTCCAGACTGTAGCGCCTAGAACCGCTCGGCCACACCGGCCGGCCTTTGTGAGGTACCCGTCTCCAAATGCCCGTAACTTGCGCTTTCCTCTTAAGTGTTCGCTCGGAAACTGGTTGAGATAGACTAGCATACACTGACGGCAAGAATGTCTTATCCGGTTTGAAACCGATTGTCAGCGACGAGGCATGATACTCGTCTCCAGTCACTGCCAGTCAAGATCTGTTTGCGACCACTGTTATTTTGCTGTGTTACATCGATGCGAGTGGTACATCATTCCTTGTAGACACTTTAGACCGTCTGTGTTGATTCACCGATAAATTGGACAAATTTATTGACTGATCATAGGGACGTCCAAACATGATAGCTTCTTTCTGGATTTTTGTCACGTCCACATCGACTCATCTTACTGTGCTGACACAGTACAACTGACTTGCCTCTCTCTCTCTCTCTCTCTCTCTCTCTCTCTCTCTCTCTCTCACACACACACACACACACACACACACACACACACACACACACACACACACATACATTCCACCACATTGAGGTAGCAAAAGTCATGGTATACCTCCAAATGTCGTGTCAGAGCTCCTTTTACATGCTGTAATGAAGCATGACGTCAACAAGCCACTGGAAGTCCCCTGCCGAAATAATGAGCCATACTGTCTCCATAGCCGTCCATAATTGCGAACTGTGTTGCCGGCGCCAGATTTTGTGCATGAAATATCCTCTGGATTATGTCTCTTAAATGTTCGACGGGATTCACGTTGGGCGATCTGGGTGGCAAAATTATTCGCTGGAATTATCCAAAATGTTCTTCAAACCAATTGCAAACTATTGTGGCCTGGTGACATGACATCGTTGGTTGGGACATGAAGTCAATGAATGGCTGGAAATGGTCTCCAACTAGCCGAACATAACCATTTACCGTCAATCCCTAAAACCTCCATCGTTATTTCGTAACACGACATCCATGAATGGTTGCAAATGGTCTCCAAGTAGCTGAACAAAACCGTTTACAGACAATTATCGGCTCAGTTTGAAAAGGGAACACTGTCAATTCCATGTAAACACAGCACACACCACTATGGAGCCACCATCAGCTTGCAAAGTGGCTTGTTGACAACCTTGGTTCGTGGCTTCGTGGGGTCTGCGCCGTACTCGAACCTTACCATCAGCTCATATCAACTGGAATCAGGACTCATGTGACCATGCCGCTGTTTTCCATTCGTCTAGGGTCTAACCGATATGGTCACGAGCCCAGGAGAGGTGCCGCAGGCGATGTGGTGGAGTTAACAAAGGCACTCGCGTCTCTCGTCTGCTCCCATAGCCTGTTTATACTAAATTTCACCGCACTATCCTAACGAATGCGTTCGTCGTCCGTCACACAATCATTTCTGCCATTATTTCAACGAGTGTTGCTTGTCTGTTAGCATTGGAAACTCTAAGCAAACTGCGCTGTTCTAGGTCGTTGAGTGAAGACCGTCGGCCAAAGCGTTGTCCGTGGTGAGAAATGTGGAATTCTCGACACACTCTTGACACTGTGCACCTCCGAATACTGAATTTATTACGATTTCCGAAATGGATTGTCCCTTGCGTCCAGCACCATCTACCATTCCGCTTTCAGAGTCTGTTAATTCCCATCGTGTGGCAATAATCATGTCCAAAACCCTTTCACACGAATCACATGAGTACAAATGACAGCTCCGTCCCTTTTAACCTTGTGTACGTGATATTACCGCCATCTTATATGAGCGTATTGCTATCGCATGACTTTCGTCACCTCAGTGTACTTCACTGTCATAACTTAGGTCATCGGTGGAGAGTCACGTTATCGCCTGTTACCATTCTTACACCGTCTACATCACTGCAAAGCCGTAAATGTGCTCCTCTAAAGTTGTGACTAATATTTTGTTCTCTGAGTCTATATGCAGTGATAGTGCAAATGGACATCAATTCTCTTACGACTTTTAGCAGATTCATCCGAACATGTGCTTAAAAGAAATGTGTCAGAATTGGTCGGGGACGTTAGCTGTGCTTTTATTCCGCCTCTTCGAAAGGCGTTATCCAAGTTCGACGCCCTACACTGCGCGCTCCGCAATACACGCGTCCGGTGCCTCTGGAGGCAGGCAGTGCATCGACCGCTGCAGCCGCCGTGAAAAATCCGCGCTCCGTCCCCACGCTGGCTGGTCCCAGGGGACGCCGGAAGCCCGCCCCCACTGGCGTCTCACACACACACACACACACACACACACACACACACAGAGAACAAGATTACGCCCGCTTCCGCAGCTTACACGTCGTCCGTCAGCCTCCGTTCCTCTTGAGCTCGCTTCCCCTGTGCGTATCCTGCAACGAATATTTCATGCTTATACTTATTTATGCTTACTTTCTGACTGATATTTAGCAATATATCTTTTTGATGATAGACACAATTACTCTGCTAGGCGCACAAGTAACGTGCGTTGACCACTCATCTTCTGACTACAGCCCAAAATGAATCAACACGATTAGTCAATAATCTGCCCAACGGACTATCTATGTGCACCTATCCCATGCCTTGTAGAGGTCTCACGTACTGGGGATTCCGTGTATGTATACTTCATCCATCCTTGGAATCGAGAATTTCAACGATTTTTAGCTCTTATCACTGTCAATACTAGCACGATCTTGGTCCCGGCAAATCTAAGATCGTATCAAAGACTCTCCAGTAGTTTGTTGTTTTGTAGGGCGGGCAACCACAGCCAAACTTCGACATTTTTTCAAAGAAAATTCCGCACTGGTTGTATGAATGGTTTTTATTAAATTTGAGACCGGTTTCGCATCACTTATCGGTGCATTCTCAGGCAATATACGCTATTTACAACATAGTAACGTTGAACATTGCCCTGTAGTCATTCTCCACCATTCACGTCCAAAATACCGTCATCTGGTGAAAGCGGTAGCTACAATTTAAAAATCTTGCTCGAAAATTTTTTAAAATGATGGGAGCGGCAATGACCGTGCAAGTTATGAAGAACCGCGCGGCAGAAGACACGGCCTAACTGACTGGCCGAAACCCGGAAAGCGCGTATATTGTCTGAGGATGCACCGATAAGTGGTACGAAAGCGGTCGCAGATTTAATAAAAGTCATTCAAACAGCCAGTGCGGAATTTTCTTTGAAAAAATGTCTACAGTAGTTCCTCAGACTAGCCAGGACAGGTAAAAAGAAGCGAACAGAGGACTTCGGTTCATATACGTAGAGAGAGAAGATTTAATAAAATATTTTTACTTACTTACTAAAACGTGAAAATTTTATGTTTTCCTGCAGTAATCTTCGTCTATTATGCTTTTGACAGATGATGGATGCAATGTATGCTCAAATAGCAAAAGATAGTCTCTAAGTGATATATTAACACTTTAACAAGTTTTGGATTTTTTCTTTACTTGTAAAGTGAAACCTTGCTTATGCCGAATTTCGTGATTCTAGGTCAACGGGAAGTATTCTACACGTTTTGATGAGTGAATCTTCGAATATCAAAATATGTTACATAAATGGCCGTATCTTTTTATTGCATTGACTTAGAAAAAAAATGGTTCAAAGTGCTCTGAGCACTATGAGACTTAACATCTGAGGTCATCAGCCCCCTAGAACTTAGAACTACTTAGACCTAACTAACCTAAGGACATCACACACATCCATGCCCGAGGCTGGATTCGAACCTGCGACCGTAACAGTCGCGCGGTTCCGGACTGAAGCGCCTAGAACCGCTGGCCACGGCGGGCGGCCATTGACTTAGAAGCTTTAAATTTTTAAATCGCCAAGTTACTGTGGACCTTACAATGTGACATAAATTTTAACTTGATACGTCACACTGTTCCAGAAAAAAAGGGTCTGACAGACGGACAGACAAACAGACAGACTGATAAAAAATGACCAAAAATTGTATTTTGTTGTTATATAATTACAAATTAATAACTTTCGGATTTTTTACTTTTTTTGCCAAATTTCACGATTTACGATTCTAGTCCCATCTGAAGTATCCTATAGGTCTTGGTGCGAGAGCTTTCGAGTATCTAAATGTGTGACGTAAATGGCAGTATCTTTTGATTGAAGTTGCTTAGAAGCTTAAATCTTTTACACCTCCTACTCACCAGAGGTATTCAACTGTGACATAAATCTGAACTTCATCCTGAGGAAAGACAGAGAGATGGACAAGAAGGCGATCTATAATGGTCCGCCCACCGGGGTGGCCGAGCGGTTCTAAGCGCTACAGTCTGGAACCGCGCGACCGCTACGGTCGCAGGTTCGAATCCTGCCTCGGGCATGGGTGTGTGTGATGTCCTTAGGTTAGTTAGGTTTAAGTAGTTCTAAGTTCTGGGGGACTGATGACCTCAGAAGTTAAGTCCCATAGTGCTCAGAGCCATTTGAACCATATAACGGTCCCGTGTTTACAGGTTGAGGCACCGAACCCAAAATACAGAATGTCATCATACGAAACACAGACTGGGGATAGTGGTAGATTGCGCAGGGGCTGTGTAAAATCAGAAACAATTTCAAATAAAACTACTTTGGGTCGAAAACTGCAAAAACAATGGGGGCTACAATCACAATCTAAGGACACACAAACACTAACAGGACACCAGTGTAAGTCTTGCGAAATCTTACAACACTTCTGATTAAGGAAAGGCCTAAAAATCACGTTGAGAATGGGTATAAGAGAATACTAAGAAAAAATGAGACGCAATAACGTCAGTGTGGGCCAGAAAACGAGTCGAATTACCGATTGATCGTTATGCACGTTAAGATCCACGAAAACCAAATAGTCTAAATTCTGCGACCATAATACACCCAGAATTAGCCCTTAATTCTTCTTTTTCGTCGGTTTGCATGTATTGTTCATTTGCCTGTTACGCTCTCTTTGTTGAAATTATTAATCTTCGCACTTTTTCTCGGCCTTCCTAAAGATCGTCTGCCCAATGGATAATAATTCATCATTGATTTTGCTATTCTGACGTTTTCCGTTCTTATGACATATTCCTTCCACTTGTCCTAAAATCTGCTGATTTATACTTTTCACTACCAGTTGTTCTCTTACCAGTATGTCAGTATTCTTCCTCCAGTCGGACAGTGTAGACCTAGCTACTATTCTCACGAATATCATCTCTGATGCTTGCATTCTTTGTTCATTTCTTTTTGTTAAAGTCCACGACACACTTTCATATGCCATTCTTGGCATTGATATTGCTTTTTAGAAACAGTATTTCCTATGTTACGTTAGTTCTGGGAGTTCCGTGGATTGTTCCGTTACTGTACTTAAATCTGTCTCCTTTCTAAGTGCCTTTCTATCATGAAGGAAACAGTATTTCCCAAGAAGTTGAGCGAGCTTACTGTTTCTGTTGTCTGATCATTTGTTATTATTTCCTGTGCCTGAAAGCGATAACACTTGCTTAATTTGAGAATACTAATAGATTAAATAACTTAGCTGTTGTGAATAAAATATGAGAAGCAGTTTTCGAGTGAGATCTCGCTATCAGAAATCATAATATGATCATAAGCAAAGAACAATGTCATAGAATTATACTATTAGACCATTCTTTGCTGGTGGCCAAATTATGATTGCTGACAGCGATAACATACTCGGAAACAGCTTCTCACAGGTTTAAATAATTTATGCATCTGTTGCCTCTGCATGTCATCAGTACAAATATTAAAAGGCACCGGATACAAATCGTTTTACTCCCAAACTTGTCCCGGTTTTATGTTTTCCATTTCCTGCAATAATGATTTCTGATGCTTGGTACATGCTTTCTTCTACCTTTATTGTGTATAAGAATATTCCTCTTTTGTGCACCATCTTCCACGGCTTTTCTCTGTTTACTTTACTGTTAGCTTTCACATTGTCTACGAACTGTAAATGTGTCCCTCTCTTGAACTCTCTATTTTTTTCTAATTAACTTTTTCTGATATCAGTAACAATAAGAATGTTCAGAAGCCTCTTGTGAAACGTGCCCAAGAAGAATGGGGGTTTCGTTATCCACAGCTTGCAGCGTTAGTGCGTACAGGACAGCTCCGCTCTCTGTCGTACTCACCAGGAAATGACGGGTCCACACAGTTACACCTGCGCTTCCGCCTAATTGGAATCTCTCATCTCGTCTCTGACCGACTTACCAAAGACGCACGCGTTTCTCGTGCGTAAAAAGTTTTCCGCTTCAGGAAATCGACACTGATGAGTGTCTTTGCATCAGTAGGTATTTCGACTGCTGAAGACTGACGAAGTACTAGAAGCATGGTGAAGTAAATGTGATCTTCCAGGAAGTTTCATATCAGCGCACACTCCACTGCAGAGTGAAAATCTCATTATGTGATGAATGTTTATGCCGTACATATAGATAGCCAACCTTCAATATAACTAGAGATATCGGAGGGATGAACAGCAGAAACAGTAGTGAAAATATGATTCCTCAAAAATGGTTCAAATGGCTCTGAGCACTATGCGACTTAACTTCTGAGGTCATCAGTCCCCTAGAACTTGGAACTAATTAAACCTAGCTAATCTAAGGACATCAAACACATCCATGTCCGAGGCAACATTCGAACCAGACTGTAGCGCCTAGAACCGGACGGCCACTCCGACCGGCTATGATTCCTCGTAGGCGATTGTTATATGTTATAAAAAAATTACGTGCTCACTGTGCGTCTGAGATCGGAACACTTTGCCATACCCAGGTAACGTTGCTATAATCTGTTATTGAATATAGTACACGTTTGTATTTACACATTAGGTGTTCATCCGATATGTGGCGTCGTCTAAGATGCCTTTTCGGTTCTTCTGTATGTAGAAAGGAGCAAGAGACAGTGAATCCTCATGATAAGCAGCAGCAGGAGCCGTTAGACATGCTCTGTTAGACAAAGGCGTGTTTCACGCTTTGTAGGCATTGAAAAGTTCTATTACGAGCGTTCACTTTGCTCTTGCCTGTTTTCTAGGGTGATCTACATTTGCCATTAACACATCGTCTTGGTTTTTTCTTATTTCATGGAATCGAACAAAGAACTTCCTTCGTCCATGAACCACCCATTCGTCTGTCTACAAGTTCTGTCAAATTCTATTTAATTTTTATTACTGCCATAATCGCAGCATCCATTCTATTCTGTTCCATGATTCATTTGTTTCTTTTCACGCCTCTCATAATAATTCTCAACAATTCTCTCAATCGCTCGCTAAGAAACCTTCAGTTCTGAAATGTGTGGTTTGTGGAGGAATAACCTCTTCCTTATAAGGATCAACTCCGCTCTGTTTGAGCACCCTCATTTCCCTCGCACACTGTCCAGAGCTTGCCAGAGAGCGAATTAATTAATTTTGGGCCCGTAGCAAGTCAACTGCCAATTTTGAAATATAATATAAGCAAACTAACTATTGAATCGAGAGTGGCACCTAGACTTTATTCCCTAGAAAAGAATGAAACAAAGTTTGAATCATCTTCATGTTAAAGTCCGAACACTGAAGCTGTGCGTCTACTAAAGTGCAGTATTATGATGATATTTGTATTGTGAACAAAATGCAGTTTTATTACTTTAAGAGAACAGAACACTCAAGAAAGTTTCGTGTTGTAATCATCCTAATACATTCAAAGTTGCTCACACGCTACTCCTAAAACTAAATATTTATGCTGATAAAAACATCATATAACGAATACATATGCTACCGAACACTAATAGGCTGTATACACGGCCCAGTCACATTAATGTAACCACCTCCTACGTCCGGCCTCAACGCGCAATAACCACTCACAGACGGCAAGTGGCAGCACTAGCAATGGAGGGCATATAAAGAATGACGAGGGAACGCTGAAAATAGTCCAGCCGTTGTCGTAATGCCAAAACGGAGCGATTTACTTTACGCCCTTAAGGTCATGATCATTGGCTTTCGAGCCAAGTGTGGAAGCATTTCCGAAACGACTACGTCTGTAAACCGATCACTTTCTGCCGTGGTCAAAGTACACCGTGCATGGAAAAATGGTGCTATTCAGAAACTGCGCCGAGGCAGCAGTGGTGCACCACGAGCCATAGACGACGCGGATGGACAACAGCTGCGGAGATTTGTATGGATAGACGTGCAGCTGTAGAGCAACTGGCCTCCCAGATGAACCAAGGGGCGACAAACAGCGTCTCCTCAACAACCGTTTAGCGAACGTTGCTGTCTGTGGGCCTCCATAGCAGGCACCTGGTTCATGCACCTGTGCTAACTTCTGTTCATCGAAGACGCAGGCTGGAATTTGAGCACCAATACTGTTGTGTTCTGTTCACTCGTCTAGTATCGGGTGCTTAGGAAACCTGCTTCCTCAGCTTGCTAGACAATAATTCAAGCAAATCTGAAATCTGGTTTCATAGGACAGAACAGATCGGGGTGTGGAAAGGGGCCAAGGTCAATTACTGTTAGTTATACAAGAACACACAAAACTTTACTGCTCGAACCAATGCAGTTTTCTCTTTAAAACAACAAAGATCAATTCACGGCTGAGGGCCCAAGTAACTTCTCCAGAATAAGTTTGAATGATTGCTTTTCAAACACCAGGATTTAAAGTAACGGCTCAAGGCATTACATAAGCAAAATTACAATATCTTCTCGGCTAAAGGCCGAAGTAATGTTTCAGGTCAGCTAAGGATTTCTTTAAAAGCCAAGTATTTACAAATTACGGCTAAAGGCCATATTAAGGAAAATTCAAGTCAATTCTTCGGTTGAAGGAGACACAAAAAAATTTCTTTACATAATAAAATAGAGGCTTTAAAGATAAGCTTTTACACAGTACAACAGAAAAACACCTTAAGAAAACTTGAAGTATCTTGTCAGCTGAAGGCCCAAACAATTACTCAAGAATAATTAAAGACAACCTTAAGATAAAACATGTACGGAACACGGCTGAAGGACGTTACAAGAATTCAAGATAATTAAAGGTAAACCTTACACACGAGTATTTACATATTAAAGCCACAGATTCTGAAGTAAATACGGCTTAAGGCCTAAATACAGTTCAACACGAATTTTAAATGAAACACGGCTGAAGGCCTAATCTTAAAGTTGTTATGAAGTTCGGCTGAAGGCCATATACTAAACATAAAACAGAAAATATTAATACACGTCTGAAGGCCTGGCACAGTACCTGCGACCAAATAAAATGACAATCACAAACAAGAAACAGTGGTTTTTTGAAGTGTTGCAATGGTCGGCCCTGGGAGAAAACTCTAAGTTTAGGTGAGACAGACAGTCTAGCATAACATTAAACAATCGGGTTGCAGCACGACCTACGGACGGCTGGCGAACCAACCAACCGCCTGATCAATTCCCTTCCACCCGACCAACAGCACGACAACCAAAAGTATCAGTGAAGACGAGGATCGCAGCAGGATTATGTCTTAATAACTGCCATACAAGCACAGTCAAGGCACAATAAACACTCAAAGAAAAAAAAAAGAGAGAATAACACCAAGCTGTCGAACTACACGCCTTGCCTGACAGCATCAACACTGCAAGGAAAACACACTGCCAGAAAATTATGCTAACATCCTGGGCAGGTAACTGGGGTGTTAACGGCCACAAGGCAGAAAATACCGCTGGTGCACTTCACTGATAAGTAACAACCAATCTAATAGTTAAAGACCATACAGGAAGACGGCTGCAAAATTTCACCGACTCCAACACACCATACGTTGCTGCTTGCGAGGACAACCCAGGATGAGACAACCAGCAATCCACGAAGAGATGTCACAACGGTTGAGCTTTCATGACGGGTTCACAGATTACTCAGCTTCAGTATGCAGGCGCGGTGGGCGACGAACTTCGCAGTTCTCGCACCTAGTGCCACACAACCACACAACTGCGACCGCGTGTGCACGCCGCCAGTGGCCCCCGCCTGGTTACACTCCGCAGAGCCTTCTTCGCTGCTCTGCCGCAACCGACCAACTGCCACACACACCTTGACACGGAAATATAACTGCCACACCAAAGAAGTTACGGAAGTACTAGTATCGTTAAACGCTGCTGCCACTGACGGAGGCAAGTGAGCAACTCTTTCACTTAGTAACTGAGGGAGGAATAAGACGCCACTGGATGGTGAGAAAATGCCCAAAAGAAAAAAAAAAACGGCATTAGTGCGAGCCGACCACGGCTCGGAATCGTATTAATGAATTTTTATTACAGTAACGTAAATCACAATACCTAGCTTTTGTGGAACACAGAAGTGTCGCAAGCTATGGGTGACAGACAAATAAGAAGTTTCTTCAATGTGTAAAACTCCAGACACAATATAGATCCTAAGTCGCTGCTGTAGCGTTCGTAGATCGGCTCGTCTTCAACTGGGCTTGGAGCTTACTTCCTCTTCGTGTAGATGGCGCTACCCTCTGGTTGTAGTCATAGTCAGCGTACTATTGGCTGATGTGTTCTCACAGCCCTCTGTGCTGTAACGTTCCTGGCCGACGTGTCGGCGCTTGATGTTACGCCGGAACAAATACCACAACTGAATATAAACTGTTCAGATGAATCACATTCTATGCTCCATCGGACAGATGACCGTTGGCGTGTAATGCATGAAACATCAGAGTCCAGGCCTTAGGAAGAACTGTTGTGGTCTGGAGATGTTTTCGTGACATTCTGTGGATGAGCTCGTCATTCTGGAAGGCCGAATGGATCAACACAAGTATACATCTATACTTGAGGATTATGTCCACCCCTACAAGCAGTTTTCTTTCCTCGGCGCGATGCCTTCTATCTGCAGAACAAGGCAACGTGTTGCACAGCTCGCGGTGAACGTGTGTGGTTCGAAGAGCACAAAGATTAGTTTACGTTGCTCCTCTGACCACCAAACTCGTCAGACTTAAGCCCAATGGAGAATCATTCGGACCACCTAGATAGGGCTGTTCGCGCCGTGGATCCTGAACCGAGAAACTTAGCACAGCTGACAAAGGCACTGGAGTGGGCACATCCCTGTCGGTACGTTCCAGAAACTCATTGATCCTCTTCCTCCAAATTTCGCAGCAGTCTGTGCTGCAAAATGTGGCTATCGAGGCTTTTGACAGGTAGTCACATTATGTGACTGGATAGTGTACATAGCTAAGCATGTTTGCCCATAGGTGTGTGTTATACTGAACTTTTACGCAACATGATTCTCAGCAGATACTGAGTCGCCCCTGCGTCGTCTACCGTGACAACCGAAAATGAAGTCTTGTCCCACGGTTTTTAGCATATTGGCGTCTGTATTGCACAGAACTGCTCGATTTCGAACTGAGTCAATAGGCGATCGTCAAATACCCCGCCAAAAGCCAGGTCTTTTCCCCTGGTTTGCAAAAAGAACGATGTTTTATTACTTGTAACTCAGCACACAGGTCTCCGTTTAATGGAAGGTTTTTTTTGCGCTTTCTTACTAAACCAAATCTCCCACTGTGCTAAGTAATTTTAGCATACTTGATTTAGCGCCGTGGTCCGGTCCCACGTTTACACTGACCCTTTGAAAATCTCCCTCCTCTGGAGGGGTAACAGGTATGCTTTTTCGAGAGAAACACCTCTGGAAAGCACTTCTCTCAGATTAGACGCAAAAGTTCTCGTACGCTGGCTCCACAGCTGATTGTATATGCCCCAAGCACATTCCGCGATCTCTTTACCTTATACACATGTCTCACTATCACAGCAAGAAAGGCTTTCAATAAGTAATGCAACACTTCTTTCTGAAAGCAAGTTGGTTTTATTCAGGATTCCAATAAACCATATTATTGCCCGCTCTTTTGACTACAAAACCCTTACGCCGCGTTACTGGGAGAACTTTTATGGTCGCATGGCACCACTCGACTGGCCAACGTCGGAGCCATCGACCTGCTGCGTCAGTAACCTTATCATCAACCACCTACCGCTTCCAGTGGAGTGCATCCTTCGTTGGGCCAAACATATGGACACTTAAAGGTGCGAGTTCCGGGCTGTAGGATGGATGAGAAAGAACAGTTCAGTAGAGTTTTGTGAGCTCCTCTCCGGTGCAGCACCGTTGTGTGAGGCTTTACGTTGCCACGGAACAGAAGAAGTTTGTGTCGACAAACACGCTGAAGTTGTTTCTTCAGTTTTTTGAAGACAGCACAGTGCACTTCAGAGTTTATCGTTGCACCATGAGGGAGGAAATCAAACAAAACTTCTGCGTCCCAGAAGACCTTCGCCAAGATTTTACCGGCCGAGAGTGCGACTTTTCCTTCGGATGTTCGACAAAAAAATTGTCACTATCAGCGTCGCAGCGTGCAAGCAGTTCCGCAGAGATGGTACTTCGATGCCCTCTATGGTCCTCTCTTAGGCGGTGGGGTACCCAGCCGGCACACATCTTTGGGAACCCCAACTGGTGAATAAGTGTGTCTGCAGTACCAATAGAGACATCTACACTACTGCCCATTAAAATTGCTACACCGCGAAGATGACGTGCTACAGACGCGAAATTGAATCGCCAGGAAGAAGATCCTGTGATATGCAAATGATTAGCTTTTCAGAGCATTCACACAAGGTTGGCACCCGTGGCGACACCTACAACGTGCTGACATGAGGAAAGTTTCCAACCGATTTCTCATACACAGACAGCAGTTGACCTCCGTTGCCTGGTGAAACGTTATTGTGATGCCTCGTCTAAGAAGGAGAAATGCGTACCATCACGTTTCCGACTTTCATAAAGGTCGGATTGTAGCCTATCGCGATTGCGGTTTATCGTATCGTGACACTGCTGCTCGCGTTGGTCGAGATCCAATGACTGTTAGTAGAATATGGAATCGGTGGTTTCAGGAGCGTAATACGGAACGCCGTGCTGGATCCCAACGGCATTGTATCACTAGCAGTCGAGATGACAGGCATGTTACCCGCATGGCTGTAGCGGATCGTGCAGCCCCGTCTCGATCCCCGAGTCAACAGATGGGACGTTTGCAAGACAAAAACCATCTGCACTAACAAAATGGCTCTGAGCACTATGGGACTCAACTGCTGAGGTCATTAGTCCCCTAGAACTTAGAACTAGTTAAACCTAACTAACCGAAGGACATCACACACATCCATGCCCGAGGCAGGATTCGAACCTGCGACCGTAGCGGTCTCGCGGCTCCAGACTGCAGCGCCAGAACCGCGCGGCTCTGCACTAACAGTTCGACGACGTTTGCAGCAGCATGGACTATCAGCTCGGAGACCATGACTGCGGTTACCCTTGACGCTGCATCACAGACAGAAGCGCCTGCGGTGATGTACTCAAAGACGAACCTGGGTGCACGAATGGCAAAACGTCATTTTTTCGGATGAATCCAGGTTCTGTTTACAGCATCATGATGGCCGCATCCGTGTTTGGCGACATCGCGGTGAACGCACATTGGAAGCGTGTATTCGTCATCGCCATAGTGGCGTATCACTCGGCGTGATGGTATGGGGTGCCACTGGTTACACGTCTCGGTCACCTCTTGTTCGCATTGACGGCACTTTTAACAGTGGACGTTACATTTCAGATGTGTTACGATCCGTGGTTCTACCGTTCATTCGATACCTGCGAAACCCTACATTTCAGCAGGGTAATGCACGACCGCATGTTGCAGGTCCTATACGGGCCTTTCTGGATACAGAAAATGTTCGACTGCTGCCCTGGCCAGCACATTCTCCACATCTCTCACCAACTGAAAACGTCTGGTCAATGGTGGCCGAGCAACTATCTCGTCACAATACGCCAGTCACTACTCTTGATGAACTGTGGTATCGTGTTGAAGCTGCATGGGCAGCTGTACCTGTACACGCCATCCAACCTCTGTTGTACTCAATGCCCAGGCGTATCAAGGCTGTTATTACGGCCAGAGGTGGTTGTTCTGAGTACTGATTTCTCAGGATCTATGCACCAAATTGTAGTCACTTGTCAGTTGTAGTACAATATATTTGTCCAATGAATACCCGTTTATTATCTGCATTTCTTCTTGGTGTAGCAATTTTGATGGCCTGTGGTGTAATTGTCCGGCGAGGTGTTTGACTGTGATCCGTCGATCACTTCGAATGAGAGTGTCGGTAGTTTCCAACATTGCAGGAGTCACAACTGCGAGCGGCTGGCAGGCACACGGAAGATGAGACAGGTTTGTGCGACTTTACTGCGATGAGGACAGACGCCTCACCCAATAACTCACCGTGGTCACTGCCTTGACTCCATAGACATTCTGCAAGCGCCTACGAATATCCGCGATACTTTGGTTTTCCGTAAAAAGAAACTCGATGACAGCTCTTTGCTTGGCGCGCACCTCTGTTATAGACGCTATTTTGGAGGTTATGAACAGTGCCGCCACCCATTGGAAATTCATGAAACTACAGGGGCCGAAGTGGGAATATTTCACGATGTTCCACAATAAATTCTGGAATTTTTTAACTGAAATTGGCCTATAAAACTAGCGATACTACAGAAAATCTTACCATTTCAGACACATAATAACCTTCATTTAGAACATTCTATTTATTTTCCCTAAAGCACGTCAGACTAACCTACTTTTTTCCTTTCCATCAGTTTCATCTGCAACTGCCATAACAGAAAAACTTAAAGAGCAACTGACAGTGAACGTATCAGCTGTTACTTCAGCTACTTTGCTGTCGTGATTATTTCACAAAACGGATTTTGATGGAGGTAATATATTGTCTAACTCTTCTTGGAATGCGCTGTCTCGAAAATTTAACACTGCGCTGCTGCGCGATAAACAATGCCTAGAACTTGATGAGTATCTCTGTATCGTCCTCGCGCTTACTGAGTGAGCCCGTGGCAAAATGCGATGCTCCTCTGAGGATATTTTCTGTGTTATTTATTAATCCTATCTGGTCCCGGTTTGGCGAGGAAAAAGCTCAGACATGGGCCGAACGAATTTTTGGAAGCCACTTGTTTTGTGGATAAGCTCATTTCATTAGGTTTCTGTCAACAGATCTCAGAGTAGCGTCTGCTTTTCCTTCACTAACACGATCACTCCACTATATGTCTCTCCCAGGTATTTTACGGATATTACCGTTTCGAGTGATGTGCCAGCAACAGTTATATCGAACAGTACTGGATCTTTTCCCTACTAATGCGGAATTAAAATTATGTTATCAGATGCCTACCTTCCACCATTTCGATACCGTCTTATGGACTGTATCTTTCCTATTTACAAGAACAGCTTCGGTAAACACCCTCACTACGTATTTAGTGAGCAACAAGAACCTTGTAGCACTCTTCTAAGTTGGGACAATCTGGAAGCAACTCATAGATTTGATGAGTTCAGCCATTTAAGAATAATATGTGAAGTTGCGCGCACTAAGACACACTCTGCATGGTAGTATTTTGGTTAGTAAGGAACACAGCAGAACCATATCGACTTCTTTCCAGAACCCACAGAACAGGGGAACAGTTCATGCGTCGTCATCTACGTTCTTTGGATCTCATTAACGAACAGGAAGCACTGATTTTCATACGAGGTCTGTGGAATCGCTCTTAGGCAATATCTCTGCTCACACACCATAGTGGTTACGGCTACTGTAACGGAGAAAATAATTTTTTTCAGAACTGAGATAAAAATTAAGATTGAAAGGACATCGATGATAAGACTCTCTGATTACACTGTCATCCTTGATAAAAGAGAGGAATAATTACAAGACCTGAAGAATGTGATGGATAGGCTACGAGTGAAGAACATTGATTGAATGTGACACATGGCAGTGTGCTGTCATAACACTGCGCAAGCTAAAGCTGATAACTGAACGAACTGAACATTTAAGTATAAGAACTAAGCATAGTAATTAGCTGGAAAACGAGATTATTGATGCAGTGTGTTACTACTCGAAGAATGGTGAAAACAGCGTAATAATCGGAGTATACATAGTGGAAATATTTGAGTTTTAATTCGTTGAGCCTGCCAGAACTTACTCAGAGGTTGCTGGAGCTGAGGTAGCCAGATAGCGCGTTTAGGGGCAGATGCGGTCGGCGGACCCAAATATTTCCAGTCAGCATGGCGGGCGAAGCCAGCTGGGTCTGAAAAGTGGAGGAGCAGGCGCAGCGATGCTGAAAAAAACTCCAAAGTAAAAGTCAAGACTTAGTTTGCTGGGGCAGACATCCTTTCACTTTCATTCTTGTGGTCGAGTCCACATTACGTTTATTGCGGTGGACAGTAAGTAATTCGCCATTTTTAATAAAGCTTAGAGGTTGACTCCAGGTCAGTGAATCGTAGGGAATGATATAATTACAAGCAGAATTAATACTTGGTAAACTGTAATGTCCGACATCGCTGCCAGCGAGAATCGTGAGTGGTGGGGCGACGAGCTATTGTTAGAGAGACGCGGCTCGGCGTTTGAACTGGACGGACAAATTAACTGCACAATAAGCTGTCTAAATGAAGTCGCACAGGCGGTGAGCTTTATGACTGTCTTTTAAGTATGCTTCTGTCGAAGCTTAGACGCAGGTGCTTGATGAGCACAGCACAAATAAGTTTCTGCGTCAGTCACTTGTTTATTTTGCCACTACCGGTTTCGATCGTTTACACGCAGCCCTCATAATGCCGTCCCCTTACGGACGTAACATTCACTAATGAGCACAGCTTATGGTGTGTGAGACGCATCACTCCCAAACCTGAAGGCAGGTTGACAGCGGCGTACTGCCAAGCTATAACTCAACTGTTGTTGATATTATCGTTACTCATGACCCTTTGGTCGCGACTAGCAAGTTGTGGGTTTTATTGACTTGCAGAATGCCTAACTAATATTCCTTGTGTTTACTGAGTTTGCAGTTAAAATTGTTAGATGTAAGGTGCGCCAATTATGCAAAACACCGTTCTTTCCAAGTTCCTAAAAATGTTTCCAGCACCTCTATGCCACCATAACACGATTACAGTGTGTTTCGGCGAGTGCAAAGTAGTTTTACGACCATATTTGTGAAAATATGTGCTATATTTACTTGTGCTTCACAACACCTCATCGGGATGTGTAGGAAAAAGGACTTGCCATACTAAAACATGACAAGCTACCTGTAATAAATAATACACAAGTGGTCCTAAAAAACTATGAAAACCGAGTATAAAGATTAAATAAAATAGAAACCCACTGATGATGACACAGAGGTGCTGAATCCTGTTTGGGAACATGGAAAAACTGCTTTGCATAACTGGCGGACCTTACATCCAACAATTTTGATTAATTAATATTTCGGTTTTCCAACCCATCCTTGCGAGTTTTGAGAAGTCCCGCTTGGAGAGAGCATTAATTGCATTTCCCCAACAAAGATAAGCTATGTTGTGGAAATTATAAAACATGAACTATTATGTGAGTGAAGTTTCGTGTGTGGGCTTTGTACCACTAGTATCGACTCACTCGTGTTTGAGCCAGCTCTGCGAATTCAGTTAAATGCCATCTTTGATTTTTTTGCGATGTAATTACGGATGCACAACCACTTAATTTGAAGACACTGTGCGTCCACAATATAACCCAGAATTAGCTTCACTTCATACGTAGTTATATTTAAGTTCCCCAAGTGTGGTTGTCTTCAATACTTAATTAGGCAGAATTCGCATTTTGCACTGCAGCGTAGTGGTAACTGCACTGGAGGTAAGGTCAGATAAATTTGACAGGTAGATGAAGGGTTGCTTGCAAGCTATCACGCAGTACTGGCCGCACCCCTGTAAACTGCCACCATCTATAACAGAGTGTTATGTCTGAAAGTACGTTACAGTTAGCGTTTGTCATTCCATATTCTCTCTGACCTGGCCAACGTATTTTTGCTGTGTTCAGTACCAACACAATTGAGGATATTGGAAAGGTTTCAAGAGAAAAACCAAAGAAAGATGATAGTATTAATGAGCAGCAGAAGTAAGATAAGTGACAAACTTAACATCAAAAGTGGGGACCTTGTAGCATGTACTTGTAGCTGTAGATCTAGATTTAGACGAAACAGAAGGATTCTGCTACCAGAGAAGCAAAATAACGCTTGACGGGTAAAAGTAGTAGAATATAAGAAGCAGTATATCACAGACAACTCGTGAAGAGAAGTCTACTTGTAGAGAACACGGGCTTCAATGTGAGAAAGAAATTTCTGCGAAAGTACATTTCGAACGTTACGCTGTACGGAAGTGAATCATGGACTGTGGGGAATACCGGAAGAGGAGAGGATTGAGGCGTTTGAGATGTGTACTGCAGATAGGTGCTGATATGTAAGTGAATTTTTAAGAAATGGGTTCTCAGGAGGAATATGTCGAAAAAACTATCTATATTCCGTTCGTCATAAGAATAAACTAGAAGTAAACATTACGCCATGTATCCTTCCGCGTTTGTTTGAATCTCATTGAATTTAGTTTCACGTGGAGCGGAAACCAAGCCGCGACCATTACAGTCAAGTACGGTCATAAGGATACGTTTTAAGCTGTGTTACGTGCACATAGACTGAGCGACAATGCGGGACAAGACCTCTACCTACGCACTGAACTTGTACGGCACCGACCAGCCAGCGGTTCAACTAACCTGCAGTGACTTGAGCAGTTGCAGTTCAGACGTTAAAAGAGACGGACAGGAAACAACACACCTTCGAATTTCATTTAATTTTTAAAGAAAATGAAATAATATTCGGCAAGACTCCAGCACTACAGCGCACTTCATAGGTGACCAGACGGAAAGCGTGAAATGCTCTCCTTCTCACCTGACATAGTATTCTAATTACAAACATGAGTGATGAAAATTCCTAACTTAAACGTAGGGTACTTTTTCTGAGCGAGCTATGTGAGATGCAAAAGCATACTGTAAGGAATTCACCGTACCGGTGAATAATGAAGCCACTGAAGGTATTAATTAGTCAGTCGTCTGCTAATCTCATAGCTCCTTCCTTATCCGAATCCGAGAAATATTTCAGTTTGGGAAGTCATCTGTTACGTTGATAACGAGTCGATGAACAACAGAATGCACGAAACCAACCAGCCACTGAAGGTATTAATTACAGTCAGTCGTCTGGTAATCTCTTAGATGCTTCCTTATCCGAATCCGAGAAACATTTCAGTTCGGGGACTGTCACTTGTTCCGTTGATAACGAGTCTATCAACAACAGAATGCACGAAACCAACCAGGTACCGCATTTTCTCCTTTTCTTTTATGAAGTGCCGTTCTACATCCTGCCTACATTCGGCAGTGACCTGTGAGAAAGCTGCATGCGTTAGATCGTTACGTCTATGCAGCTTAACAGTCTTGTTACTTCTCGGGCCAAATCCCTCAACTTGGCTCCAGATCAGTTCTGTTGCTTCATATTGTAGTGGTCCAGTGGAAAACGTAAAAATGCAGTATTTCTATGGTATGCTCGATGCTCTGAAAATGATTATTTTCCATGTTTCTAGACCTATCTACATCTGTGGTATAAAACAATGGATACAGTCCAAATAAAGAGTATTTGATCTTTCATTTTTGCCTACAAAAATAAACTGTTATGTCTTTTTTTAAGAAAAATTAAGAAACCTTTATTTTCAGTCTTTCATAGAATATTGATAATTAAGAATTTATATTTGAAATAAAAACAGGAATTTTGCGGAAATATGTAACTAAAAACAAGAACGTGTACCTTATCCATACAAATGATGATGAATTTTACAATTACGAGGTGTAGGTATTTCAAACTGAACGAGAAAAACAAATGACTCAGACTTGATGGTTCAAATTATTAGTCATATACGCTACCATTTCTGTGTCTCGCCGGCCGTTGTGGCCGAGCGGTTCTAGACGCTTCAGTCTGGAACCGCGAGACCACTACGGTCGCAGGTTCGAATCCTGCCTCGGGCACTGGATGTGTGTGATGTCCTTAGGTTAGTTAGGTTTAAGTAGTTCTAAGTTCTAGGGGACTGATGACCTCAGATGTTAAGTCCCATAGTGCTCAGAGCCGTTTCTGTGTCTCAACTGTATCTATTACAGTCCCTAGGAAAACTTGAAAGCCCATTATCTCTGTAAATTTATAAACACATATTAAGAACAACTTATGCCTCAGCACTTTTTAACCATGTTCCGCAAGCGTGTTTCACTACGGAAAAGGAGGCAGCCTCAGCCATTTTCATATAGCGTCGTAGAAGAGCGACAATCGGAGCACAACAGTGCTGAGGCTGTGATTGTACACGATTTTTGAAATACAAACTACATAGCCAAAGCGTTATTAAGGCAAACTTTGATGACTGGTAATACATTTGAGTATCTTAAAGTTTCATTTAACGTAACTTAGTAATAATGTAACTAGTACATAACTAAGACCTACTTCCAAGAGCGTAAGGACACCATTGTAAGTATGTCACGGCTTCTGAACAATCACCGCGTGTGTGTTTGTTTGCAACAGATTTATTCTTATGACGAACGGAGTGTAGAAGATGGGATACGATGATTCGATATGTATTAAGACATTTAAGACATCGGGGAATAACTGCATGGTGCTAGCGGAAGAACGAAACTTTAGTGGATGACTGATGTTATATGATATACAACCAAAAAGTAAAGTCGCTGAGCGTGCCTGCTACTGTGAGATGAAGGGGTTGGCTCGGATGAGGAAACCGTGACGGGGCAATTTGCTCGGGAAGGCGACCACCTACTTGCTGTTCACTTTGCTCCGTGGCTTCCACGGGAAACCTCGTGGCTTCTACCGCAGAACGTCTGGCTGTACCGGCCCCGCCCAGACCGTGGCGATGTCGACAAATTGGATTAGCGTCCAGGCAGCGGGCAGCCGGTCACCGGCGTAGGACTCAGCCGTGTACAGCTACCATTGCGACGGCAAGCGAAGGATTTCTCAGTGATATACGAGCATTGTCCTGCATTGATATCAGTGGGATGCTGCAAAATGTTCAGTAACCTAAGTTAAAACTCGACCTATGAAATGGGCTAAATGTCTTTTCGGTACTCTCTCTCTCTCTCTCTCTCTCTCTCTCTCTCTATCTCTCTCTCTCACACACACACACACACACACACACACACACACGTACAAAGATACACACTCGCGCATAGTTGTATATGTAAAGGGCGTTTCACAATTCATATTATACACTTCTAGAGGTTCTAGAGGGGACTTGGCTGATTAAGTTTTACATAGGAACCCACTTCCGGAAAGGCCATCCAACGACTCTACCGAGCGTCAAAGTCATAGCCGCAGGCACCTGTAAATGTATGTATGTACAGAGTGATTCCATGATGATGTTACAAACTTTCAAGGATGATAGTGGAGCATAAATGTATCAATTCGAGGTAAGAGTCCCTGTACCGAAAACGAACGAATCGAATCTAAAATGTTCCCCCCCCCCCCACCCACCCTCCTTCGAGAATATACATTTTCATTATCGTCGTCCCATTATACAGCTTATGGCCGTCTATATTCACAAATTCGGATACATTTAATGTATTTCATAAGGGCTGTAGTCGCCGCAGTGCATGTCCGAAGGAACAATGCTCCGTACTGCAATGACGTAAGTTTACTCACTGCCCGGTACGACACAGGCAATCTCTGCTGCTGACATCCGTCGCCTCGAACACTTTGCAGTCGCAAACACTGAACTCTGCTTGAAGAGAACTTGCTCAGCGTGCCTCTGAGTCACGAGTTATCACTCTTTCGCCAGAAGGAGCATACACTATCTCTGCCCAGCGACTCATAGACCCAGAGTGGACCATCCTTGTTACAAAAACCAAAAGTAATGCCGTCTTTAGCACACAGTTTGCAGAAGTTAATTACCAGTATAAGGTATTCTCTCTCTTTATTTGCGGATGTTATCTTACCTTCAACCATATTTAATTGCAGCTGTCATAATATCTATGTCCAGCGAAGATTATTTCCTTGCAGAAAGTAAGATTTCAGTGTGCGATCTGAGAATGCGACTGTCACTGCTTCCCAAATTGTTTATGTACGTTTTTATGAGGGAATATATGACCGCCAATTAGTCTCCACTTTTATCATAATCAGCTTCGGCATTGTCATCATCTTGTGGCGAACGTAATCAAGTAATGGTGGCTGGTTGGGGAGAGCCATACACTTTGCTTATATACGGTTGTTGTTGTAGTCTTCCGTCAAAAGACTAGTTTGATGCAGCTCTCCATACTGCTCTGTCCTATGCAAGCCTCTTCATCACCGAGTAAATACTGTAACCTACATCCTTCTGAATCTGATTACTGTAGTCATCTCTTGATCTCCCTCTACGACTTTTACCCTCCACCCCCCGCCCATCCCTCCCACGCGGCCCTTCTGTACTAAATTGGCGATCCCTTGATACCTCAGAATGTGTCCTACCAACTGTTCCCTTCTCTTCACCAGGTTGTGTCACAAATTTCTCTTCTCTCCAATTCTATTCAGTACCTCCTCATTAGTTACATGATCCTCCCATCTCATCTAAAGCGTTCTTCTGTAGCACCACATTTCAAAAGCTTCTATGCTCTTCTTGTCTGAACTATTTATCGTCCATGTTTCACTTCCATACATGGCTACACTCCATACAAATACCTTAAGAAAAGAGTTCCTGATACTTAAATCTATACTCGATGTTAACAAATTTCTCTCCTTCAAAAAAGATTTTCTTGCTATTGCCAGTCTGCATTTTACATCCTCCCTACTTCGACTATTATCTTCCCGAATAGCGTTACTCATCTACTACTTTAAGTGTCTGAATTTCTAATCTAATTTCCTCACCATCACCTGATTTACTGCGCGTACATTCCGTCATCCTCGTTTTGCTTTTGTTGATGTTAATCTTGTATCCCCCTTTGAAGTCACTGACCATTCCGTTCAACTGTTTTTCCAAGTTCTTTCCTGTCTCTGACAGAATTACAATTTCGTAGGCAAACCACAAAGTTTCTTTTTGTTCTCCCTGGACTTAAATTACCATTCCAAATTTTTCTTTCGTTTCCTTTACTGTTTGCTCAATATAATATAAAGCATTAATAACGTAAGCTTCGCCAAAAGGCCGTGGCGAGTCCATCGAAACCGACCGACCGCCGTGTCGTCCTCTGGCAATGGCGTCACTGGATGTGGAATGGAGCGGTGTGGAGTCAGAATAGCGCTTTCCAGGCTGTTGTGTCAGTTTTCGTGACCTGGAGCCACTGCTACACGGTTACGCAGCTCCTGTTGGCATCACGAGGCAAAGTATACCCCATTCAGCCCTCCCATCAGGAGAAAATCTCTGGCTCTACCAGTAATCGAACACAGCTCCTGCATATGTCAATTAGCTCACTCTGAGCACTCAGCTACGGAGGTGGACCTATAGAACATTAAGCATTGTACCACTCGTAATGTAATGTTTCACGTTATTTGATAATAACAACTCGCTTTAAAAAGCCTACATTATCGGTCACAAGTTGAGGCTGGGCTACCTGGCAGTCTGTCTTATTTTTTCAAACACTTGGAAAGGGTGACGTGCAAGCCACACAAGATTTTTGTGTGTTTAGGGAATTGCCGTTCCTGTTAAGCTTCCTTACGAGAATCCATCCCGTTCAACATTCGCTGTTGGATCTAATGTGCTACACTGCTTGACAAAAAAGTGATGCATTCAGAAAATCTGGTAGGATATAAACGTTCTGTAGTCTTTCATACACAACGGTAAGGAGAGGTGGGCCACAGAGTGGTGCAGCAGCTGCCGTAGCAGAGAAGTGGGACAGGAGCAGAAATGATTATCGAACACGTTATCACACTAAACGGAAGATTTACTTAACTTGTACCTTCCTCCAAGTGCTGCCAAGAAGCTCAGTAAAAGAACAAACAGCAATAAAGTTCAGCTATTACAAGAAGCAAAAGAGCGTCTTGCGGTGTGAGGCTCCCGCTGCTAATGCATGAATGAACTGTTGAAGACTGACTAAAACTGAAGACTGTCGAACACTGTGGCTGAGACTGCGATGGGTAGCTGCCGTCCGCCATCCAGTAGCGTGGCGGCGGAGACCACTCATAGTCAGAGCCGCTGAAGACGTGGCTCAGCGGGCGTGCATCATTGGATCCGCTGGGTTTCCCCGCGCGAACGCTATCGGCACCTGTCAGCAGAGCGCGTTTCCGTTACCAACTGTGAGACACTGGTGAAGCTGATATCCATCTATGATACTACGCCGCGCGGG
The DNA here is from genome assembly GCF_021461385.2 of Schistocerca piceifrons. Lineage (NCBI taxonomy): Eukaryota > Metazoa > Arthropoda > Insecta > Orthoptera > Acrididae > Schistocerca > Schistocerca piceifrons. Next base: position 523,038,601 of record NC_060142.1, read on the forward strand.
ATTAGCCGAGCGGTCTCGGGCGCTGCAGTCATGGACTGTGGGGCTGGTCCCGGCGGAGGTTCGAGTCCTCCCTCGGGCATGGGTGTGTGTGCTTGTCCTTAGGATAATTTAGGTTAAGTAGTGTGAAAGCTTAGCAGTTAAGTCCCATAATATTTCACACACATTTGAACATTTGTATGATACCACAATAAAGTTCATAGACGTGCACGCCATCGTGGAGCACGCGTTTGATTAGAGATGTGCTTCTCTGTGGCAGCAAGGACACAAGAATGCATTGTTGTTGTTCGCATTTAGTGTTGTTACCTGGTCTGGTATGATATGTAAGGGGAATGGCGACAAAGTGCATTAGTGCTGTTGTGTTTAATATTGTAATCAGGGCCGTCAAGGTAGGCCTGTACGGGGTGTTGCAAGAATGATGGTCAATATTTCACACATGGAAAGTACAGGTTAAAAGTAGCTAAAATGCTCCAATAAAAGTGGGTCCACAAATCAGCCGCTGTCGAGATACAACGCATTTTCTTTGCGGTTCATCGTTGTTTAGGAACACGTGGCATTTCTAAATGTTCATGTAGGTGTTCGAAATGTTGTCTGTGCGTCTGATTGCAACACTGAACTAGACTCTAAAATGAGCTGGGAATCCTAACAGGCAGTCCTGGAGAATTCTGTAAATGTTGGAAGGATGCTTTAATCCGCAACCGTAACCTCTCAAGAGAGTTGGTATCGGTAGCGTAGACCGGGCGTTTGACATGAGCCACACAAAGAAATCCATGGATTCAAATCTGGAGACTTTGGAGGCCATGGCACAGGCCCTCCTCTACCTATCCAACGTTGGCCATACGTCCGAGTTATAAGCCGACGCACTCGTAAATGAAAATGTGCTGGAGCATCATCATGCATGAACCACATGTTCAGGCATTGGTTCAGTGCAACATCATTAGATACATCTGGAAGTACAGTCGCAGAAACAGGATGTACTGCTGTCCAGTTAGTCTTTGTGGTAGGAAGTGTGGTTCAGTTATGTGGCCTCTGTACTGTCCTGCCCAGACGTTCAACGAATAACGCTGCTGATGTGATACGTATTTTGCATTAGGATTGACATCGGCCCAAATGTCACAGTTATGATAGTTAAAAACACCGTAAGTCCAGCCTCATACATGAATAGATTACTGCTTACAGACCGGGGATTCAGGATACACTGTCTTTAGACCCATTGGCAGAATTTCTCTCTAGGAGCGAAGTCTGCATTGTTGAGTGTTTCCACTCACTGGATATGATATGGATAGAGTGCTTCCCAATTTAAAAACCGCCACACACTGCTATCACTCAGGACACGCTCTTGGGTAGCAATCCTCCTTGTTGAAGTACTCGAACGTTCGTGTACAACGCATAACACTCTGTCCTCAATGTCGGTTGTTATCGATGTGGGTCGACCTTCTCGTGCGTTGTGTGTGAAACTCCCGGTTTCTCTAAGGCGCTGATGTAGCCGGCTAGATGTACCCCTGTGGGGCTGTCTGCGGAGAGGGAAATCTTCTTCATACACTCGTGGAGCCTCAAGGGCACTGACATTCACTTTGTCATACAAGAAGTGCATGTCGGCATACTCTTCATTTGTGTGCCTTCTGTCCATGGTGCCTTCAGGTTCGTAACTGATTGTGAGGTCGATACGGCACAGTGCACGGAGAGGAAAGGGAAGCAGTTACGCATGCGTAAACAAACAGATAGTCGATCCCAAACCTTGAGATACCAACGTAAATACTGCTGATTCGAGGGGCGTTTACGGTTAGTTCCGAACTGGGCAGCGGTTGATTTGCCGACCCAAGTTTTATTGGAGCTGTGTAGTTACTGTTGGCCTGTACTTTTCAGTTGTCAATTATTGACCATCACTTCTGAAACATCCTGTATAAGTAGCATCACCTGAACTCATTGGAGATCTCCAGTTTGCCAGCTGGTCGAATCGTGACCTATCCAGTTCTGTGGGGCGTTCGGATGTGACAGTGGCCCATTGTTGGACTGTGGGAACATGGGGGCAGGTGTACACGTCAAGGTTCCAGACGGCGACATGTGACTGCTGCAAGTGAGGATTGGCATATTCTCAATATCAAAAACCGTTCATATCCACGTTTGCCATCCGAGAAAGAGTAGTGGACTACCCACACCATTGGTCAAAGACTAGCAGCAGCCAGAAAAAGGAATTGGCATCCAGTCCGTAGGCTGCCGTTAGCATCGAAACAGAAACATCTGCCTCTGGAGCGATGCCCTAATCGCAAAGTGTGGACTGCTAATGATTGGTGAATCGCGGCTGTGCACTACCATGGACGACCACCTGCGGCGAGTATGTCGGGTATCCCCTTTCTTACAATGTTTTGTATTTATGATGGTGTCATGGGAGCCATCAGATAAACTTCGTGTCACGGCTAATAGTGACTGAGAAATCTCAGATGGGATAACTGTATGTCGCGAACATCTTGCGTTGTCATGTGTTAGCCTCCATGGGCAGTATTGTGATGCTATTTCTCAACAGGAAAAAGTTCGTCCATACACGGCACGTGTCTCTATGAAGAACCTGCCTGCTGTTTAGGTCCTTCCATGGCCATGAATATCCCCAGAGCTGTCCCCAATTGAACTTGTGTGGAACCAGCTCGGACCTCAACTCCCTGCCATTTCAGTATCCAGGATATAAACGACCAGTTACAACAGTTCTGGGTGGACCAGCTTGCCTCAGGACCAGACACGACGGCTTGATGACACACTTCCGAACCGAATAAGTGGTTGTATCCAGGCCAGAGAGGGTGAAACGTCATACTGATAAATGGGCTCATTCAGCCAGGTTCTTTGTAAATTTTACTCGACTTACCAATCACTGACATTGCATCACATACCTTCTCAGTCCATGCAGTTTCATTTGGTTTCTTCCTCCACCTATGAGTACTTCGCTTTTTTCGGCTACTTCACTTTTCTTGTCAGACTGTGTATCCGGTACACCTTCCAGTATAGGACAGCCTTGATCCCCTAAAACACGCAGCGGCAGTGAGGTCGCACGAGGAAAAAAAAGCGCGGCGTCATATGGGCATCACATCGTTGTCGCCAATATTATGCTGCGAAGAGTACGTTTCCACGGGAAACATTCAGACCCTTCACTTGTTTTAGGAATTTGTCGAGGGCGGAATTTGAGCCCCTAGGGTGCTACATGGCCGCTTGTTCGTTTTTATAACCGCTGCGCGACGGAGGAAAAACGCCTCTCGCTTACCGGTCACGTTCGCAGCCGCAAAGGGCACACGCGCCGAACTTCCGCGCCGCCTACCGCCACGTCCGCCCACGACCGCTGCGCTTGTACGATTCCTCGCAACAAGAACCGGCGGGTCACTTTTTTTTTCGCTCCGGTGCACGAGAACGGCGCGGGGCATATTTTAATCCGCCATCACCGAGAGGAGCGTCGACCAGCGCACCAGCGCCAGTTTTTATTTCCCTCCGCTGCCCTCGAGAAGCGAGCGTCGGAGTTTTAATAGCTTTCGACGGGCTACCGCTCGCCACCCCTACCGTGCGGTCGTTCTGCCACTGGCGCCGCAGCCGCCGCCGCCGCAGGCAGAACGCGCCCTGTTCGTGGAGACTTTTTTCCATTATTATCAAATTTGCGGCAAGCCAGCGCCGATCTAAGCCAGCTCCGATGTCAGAATAATGGCGGTCGGCTGTAGGACGGAGATGGAGCAAAGTGCCGTTAATCAACTTGCAGAGGACGCGTGAGCACAGGAACGAAAAGTCACGAGACTAAAGTACTCCATCAGTTGCTCGTCTTCCCCACACCTCTTCTGCTTAATTTCGTTATTTTCTATATCTGGCACATTATATCGTTATTTGCCCTATCTAGCACTGTCACATATCCATAAACATTATGAAAAGCGCTAACAGAAAGCATTGATGCTCAAATCGTTATAGGCACTGAAAACTGGCTAATGCCAGAGATAAGTTCAGCCGAAATTTTTACGAGGAGCCTAACGGTGTTAAGAAAGGATAGGCTAAACACCGGAGTTGGCGGTGACGTGTTTGTAGCTGGTAGAAGTAGTTTATCTTGTAGTGAAATTTAAGTAGGTTTTCCAGTGAGTTAGTATGGGCAGAAATCATTCTTGGCAACCGGAAAAAAATACTAATTGGATCCTTTTACCGACCCCTCAACTCACATGATACAATTCCTAAAAGCTTCAAATAAAACTTGAGTTTAATTTCAAACACATACCCAACAAATAAAATTATGCTTGGTGGTGACTTTAATTTACCCTCGATATGTTGGTGAAATTGTTGAAATCTGGAGGTACGGATAAAGCATCGTCCGAAATTGTGCTAAACGCATATTCTGACAATTATTGCGAGTATACTTATACGGATATGGTGTCTGTTCTTTCGGAGATGGGTCTCGCGGGAGATTGCTGCAATCTATAATTTACAAATCAGTAACAGCTTGCACTGTACTTGCTTGAACTTTGTCCTGCAAAATTATGGTCAGGTCCTGCAGAAAGTGCCATCACTTCTGTCTCTATGCTGTTCATTTTTGGAACACAACCTACGACCAGCTTAGAGACCGAAGTGATGAGACTTTCTGTCAACACAACTGGCACTGCTAAGAGTATCCTACGACTTCCACATTGCTAGCAACGGGTTATACACAATGCTGGTGCCTACTTTGAAGGTCAGTAATACTTTGAAACACGTATCTACTTTGTACGAGCTGTAAATAAATAGTTGCCATTATTAAATTTCCAACCCTCGTGTTTTGTTGAGGCCGATCTACATAGAGAAAAACGTTCATCATGATAAAATAATGGACGTCAGAGCTCGCAGGGAAAGATACAGGTTTTCATTTTTTCCAGTCGCTGTTGGAGATTTAAATAATAGAGAATTATTGTGAAGGTAGTTCGATGAACCAACTGCCAGGTACTTAAGTGTGATTTGCTGAGTATGCATATAGATGCAGATGCATGTAGATGTACGAGGGTCGGTATAGAAGTAATGACTCCTATTTATTTCTCCTTAAGTAAACTTTTTTAAGTGAGAAATTTGAATTTGACGTTACCGTTCCAAGCTTCTTCCCCAATTCATTGCAGTAGTAACTTTCTGCGTCAACAGATGCCAGTACCGCAGTCGCTTGAGAAATGGCCTACATAGGTTTTCGTATTAGACAGCGTTGTGTTATACAATTCTTGAATTAAGAAGGTGTAATGCCCACTCGCTTTCATGGAAGACTGAAAAATGTGTACTGTGATGCAACAGTGGATATCAGCACTGTTAGACGATGGGTTCGTCGTTGTAACGAAGCTGAAGGGCAAACACCGTTGGCTGATGAAGCACGGCATATCGACATAAAGGTTAGTCAGCGAGTGAAAGTCATAGACCTGCTGAGCAGTGGGTGACTGCAGATGATTAGTGTGGCCTTACCTCCCTCAATAAAGGCAATGTGATGACGGTTATCCAACAGCTAGATTACTTAAAGGTTTGTGAAACTTCGGTACCAAGAATGTTAACCGATCAGAATAAAGAGACAAGAAAAACAACTGCCTCCAAATTCTTTCAGCTCTTTCGTTTGAAGGGAGAGGAGTTGCCGGAATAAACTGTGACCCGAGTCGAAACATGGGTTCATTTTTTGAACCAAAATCAAACAAGCAGTTAATGGAATGGCATTACAGGAATTCACCGAAGAAGAAAAGCTCAAAACTATGGAGGGAAATGTATGGCTACAGTATTCTGGGATGCAGAGGGTGTGATTATGGTTGATTTTTTGGAGCAGAGATGCACACTAAATTCTGTCGGAGCTGTCGAAGAGCTTAAAGCATGTCTTCGGCGAATTCGTCCAACAAAAGCTATGGGGGATGTTCTTTTTTTGCGTGACATTGCAAGACCACGCACCAGTCGTTACAACAATAGAGAGTTTGTGAAAACTGTATTGGAAGTCTTGCCTCAGCCCGCATGCAGCCCCTACCTAGCACATTAGACAATCTTGAGAACTTTTAACATTGCAGCGCGTCAGCAATAGTGAACAATTTAATGATTATAAAGAATCCACCTCGACTGCAAATAAAAACCGGATGTTGACCTAGGTTTTGGCGCCGATAACCACGCCTTCTTCGGAACGCACTAAAACTACAAACAGCCTAAAGAAGCATGGTCCAACATTAATATAGAACGCCCTGAAAGGCAAAAGATTCGCATAAAATATAAAATAAACGATACGTGTGTACCATGTTAATAGCTGTACTTAGCTCAAACGTCAGAAGCGTGCATCCTCACCCCAGGCGACGTTAGGTGGGCGGCGGGCTCTCAGGTAAACTCAGGATTTACTGGTTACTTAATATCTGGAAAGAGTCACTTTTCGGGTACGAACTACCTGCATCCCTTAGGGTCAATGATGAATATGTGGTTACATTGAAGCGTAATTCAGGAACACCTGGAGCAATTTCATAGAAAAATATTGGCAGTAAGACACCTCAGCTATCCCATTGAGCCTGGATGAGAAGGGGTGGGGCAAAAATGTTCGCAGACACAGCTGAATGGCGAAATTCAAGTGAGAAACATGTACAAATATCTGCGAAATATGTTAAATGTACCTGTAAATTATGTCACTTGCGCCTATGCTGGAGACGTCGTGGGTAAAAAGTTAGTCGGACGATAAAATACTAAAGGATAATAGGAATTGAAAATGGAGTAAGGAGGAAAGGTGGGAGATAGGAAGCGACTTGAAACAGTATGTTACACATGTCGCCCCACTTGAAGACCATCGCGCAACAAGAGTGATCCATTGTTAGAAGAAAGTACATGTTCTAGGTTCCCTGCATACACATTTCTGCCGCGTCATCTGGAAACGTATTACAAAGTTGAAGTACGAGAAACTGGAAATTTGTTGGAAGTTCTATGGGACCAAACTACTGAGGTCATCGGTCCCTAGGCTTACACACTACTTAATCTAACTTACGCTTAGGACAACACACACACCCATGCCCAAGGGAGGACTCGAGGACTCGAACCTCCGACGGGGGAGGGGGGGGGGGGGGGGAGGGGGGCGGCGCGAACCGTGACAAGGATCTGAGACGGTGAGTGAGTGAGACGGCACGGCTACCCCGCGCGGCGAAGTACAAGAGACAGTGCGATCCTGTCCCCATGTTGCACAGATTGACCGAGAAATTCTGGAGGCATATTGACCTACCAGATGGTAGAGTTTAGTCATGGCTGGATCTCCCAAGGCTATCATTAGAACTACTGATAGCCTTGGCGGAGTCAGGCATGACAAAACTCTACCATTTTGCGAATAAGATGTATGAGACGGGCGAAATACCCTCAGACGTCAAGAAGAATATCGTAATTCCAATTCCAATGACAAGTGTAAAAATTACCAAACTATCAGTCTAGTAAGTCATGGCTGCAAAATGCCAACACGATTTCTTTACATACGAATGGAAAAACTGGTAGAAGCAGACGTCGGGGAAGATCAGTTTGGATCCCGTAGAATTGTTGGAACATGCAAGCAATACTGACCCTACGACTTGTCTTAGAAGATAGATTAAGGAAACGAAAATCTACGTTTCTAGCATTTGTAGACTTTGAGAACGTCTCTGACAATGTTGACTGGAATACTTTCTTTCAAATTCTGAAGGTTGCAAGGGTAAAATACAACAAGGAGCAAAAGCGCAATTATAAGAGTTGAGGGGCATGAAAAGGAAGCAGCGGTTGAGAAGGGAGTGATACAGGGCTGTCGCCTATCCCCGATGTTATTCAATCAGTATACTGAGCAAACAGTAAAGGAAATAAAAGAAAAATATGGGGTAGGAATTAAAATCCACGAAGAAGAAATAAAAACTTTGAGGTTTTCCGATGACTTTGTAATTCTGTCGGAGACAGCCAAGAACCCGGAGGAGCAGTTGCACGGAATGAACAGTGTCTTGAAAGGAGGATATAAGATGAACATCAACAAAAGCAAAACGAGGATGACGGAATGTACGCGAATTAAATCAGGTGATGCTGAGGAAATTAGCTTAGAAATTGAGACACTTAAAGTAGTAGATGGGAAGCAAAAAAGAAACTGATGATGGTCGAAGTAGGGAGGATATAAAATGCAGACTAGCAATGGCAAGAAAAGTGTTTCTGAAGAAGAGAAATTTGCTAACATCGAGTATAGATTTAAGTGCCAGGAAGTCTTTTCTGAAAGTATTTGCATGGAGGGCTGCCATGTATCGAAGTGAAACATGGACAACAAATAGTGTAGACGAGAAGAGAATAGAAGCTTCTGAAATGTGGTGCTACAGAAGAATGCTGAAGATTAGATGGGTAGGTCACCCAACTAACGAGTAGGTACTGAATAGAATTGATGAGAAGAGGAATTTGTGGCACAACCTGACTTGAAGAAGGGATCTATTGGTAGGACGCATTCTGAGGCATCAAGGGATCACAAATTTAGTGGTGGAGGGAAGCGTGGAGGGAAAAAACCGTAGAGGGAAAGCAAGAGATGAATACAGTAAGCAGATTCAGAAGGATGTAGGCTGCTGTTGTTACTTGGAGGTGAAGAAGCTTGGACGCGATAGAGTAGCATGGAGATCTGCATCAAACCAGTCTCTGGACTGAAGACCACGACAGCAACACATGGACTTACACCCCTGTCACACCCAGCCGTAGTGAAACGGTGCCAACAATTTGACCCCCAGAGGTAGATGATGCTGACCGGGAAGGAATGCTACCGATATCGACCACATATGACAGTATCCAGGAATTCGAGGAACTGATTCGTAGCATTCGCAGGTTTTTCATCTGTATGGAGATTAACACAGCTGTTCTCGAATGGCTGCGTGACCAAGGAGTGGATTTCTATAGTCGAAGAACCGAAAGTCTGATGGAACGTTCCGACCGTTGCTTACAGGAACTTGGTGACTATTTTGAAAAATAGTTTCATATGTCTGTGTCTCTCTGAAGTGTAGTGCAGCATTCAGTCTAAGTTACTTGGCTTTGAATAATAATTTTTAACTTACTTTCTGAAAGTCCCATCGTAATTCGATACCGTACTGACGCTTTGGCTAAACAATATTCAACAATGCAGTTGGTAGTGTAGAGCGGCTTGCGAGAAGAGAATTGTGAATAGCTACTTTTTCGAAAGTTAAATCATTAATTTGCTTTTGGAAGTAGGGAAGTGTGTGACTTTGCTGATGTTCTGGTAGGCAAGGTCTTGGGATAAACATTTGTGGTACAAAGGGAGACGGAAACCAGTTTAGAACATAATAATCTACTATCTCATAGGTTTTGGTGATGTAATTGATGTGTTTGAAGACAGATATGTGACTATTTACGATTATTGAATAGCTAATACGGGGTATAACAATAGCTTCTTTAAAATGTGTTGAGCAGGAAAGTTGCCCATAGGAAGAAGTAGGGGAAAGTGGAGTAAAGTGGCGAGGACGGTAAAGTGGCCACTGCACATTTTTACCTTGAGTAGTGCTGCTGCCTAGCGGGAAGCGGTCCTACTAGTTCTAATATGCAACGTCACTGTTGTCCGTGAGTTTGTCACAAGAAGTTTGCTCCTTTATATTTTAGTAAAAACTTTCCTGGTTTTCAGTCGTCTGATGTAATGTAAGTAAAATATCCTAGACTTGTTACCTCATATGACGAGCAATACTTTTTTACCATATCAGTGTTTTAACACAGTCTTTTGGACCACAGACAGAGTTTTTTTATTGTTTGCTTCTATTTCTTAGTTTCATCTGAGAACCACCAATGGTGACCGATTGGGAAAAGTGGCCACATTCCTCGTATGGAAATGTGGCCAAGTTGTTTACCTGGTAATGGTTAGTTGCTCCCATACATCACGCATAATACTTCAGGTCAGATTTACTTCCAAACCCTATTATATAAAGAACTATCGTCTGTCATTCTATCTCCTGAATTAATTTGTTTTATTTTAAACCAAGGTCGATTTGCATCAGAGTTTTGGAACATATACTGTATTCGAACATTATGAAGTACCTCGAAGAAAACGACTTATTGACACATAGTCAGCACGGTTTCAGAAAATATCGTCCTGGCGAAACGCAACTAGCTCTTTATACTCATGAAGTAATAAGTGCTATCGACAGGGGATGTCAAATTGATTCCATATTTTTAGATTTCCAGAAGGCTTTCGACACCGTCCCTCACAAGTGTCTTCTAACCAAACTGCGTGCCTACGGAGTATCACCTCAATTGTGCGACTGGATTCGTGATTTCCTGTCAGAAAGGTCACAGTTCGTAGTAATAGAAAGAAAGTTGTCGAGTAAAACAGAAGTAATATCCGGCGTTCCCCAAGGAAGTGTTATAGGCCCTCTATTGTTCCTGATCTATATTAACGACACAGGAGACAATCTGAGTAGCCGTCTTAGATTGTCTGCAGATGATGCTGTCATTTACAGTCTTGTAAAGTCATCAGCTGATCAAAACGACTTGCAAAATGATTTAGATAAGATATCTGTATGGTGCTAAAAGTGACAATAAGGAAAACTGTGAAGTTATTCACATGAGTACTAAAAGAAACCAGCTAAATTTCGATTAAGCGATAAGTCACACAAATCTGAAAGCTGGAAATTCAACTAAATACTTAGGGATTACAATTACAAATAACCTAAATTGGAACGATCACATAGATAATATTGTGGGTAGAGCAAACCAAAGACTGCGATTCATTGGCAGAACACGTAGAAGGTGCAACAGGTCTACCAAAGAGACTGCTTACACCACACTTGTCGGCCCTATTCTGAAGTACTGCTGTGCGTTGTGGGATCTGCATCAGGTGGAACTGACGGATGAAATCGAAAAAGTACAAAGAAGGGCAGCTCGTTTTGTATTATCGCGAAATAGGGGAGATAGAGTCACAGACATGACACGTGAATTGGAGTGGCAATCATTCAAACAAAGGCGTTTTTCTTTGCGACCAGGTCTTCTCATGAATTTTCGATCACCAATTTTCTCCTGCGATTGCGAAAACATTCTGTTGGCACCCACATACATAGGGAGAAATGACATCACGATATAATAAGAGAAATCAGGGCTCGCACAGAAAAATTTAAGTGCTCGTTTTTCCCGCGTGCCGTTCGAGAGTGGAACGGTAGAGAGACAGCTTGAAGGTGGTTCATTGAACCCTCTGCCAGGCACTTTATTGTGAATAGCAGAATAATCACGTAGGTGTAGATGTAGAAACCGTCTCAGTTCTATTATACGTGGCGTAACACAAAAACCCGGCTGAAAGCGATCTGGCCAAGGCGCGTGGTACTGTTTCAGATATTTGGACATCAAAATGTTTAGAAAGTATGTCCGGAATGCAGAACAACGAACATGGGATCCTATTGCGATGGAACGGACCACATCACCCCACTAGGTAAAGAAAAGTGGTAACTTCGTAACCCTTCAGAGAAATGCATATAGCTCATATATATTACTTTCGTTTCCACTTACAAATATTTTATGTAATATTTACATTCAAAAAGTGTAGGTGGCAAACTTCTATCGATAACAATGGTTTGGTGAATATTCCATTTCCCACAGAGTGGCCACTTTACCCCATCTTCCCCTAATGCGGTCATAAAATGGCGTGCCGACTGTCACACTCAGGACGTTACGACGAGGCCATAGCGTTTGAAGTCATCGGAGTTTGTGACATAATTTTCTAATTAATCTGTTTGGCAAGAAAGGATGCAGACAATACATGGAAGATATAGACTTCAGCGGTGTCTTCACAAGATACAAGGTAGTTACAAAAATCGCCAACATCACAGATATAAAACGTCTCACTTTAACGAAGAGAAGGAATAAGGTGGCTTTAGAAGTATATGTACAACGTTAGACCATGTACAGATCCTGAACGAAACTATAGTTCGTAGTAATGAGCGTAAACTTCCCTTTGCCTGGGATTGCCAGATTTTGAGAACATTTTTCCAGAATTCCCACGAGGTATTTGCCGTCATTTCCCTTAAAAAATTTCGCTGCTTCAACATAGCTTAGTACGAGGTTTCGCTGAAAAATAACCGAAATGTTTTCTTAACATACAAACAGTGCAGACATCCGTGTCAAGCTCTGCACTACCATGTCATGAGATATCCCCCCCCCCTCCCCATTTCCGGTTCCCCGCCCATCCGCCTAGTCCCAAGTTCGGCCACGGCCTTCGTTTGTATCCGAACATATGCTCGCTGCCCGTTGAAAATATGCTTAGTGTTTTGAAGGAGTAGCGGATAAATGTGAAATTTCAGTGAAACTTGAAAATGCCGACACAGATGCCCATTCTTTGTTGAAACAAGTGCACAGTGATGACTATCTTTCACGCGCTCCAGGTTCTGAGTAGCTCAAGCGGTTCACAGAGGGACAAGAAGAGAATGAAAATGAGTCACTTTCAGGGGGACGCTCAACCTCAACAACTGATGAAAACCTTGGAAGCTTTGGAGATTTTATCAGAAGAAAATAGAGGTTGATATTATAAGAAAAAATGTGTGAAATCTTATGGGACTTAATTGATAAGGTCATCAATCCCTAAGCTTACACGCTACTTAACCTAAATTATCCAAGGACAACCACACACACCCATGCCAGAGGGAGGACTCGAACCTACGCCGGACATTACAAGAATCCGCAAAGAAATATTTCGGCAGATTTTACATGAAGTCTCTGGCATGAGGTAAGTTTGTTCAGTACCTCTGCCAAGAACTTGCCGCCTGAGCGAAATGACTCTCGAATGAATATTTGTGCTGACATACTGATAACCATCGAAAAGAACGCTTAATTTCTTGAGAAAGTATTAACACTGTCAAATGAAACTATATGGTTCCAAAGGCCTTTTCAGGTCTCAAACATATATGGTGTATATATGCAGACTGAAGTGATGAATGTAAATTTGTACTAAGGTCGAGATTCGAACCAAAGTCTCCTGCTAGTTAGGAAAATGCGCTAACCACTGCGCCACCCTGCAGCAGTGGCTTTGCACAGCTGTACTAACTACCCCGGATTGTCTCTCCTCAACCCAAATTCTCATTCACGCCTCAGCCCACTTGGTACTCCCCCTAGAGAAGGGAGGTAGGCTATGATAGTCCACGTAGTTGTGAAAAGTCCCTGTGTCAGGGTGGTGTAGAGGTCAGTGCATCCGCTAGTGAGCAGGAGACGCGGGTTCTAATCCTGGCCCTGGTATAAACTTTAATTCGTGAGACTCGAATGTCAAAATCAAAATTCAAAGCAATGATGATTATGTTTTACGATAACCGTGGTATTGTTTACGTGAACTCAGTGCCTGAAGGTATACGTGTAAATAAGGAATATCAGCTTAAAGTCCTTTCTTCGCTCAGTGAACGTGTGAAAGGAAAGTGATCAGAGCTGCGAAAAACACGTCACGGATTTTGTCCATACTGAATCGGTTGTCAAGTCGTTTTTGGCTGAGCATGGAATTCCTGTGTTGGAACATCCATCCCTCCTGCGCGTGACTTTTTTCTGATACCGAAAGTGGGTCAGCTGAAATCGTGAAAGAAAGAATGACGGAGACCACTGACATGATTTCAGAAGATAACTTCAAACAATGATCTGAGCCGTGGAAAATTCGCAGGCAGCTGTATCAGGAACAAGGAAAAGAGTCTTTTGAAAGGGATAATGCAACTGTTCTGAAGTAGCAAAAATAAAGAATGTTATATCCATAAACCCGTTTTCTTAGCCAGACCTCTAATACTGAAAAATTTAAATGTAAGCGGTAATGATAGAGCTTCCACTAGACTTCATCATGACACCGGAAAATTCAGAACTAAAAGGGGAATCAGGCATGCACATTTCTTACGGTCCAACCTATTGTCAGCAGCAATAGAGAAACTGTTCAGATCTTTGATCTGCGGAAAGGGTGAAATACACCGTAATCAGACCTAAACTGGGTGAAGCACTACAAAACAGAAACTAAACCGCAATATATTCAAGGACGGCTAACTGAAATTTGTCGGCTAAGAAACACAACAGTCAAATTCTTTGAAAAAAAGTGGTGTAATTATTTTGTGATTGCGAAGGGAGTTTTCTGATCGCCTTTTTGACACTCACTTGTCTACTTGAGATTTAGTGGACACAAGACGAAAATCACGAAAAGCTACTGGTATTTAAAAACACACTTGGCTACTCCCAGGTCTGTTAGCTATCTTCTAATTCATGTTATTGGCTTGCTAACCACGTGACTCAGTACGGAAGTAACGTATAAAGTTTTGAAAAATTTACGGCATGGTGCTTCTTGTATGACTACACCATAGTAGACAGACGAAACTCTTTTGCAATGAGTTTTTATTCTTAGGTCTATTTTCTCAATACGTGGCTACTTATGACCGGAAACTGTCATTTATGAACAGACGACCGACAGTGCGTCTAGCAATAACACTGTTAAAATACTGATAATTACGGGCTTCTTCTATGGCAAGACATCATTCATTTAGTCCCGACCTGACATCAAGCAGGTACATTCGTTTCGCCACTGAAAGAGATCATATGGGCGGAACGCGTTTTATCGACGAACCAGGGGGTGAAGTGGAGCCTTATGCCAACGGTCAAGGAAAATGGCGTGAAAGTTTAATGAAAGTTGCGTTTGTCTATGCGTGAAGTACGCTATAGCCATGGTTTCCAAAGACAACCTCGTTCGTTACTTTGTAAAGCTGTGACAGACAGTAGGTGAAAAAATCAACATGTTAAATTGTTGTTGTGGTGGTGGTCTTCAGCAGAAAAAGTGGTTTCATGCCTCAGATTATGTACTATCAACCTCTCTCTTCTGCCAATCAAGTTATGCCATAAAGCTCTTTTCTCTCTGTGTTTAGTGGCGTTTTAACAGTTGTCGAGACTACTAATCCAGTCTGCAACATTTCAGAAGCTTCCATTCACTTCTTAGTGTTGTTTTTATCTCCAACGTTGCACTTCCGTATAAGGCTTCACTCCAGGAAAATACTTTCAGAAAAGATTTCCTAACAATTAATTTATTTTAGATGTTAACGCGGTTTTCTTTTTCAGAAAACTATTTTCTTGCTGTTGTCATTTTAAACCTGTGATCGCCACTTATTTTGCTGCTGAGGTAGCAAAACTCATATCTTCTATTTCTCATTTTTTTAAGTTCCCTCAGCTTTGCTTGATTTAATTCGACTACATTCCATTACCCTTATTTTACTTCTGTTGAGGTCATCAGATAATCTCTTTTCAAGACACTATCCATTGCGTTTAGCTTGTATTCCAAGTCCTTTGCCATACGCGACGGAATTCCGACGTCATCGGCAAACCTTAACGTTTTTAAAGTTTTTATGTTGGCGCGCGTCGTTACTGGGATTAGGAGACCTAACTTCTACAAATTCACCTTGTCGAGAGAGCCCTGCTCTGTTTGAATCTCGCCAGTTCCGATGTGATGATTCTTCAACAGAATCTCGAAGCTGTAGTACTCAGCCCTTCACATCAGAGGGGAGAGCAAGAATTACAGTCAGCAGTTCCTCTGAATCCGAGGCTTCTCCCTAAATTTTAATTCGTTTTCAGTATTTTCCTTGGTTTCGCCCACCACTTGCGCAATGAACACACTAATTAACAAGATAATAGCTTACAGCCTTTTCAAGTACTAAACGTTAATGCTTTTTTTATGTAGAACCTTTTAATAACCCATATAGCATTATTTTAACAGTCACTGGTTCGGCTGAGCAATTACCGTCTTCAGATCTGAAATGCACAGAAAATTGCACATAAAGATAAAATAGTGTAAAGCACACTAAAGGCAAATACATATCAATGAGCAAATGGAGTGCTCTTTCTAATGACAAGATTGGGTAAAGACAATTTGTCATGAATATACGTTTTAAGACAACAAAACGACGCACTACGAAGGAATTATCCGAAAGGGTCGGAAATCGGTAGATGTGACATACATGTACAGACAAATGAATGATTATAATTTCAGAAAAACTGGATGATTTATTCAAGAGAAAGAGCTTCAAAAACTGAGCAGTCAGTTCTGACATCCATGAGAGCATTTATTCGGCTTGGCATTGATTGGCAGAACTGATTGGCAGAGTTACTGCATGTCCTCCTGCGGGGTATCATACCAAATTCTGTCCAAGTGGCGCGTTAGGTTGTCAAGATAACAAGCTGGTTGGAGCGCCGTGTCCACAATGCTCAGTTCTCAGTTCGGGAGAGATGCGGCGGACTTACTGGTCAAGGCAGGGTTTGGCAAGCACGAAGACAAGAAACTCGCGCTGTGTGCAGGCGGGCGTTATCTAGCTCAAACCTGAACCCAAGATTGCTCACCATGAACAGCAACAAAACGGGGTGTAGAATTTCGTCGACGTACTGTTGTGCTTTGCTGTAAGAGTACTGCGGATCACCACGTAACGGACGCTGCTATGAAAAGAAATGACACCTGTTGCCTAGTTATCGCAGCTCAGTTCGAAGTGAGACTCCTCACTGAAGACAATTCTACGGCCGACAATGAGATTCCAGGTCAAAGACCTGTTAGAAGACACCCTGAACAGAGGAGGGATAACAACCCTGGTGTCGCCTGCCAAACGGCCAGACAACCAGGCGTGTCATCCTGGGCTTACATCTCAGCAAGGTAAAGCGCGCACGCACACGCCCAGACTTTCTTTCCAAACCCTGCCTTTGCCAGCAAGGTCGCCGGATCTCTCCCTAATTGAGAACGTTTGGACATTATGGACAGGGGGCTCCGACCAGCTCGTTATTCTGACCATCTAACGCGCCAATCGGATAGAACGTGGCATTCTATCTCTCATGTCTACATCTACATGGATACTCTGCAAATCACAATTAATTGCCTGGCAGAGGGTTCATCGAACCACCTTCACAATTCTCTATTTTTCCAGTCTCGTATAACGCGCGGAAAGAACGAACACCTATATCTTTCCGTACGAGTTCTGATTTCCCTTATTTCATTATGGTGATCGTTTCTCCCTAAATAGGTCAGTGTCAACAAAATATTTTCACATTTGGAGGAGAAAGTTGGTGATTGGAATTTCGTGAGAAGATTCCGTCGCAACGAAAAACGCCTTTCTTTTAATGATGTCCAGCCCAAATCCTGTATGATTTCTGTGACACTCTCTCCCATATTTCGCGATAATACAGAACGTGCAGCCCTTCTTTGAACTTATTCGATGTACTCCGTCAGTCCTAGATGGTAAGGATCCCACACCGTGCAGTAGTATTCTAAAAGACGACGGACAAGCGTTGTTTAGGCGGTCTCCCTAGTAGGTCTGTTACATTTTCTAAGTGTCCTGCAAATAAAACACAGTCTTTTGTTAGCCTTCCCCACAACATTTTCTATGTGTTCCTTCCAATTTCAGTTGTTCGTAATTCTAATACCTATCTATTTAGTTGAATTTACGGCTTTTAGATTAGACTGATTTATCGTGTAACCGAAGTTTAACGAATTCCTTTTAGCACTCATGTGGATGACCTCACACTTTTCGTTATTTAGCGTCAACTATCTATTTTCGCACCATTCAGATATCTTTTCTAAATCGTTTTGATATTTGTTTTGATCTTCCGATGACTTTATTAGTCGATAACCGACAGCGTCATCTACAAAAAACCTAAGACGGCTGCTCAGATTGTCTCCCACATCGTTTATATAGGTACGAAACAGTAAAAGGCCTACAACACTACCTTGGGGAACGCCAGAAATCACATCCGTTTTACTCGATAATTTTCCGTCAATTACTACGAACTGTGGGCCCTCTGACAGGAAATCAGAAATCCAGTCAAATAACTGAGACGATATTCCATAAGCACGCAATTTCACTGCAAGCCGCTTGTGTGGTACAGTGTCAAAAGCCTTCCGGAAATACAGAAATACGGAATCGATCTGAAATCCCTTGTCAATAGCACTCAGCACTTCATGTGAATAAAGAGCTAGTTGCTTTTCACAGGAACGATGTTTTCTAAACATTTGTTGACTGTGTGTCAATAGACCGTTTTCTTCGTGGTAATTCATTATGTTCGAACACAATATATGTTCTAAAATCCTGCTGCATATCGACGTTAACGATATGGGCCTGTAATCCTACAACCTTTCTTGAATATTGGTGTGACCTGTGCAAATTTACAGACTTTGGGAACGCATCTTTCGTCGAGTGAACGGTTGTATATGATTGTTAAGTATGGAGCTAATACATCAGCGTACTCCTAAAGGAACCTAATTGTTTTACAGTTTGGACCAGAAGACTTGCTTTTATTGATTTAAGTTGCTTCACTACTCCGAGGATATTGACTTCTACGTTACTCATGTCGGCAATTGTTCTCGATTCGAGTTCTTGAATATTTACTTCTTCTTCTTTTGTGAGGGCATTTCGGAAGACTGTTTTTAGTATCTTTGCTTTGGCAGCGCTGTCTTCGATATTATCTCCATTGCTACCTCGCAGAGAAGGCATTGACTGTTTCTTGCCGCTAACATGCTTCACATACGACCATAATGTCTTTGGATTTTCTGCCAGGTTTCGAGACGAAGTTTTGTTATGGAAACTGTTGTAAGCATTTCGCATTGAAGTGCGAGCTAAATTTCGAACTTTGTAAAAGATCGCCAATCTTGGGAATTTTGCGTCTGTTTGAATTTGGCATGTTTGTTCCGTTGTTTCTGCAACAGTGTACTAACCCGTTTTGGGCACCAAGGAGGATCTCGCAATTTTATCAAACAATGCCAAGCCGAGTAACTGCTTGTACAATGGCGTTAATTTATGGAACTTTTTTTCTTGAACAAATCATCAGAGTTTTCTAAAACTGCAATCTCTCGTTGCCTGTACATGTAAATGACATCTGCTACATTCCGTTTCCGTCCCATTCAGATAATCTTGGTGCGCAGTTTTCTTTTGCCCCTTAGAGTGTGACAGATGCTTGTGCACCAAAGTGGCCAAAGGAAACGTTTTGCATAGTACGAATCGGTGAAACATTACGTAAGCAAGTTATAACAAATGCGTCGTTACACCAATGGAAGCTTAAGAAGACAAACCTCTCTTACTCAAGTTTGCAAGAACGTCATACATACTGTACAGTAGCATCGTGCCACTTAATAACAGCTTATGTTATGTGCCCAACACAGAGCAGTGAAAAGACCTGCAGCCTTAACCCCGCGTCATTCAAAACCAGTGATGTGTGCCCAATTCAGAGCAAGGAGCAGACTGACTGACTGGTTGGTTGGTTGGTTCGGGGAAGAGGACCAAACAGCGAGGTCATCGGTCCTAAAGGATTAGGAAGGATGGAAAACGAAGGCGGCCGAGCCATTTCAAAGGAACCATCCCGGCATTTACCTGAAACGATTTAGGTAAATCACTTAAAACCTGAATCAGGATGGCCAGAAGCGGGTTTGAACCATCGTCCTTCCGAATGCTAGTCCAGTGTGCTAACCACTGCACTACCTCGCTAGGTCGGAGTGACTGATATTATGCGTCCTGGCTCACAGGAAAATGACATTCCAACAGGTGGAACTGTGGTAAACTAAATGAAGCATATTATGTTTAAAATACAAATATTAAGTGAAATGAAGCGGAAAACAGTAATACCGGTAAAAGATAAAACTATGAAACGGATAGCTTCCGATCTAAAACTGTGAACGAACGTAAGTATAATAAGTACCCATTCTGTATGGGGACCAAGATGTCGGTAGGTGGCACACAAGCACACATAATTAAGAGTCTAAATGAAGTTTATGACAATGTAATTATTAAGAGAAAAGTTCTCGATGAGCACAAAATCTAAAAAACAAAATCCTTAAATATTTTGAACAATTTTGCACTTTAGCAACAGTTAGACATCAGTAAATAAATGCAAAGTAGCCAACGAATGGCAACAAAAATGTTGAAATTAGTCAAAATAGGTTACATGTATACGATATTTCAGCACCTATATTATTCCGAATTACGATGCAAAGTTCCGTGATTGAATGTCCGAAGGCACTTTGGATCGTAATTCGGAATGATACAATCACTTTAATATCGCATTTATCCGCCACCAGCGGGCAAACAACTTTCAAGTAAAATGTCTCCCCTGTACGGGAATATAAGTAGTAGATGTGCGAGTACAGGTTGTAGACACGTGGTTGGCAACATATGGAAATTTGGGGGTGGCCGTGAATTTGTCTCGGATAGGCTAATGGTAAGGTGATCGCTCATAATAAGCGAGAAATCTGTGTTCGGGACACGGTCCGGCGTGTCGTTGTTAAATTATGCTGCTGGCGGTATTCCATTTCACAACTGCAAATACATTTCATGGGTTACCTGTACTTCTGAAATTTTCGGTGAAATATCCACAACCAGTGACAGAAGACCAATAGTGTTCCACAGAAATTAACCCAAACAATATGAAAATTGTGAAGGAAAGAGTTCGTAACATGAAAACGTGCTGTCGTCCGCTTCACATCTCCTTTGCAGCAAGCTACGTAAATTTAAGTATTAACTGTGTTTTTCATACTTGTCACTTCTTTTTCCGAGTATTTTTGCTTTTAGGACGCTTTAATTTTCGAGTACTAGTAATAGTGTTCCATGGATTTCGTGTTTGTTTTGAATACAGATAGTGCTTATTTTCATTGTTTCGAAAACGAAGTATCTAGTAACCACAGTTTAGTCAGCTATCAGCCGCCTTTAGTGAATTAGCAGTCTAGTTAAAAGTTGATTACTTAACTCTCTACAGTTAACTGTTGATTTCTTAGGCATCGAGGCATCGGAAGATACAAATCTGCCATCTGCACGAGGTGTTGCCGTGACAGTGGGAGAAGTCCGCATTGTCAATGTTCATTCGCCCTCCGGGTCATTCCGTCATAGAGAAAGGGTCACATTTTATTCCGACGAAATTGCTCCACTCCTGGATGGGAATAGGAAACATTACATCATAGACAGCTATTTTAATAATGTCTTGAATCCAACAGACCGAACACCACACTACTCCACATGCCTGGCACTACGGGCACTCGTGCGAGACCTGCCACTACGTGACACGTGGCGTCTCCCTCACGGGGATAGCGGTGGCTATACATATTTCACCGACCACTCTGTCAGCTGCCTCGACTGGGTATATGTCTCCCTAGGACTCTGCACCGCAACAAGGGACGCGGAACTTTGGCTGACAGCCTTCACTGACCATTTGGCATACATCTGCTCAGTCACATTCCCCCGACAGCTCACATACCGCAGCCGTGGTCCATAGACGCTGAACGTTTCCTACTTGTACGAGGATGCATGTCGGCGGGAGATCGGTGCTACGTGGGTCCGCTGCCTCTGGAGTTTGCATGCACGTCCTTCCACCTTACATTGGTGGCTCGACTGCACCAAGCCGGCCGTCTGACGGACACTAATGGGATATGGCCGTGATAGAGCGTGCTGGCGTCGCGCGACGGCGGAATTTTATTATACCGTGCAGTGGGAACTAATGACCCGGCCACCATCACGTGAACGACAGACAGTGGTTAACCATCTCAAAGCTCGCCTACTCCGTCTCACCACGGAGCAGCTTGAAAGAGCCCGAGTCTGGGCGAGGGTGCAGGATACCATCCCCATCAAAATGTCATTCGTATATCACGTTATCAGAGAGAGACGCCACCGCAAGCGCCAACTTATAACACCAGCAGAGGCATTAGAGGGTGTACTCGCCGTCCAACAGTGTGCCATCGCTGCAGCATTCGTCCAGCATTACAGGACACTTTACGCCGAGGACCCACAGACTGTTCGCGAGTCCGAAGACGTCCTGTGCGGTCTGCCTGACCCCAGAGTAGAGGCACAGGACGACGCCCTGCTGGCGTCCGGAACTGCTGACGACGGCGCCCCGAACAAGTCACTGGGCCCAGACGGCTTGCCAAACGAAATCTACCGCGCCTTCTATCCCCTCATGTGCGCTCAGTGGATTCAGATGTTTCAAGACCTCCTCTGCGACGATTTTACCGTCCCCACAGATTTCCTCGAAGGCATCATGATGCCTGTTCCCAAACCGAGCGGTTCTCGCCGTTGTCACGACTATCGACCTCTTACGCTCCTGAATGCGGATTATAAACTTTTCGCCCGTATCCTCCGCACACGTCTTCATACCACCATGGAACGCATGATCCATCCTGACCAGATATGTGTAAGTGGTGACAACAACAACCACAATGCACTTGGCGCCTACCGCGACGTCACAAAGCTGGCAGCGGCCTGCAGCCTCCGAGGCGCTCTTGTGACCGTCGTCGACTTTGATCACGTCTTTGATCGTACTGACAGTTTCCTTTGCGCCGTGCTCGAACGCATGGGCCTCTCGCAGGTGTAAGCAAGGGTGATCTTACGCTTAATCCACGTGGCGCGTTCGAGGATTATGGTTAACGGCTACCAGACTGAAACCATCACTCTTGGATGGTCGGTGCGACTGGGATGTCCTTTATCAGGAGTGTTATTTGCGGCGGCGCTTGAACCTACACTGCACGGCCTTCACCAACGACTGGAAGGCATCTGCTTTCAAGACGTACGTAGAATCTATGAACGCTACAAATAATTCTATCTTGCTGATAGTACGGGTAATGTAACTGATGATGGTAAACATGAGGCCGATATTCTAAACCTAGCTTTCAAAAACTCGTTTACGTTAGAGGACTGCAGCACCATTCCCCTTTTCAATTGTCAAACAAACGAAAGGATGGCTGACATAGTGTTTAGTGTATCTGGGATTGTAAAACAGTTCAGATCCTTAGACGCCAGAAAGGCATCTGGCCCAGACGGTATCCCCGTAAGATTTTATGTTGACTGTGCTACAAATATAGCACCATTCTTATCCTTCATCTATCAGAGACCATTGGAACGGCGGAAATTTCCACGGGACTGGAAGAAGGCCCAGGTCATAGCAATTTATAAAAAGAGAAAATCGGATGCTCATAACTACCGGCCAATTTGACTGACATCGATTTGTTGTAGAATCATGGAACATATTTTGTGTTCGGATATAATGACCTTTCTAGACTCTGAGAAGCTCATCTGCAGAAACAAGCACGGTTTTAGGCAACAGCGGTCATGCGAGACTCAGCTGGCCCTCTTTGTGCATGATATACAACAGGCTCTAGATTCCGGCTCCTAGGTTGATGCCATATTTTTCGACTTTCGAAAGGCGTTCGATTCTCCAGAGAGAGCGGGATCGAATTCCGTTCAGATCGCAACTTTTCACTATGATTTTTAACCGAGCATTCACTTTTCACAGATGGAGTGGCCGAGGAAGACATGTGGTTCAGATTCCACGTTAAACTGTAGGTCTCCATTCTCCTATTACGTTAATGGGGAAGGTTAGGGACACGTAAGTAGCTGCAGTGGCGTCCAGTTGAAAGAGCTGCACGAGGCCTACCAGGTACACCAGACAGAATTCTCTTTTGCTCGTGCTTGTCAGCTTGTTTGCTCCAGTGAAAGCCTGGCTTAAACTATACAAACATTTATGAATAACTTCATACCGACAGTTCAGTTATTCTGATAAAAGTGGCCAGCAGAGAAAATAAAATCATAGCTGTGTTTGACGTCACAGACGACTTCCATCAACGAGGACTTGTAATCTGTTGAAATGAAATATGTCTTGCAGTACTACATTTTACGACAATTCCTGTAGGCCTTTTTTATAATAATGTTTGAATGTTGTACATTTGACTATCAGTGAAACAGTTCTTTATTCCTTGTCACAAAAATGCGAAGTGTCAATTGAATAACAAAAACAAACATTTTTCTTGCCCCAGGGACTCCGGACATGGGAAAAATTGATGCAGTTCAGGCTCTTCGCACTAACCACTAGTTTCATTTAAACAGAACTGGGATTGAGTCATAAATGGTCCTGGCCGTTGTTCTGCACATTGCACTGCATGCCAGACATACTTTATCAAATTTGTAGAGCGTGGCGAAGAAAAGTGGTAATGCACAAATGACTGGAGCTTAAGAATGCTATTTCGCTGATAAACCTGAAATGAGAGAGAGGTTCTCTGGCCATTTCCTGAAAAATGCTTTCATTGTCGATAAAATTCTTTATGCAGAGGTTGAAACGCACTAGTAGTTCCTGGCGCAATCCACATTACTTCTATAGATTTTTCGTCGTCCTACACAAAAACAGAGGCGTCGTTATGTCCAGACCATGAATCCAACAAAAGCAATGAAAACACAATAAATATTAATTAACTTTACCTGTATTGTCAATACTACCATTATTGCAAAAAGCAACTGATGATTTGTAATAGATGTTACTTGAGTGGCTGATTCGAGAGAGTAATAACTGTGTACTGTAGTGTCTGAGAAACTGGCAACGAACGGTAACCTCAAGCGTGATTTACAAATTACGATTGGGTTGTGTCGTGTTTCCCGTTTGCAAATGTACCGCCGACCTCTACCACCGCTTGGCGCGATACGAATTTGGCAATTTCCAACTACTTATTTTTAATACTTGCAGAGCCTCTTAGCAGCTAAAATTTTGACAAATCATTTCTTTCGTTGTCTTCTTCCTGTGTAAAAACTTTCAGGGTAGGTTTCGACATGTCTTATTGGACCATTCCCTTGTAAGATTCCCTATGTAGTGCATTCAGTAGGTGATCCGTAGTACATGTGTAAGGTATGTAGTTCACAAGAAATACTGACTATCATAGCTGCAATCTGGCTGCTGTGCAGTTTGTTAAAGTAAGTAGACCGAATGCGAGCAAGGTTAATATTGCCATAACCAAACAGCCTACGTAGACACATGGATAGGGGGATCTGGAGGGCGTGGAAGGGGAATTAAGGCATTAGCGTCGCCCGACTCGGCGACGAGGAGAGGTGACGCCGTGCGCGGCACATCAGCCGGACATAACAAACACAGCAGGGCGGCGAGCGAGTCGGCGGGATTGGCGGTGACACCAGAGGAACAATGGAACGTCAGCGTGACGGCGGCAGCGGCAGCTCTGCGGCGGGGGTGGGTTGGGGGTGGGCTGCCTGGGACGTCTGTTTGGGGCTCTTTCCGCGAGTGCGGCGCCACCTGCGACTGTGTGTGCGCGCTCGCGTGCGTGCTGCGTGTGTGTGTGTGTGTGTGTGGTGGGCTGACGGGGGAGGGGCCGTCGACAATGGCCGGGGCGAGCAGAGAGGAAGGCTTTATTCAGGCAGATTTAATGGCTGCGGGTGACTACTGTAGGTAGAGCCGGGACAATAGAGTGGCCATCTGCCGCGCGGCAGGTAGGGAGCTGAGCCAGCCAGCCCTGCGCGCACAGTACACGCGCACGAGTCAGGGGAGCTGGCAGAGCGCGCGCGCGCAACGCCGGCAAAGTCGTTCCCTGCCCCGCCCTGCAGCACCGAGCCATCAGCACCGACGTTGATGATTATCGCTAGCGCACTCGCTAGAATGTGTCTTTGGTAGTCCCAGTGGCGAAATAAGCCGGAGAGTGTGCCCTGGGCGCAGTTTCCGTGGTGTCGTAGTTTTATGACAGGCAAAGAATATGAGGAAGGGCGAAATAAATGGGAAAAG
The DNA here is from genome assembly GCF_021461385.2 of Schistocerca piceifrons. NCBI lineage: Eukaryota > Metazoa > Arthropoda > Insecta > Orthoptera > Acrididae > Schistocerca > Schistocerca piceifrons. The sequence goes on from NC_060142.1 coordinate 523,064,047, forward strand.
GAAGAAAAAAGTAAGAGGGGAAAGAATAATAATGATACGAAGAAGGAGAATAAGATGGAAAAAAGAAAGTAATGGATTAGAAGGTACTACAATGGGAAGGGGATGCAGATGTGTGAAAGGGAATCACGAGGAGATTCAGTTCAGACTGTATTGATCAACACTTTCCTAAGACTTTTTTTTTAACAGTATCAGATTGGTCAGGTGCGAATAGGACTTATGCTCTGAGAGTTCCGCACAGACTTACTTATGGATACTTATAGACAGTTCATCCATCACGGGAATCGAGAATGCTGACCACCTTTGCCCGTTTCGACATCGATACTGACCAGTTACTGATAGCGAAACTTTCGATAATGTTTTCATTTTAGTTTGAGGTCGAATAACAAAAGACAAAAGAAATGTTTTTATCGTGTGACATAACGATTTTAACATTTTTCTGACTTTTTCCTTTACGTGTACTGCGGAACCTCGTTTATTGCCAAGTTTCATGGTCAATAAGAAGTTCAAATAGCTCTGGGCACTATGGGCCTTAACATCTGAGGTCATCAGTCCCCTAGAACTCAGAACTACTTAAACCCAACTAACCTAAGGACATCACACACATCCCTGCCCGAGGCAGGATTCGAACCTGCGACCGTAGCAGTCGCTCGGTTCCAGACTGAAGCGCCTAGAACCGCACGGCCACCACGGCCGGCAATAGGAAGTACCCTATAGATTTTACTGAGTGACTTTAAGAGTACCAAAAATAAGAGACATAAATAATAGTGTGTTTTGACTGCATTGACTTAGAAGCTTACGTTTATTATATCTCCAAGGAATCACCGACCTTAGTGTGTAATATAAACATGAACTTCATACGTCTACCGTTCTGAGAAAAAGGCGACTTAACAGACTGCGGTATAGACAGACAGATAACATAAGCCCAATTTTTTTTTTTCGTCTGATAGAATTACATATTAGCATTTACTGGATTTTCTTTTACTTTCCTTGTACTGCAAAACAACGCTTAACTCTAAATTTAATAATTCTAGATCAACGGGAAGTACCCTTGAGATTTCGATGAGTGATTTGAGGTCCACCAGTTACGCAAAACACCGTTTTTCTCAGTACCCAAACATGTTTCAGCACCACTGTACCTCCATCAGTGGGTTTTCGTTTTTATTTATTCTGCAATGTGAACATTTTTGTTACATGATTATAAAATTGTGTGCATTTTTAGTTCAAACAACAGATCGTTTCTTTATGTAAATACCTTTACATTTGGTGAGCATGAATTTTCTGGACCACTTTTGTGTTAATTATTACAGGTAGCTTGTCATCTGCAGACAAACGATGTTGATGAGAAAGTTATTTTTACTGAGAGTTAGCCCATCTTCTAGAGTGTAATTTAGTTTTTCGCGATGTTTTGGCGGCTAGTTTCGTATTTACTTAAGTTTTCGTGTGGCAAGCACTTCCATTCTCCGCATCATGCTGAGATGTTGTGATGCATATGTAGCTATAACAAGTATTTTCCACAAATAACGTAGTAAAACGCTTTTCACTATACCAGAACACAGTGTGATCGTGGTTTGTTATGTGTCAGAGCCCAGTCATTGTTCATTTGTTCACCAGAGAGTTCGGCGCCAAATTTGAATTTTATTTGCAAATGCAAATATTATAAAATTCAAATTTGGCGCCGAACTCTCTGGTGAACAAATGAACACTCACTGGGCTGTTGTTGAGAAGGGTACTAACACTTCGACTGAAATGTGCAGGAGCTCCATCGTGCATGAACCACATGTTGTGTAGTACTAGTAAAGGCACATGTTCTAGCAGCACAGGCAGAGTATCCCGTATGAAATCATGATAACGTGCTCCATTGAGCGTAGGTGGAAGAACATGGGGCCCAATCAAGACATCACCAACAATGCCTGGCCAAACGTTCACAGAAAATCTGTGTTGATGACGTGATTGCACAATTTGATCACGTTGGAATGAAGCCTCATCCGTAAAGAGAACATTTGCACTGAAATCAGGATTGACACATTGTTGGATGAACCATTCGCAGAAGTGTACCCGTGGAGGCCAATCAGCTGCTGATAGTGCCTGCACACGCTGTACATGGTACGGAAACAACTGGTTCTCCCATAGCACTCACCATACAGTGACGTGGTCAACGTTACCTTGTACAGCAGCAACTTCTCTGACGCTGACATTAGGGTTATCGTCAACTACACGAAGAATTGCCTCGTCCATTGCAGGTGTCCTCGTCGTTCTAGGTCTTTCCTAGTCGCGAGTCATAGGATGGAATGTTCCGAGCTCCCTAAGACGCCGATCAATTGCTTCGAACGTCTTCCTATCGGGACACCTTCGTTGTGGAAACCTGTTTCGATACAAACGTACCGCGCCACGGCTATTGCCCCGTGCTAATCCATACATCAAATGGGCATCTGCCAACTCCGCATTTGTAAACATTGCACTGACTGCAAAACCACGTTCGCGATGAACACTAACCCGTTGATGCTACGTACTGATGTGCTTGATTCTAGTACTGTAGAGCAATGAGTCGCATGTCAACACAAGCACCGAAGTCAACATTACCTCCCTTCAATTGGGCCAACTGGCGGTGAATCGAGGAAGTACAGTACATACTGACGAAATTAAAATGAGCCCTAACATGGAAATTAAGCGTTTCCGGACACGTGTCCACATAATATCTTTTCTTTATTTGTGTGTGAGGAATGTTTCCTGAAAGTTTGGCCGTACCTTTTTGTAAGACCCTGTACAAGGAGACTCGGCTACCCCTCTTGATAAGTTTTATGTAAACCGCAACGCCTTCTAAAACCACGTGCAAGTTTTTCATATTCTGTCGCTTGCTACGCACGAACTGTTAGTCCTACAGGTAAAATCAACAGAACCTTTTTTGTAGAAAATTTGATATAGTTAAATTTTGTACTGGGATACGTTTTCGATGGAGGCACGATTCTTGAGTTATTAAAAAAGGCGTTAGAAGTTTCTTTTGCAACGTTTTTCTTGAATGACTCGAAAACTACAGCATCTTGCAAAAATGTATTCCACCACGAAATTTAACTACATTACGTTTCCTACAAGAAGGTCCTGTTCACTTTTCCTGTTGCACTAACAGTTTGTGCTTAGCGAGTGGGACAATATGAAAATCTTGCAGGTGGTATCGGTACGCTTTGTGGGTTGCATCAAGCCCATGTGTAGGGGCGGCTGGTTCAAATGGCTCTGAGCACTATGCGACTTAACTTCTGAGGTCATCAGTCCCCTAGAACTTAGAACTACTTAAACCTAACTAACCTAAGGACATCACACACATCCATGCCCGAGGCAGGATTCGAACCTGCGACCGTAGCGGTCGCGCGGTTCCAGAAGGCGGCTGGATCACCCTGTATGTTCTGAGGTGAGAAAAGTCATGGGATAGCGATATGTGCATAAACAGATGACAAAAGTCATGGAATAGTGATATGTATATGCACAGATTGCGTAGTATCGTGTACATAGGGTATAAAAGGGCAGTGCATCGGCAGAGCTGTCACATTGTAACCAGGTGATTCATGTGAAAAGGTTTAAGACATGATTATGGCCGCACGACGGGAATTAATAGACTTTTAACGCCGGATAGCAGTTGGAGCTAGACATATGGAATGTTCCAATTCGGAAACACTTATGGAATTCAGTATTCCGCGATCCACAGTGTCTAGAATGTACCAAGAATACTAAATTTCAGGCATTAACTCTCATCACGTATAATGCAGTTCCCGAAGGTCTCCACTTAACGACCGACAGCAGCGGCGTTTTCATAGTGTTGTCAGTGCTAACAGACAAGCAACAATGCGTGAAATATCCGCAGAAATCAACGTTGGACGTACGAAGGACGTATCTGTTGGGACAGATTAGATTAGATTAATACTAGTTCCATGGATCATGAATACGATATTTCGTAATGATGTGGAACGAGTCGAATTTTCCAATACATGACATAATTAGGTTAATTTAACAACATACTTAAGTTAATATAACAACTTTATTTTTTTGTGTTTTTTTGTTTTTCTTTATTTTTTATTTTATTTATTTTTTTATTTTTTTTTCTTAATTTATATCTAAAAATTCCTCTATGGAGTAGAAGGAGTTGTCATTCAGAAATTCTTTTAATTTCTTCTTAAATACTTGTTGGTTATCTGTCAGACTTTTGATACTATTTGGTAAGTGACCAAAGACTTTAGTGCCAGTATAATTCACCCCTTTCTGTGCCAAAGTTAGATTTAATCTTGAATAGTGAAGATCGTCCTTTCTCCTAGTATTGTAGTTATGCACACTGCTATTACTTTTGAATTGGGTTTGGTTGTTAATAACAAATTTCATAAGAGAGTATATATACTGAGAAGCTACTGTGAATATCCCTAGATCCTTAAATAAATGTCTGCAGGATGATCTTGGGTGGACTCCAGCTATTATTCTGATTACACGCTTTTGTGCAATAAATGCTTTATTCCTCGCTGATGAATTACCCCAAAATATGATGCCATATGAAAGCAATGAGTGAAAATAGGCGTAGTAAGCTAATTTACTAAGATGTTTATCACCAAAATTTGCAATGACCCTTATTGCATAAGTAGCTGAACTCAAACGTTTCAGCAGATCATCAATGTGTTTCTTCCAATTTAATCTCTCATCAATGGACATACCTAAAAATTTGGAATATTCTACCTTAGCTATATGCTTCTGATTAAGGTCTATATTTATTAATGGCGTCATACCATTCACTGTACGGAACTGTATGTACTGTGTCTTATCAAAATTCAGTGAGAGTCCGTTTACAAGGAACCACTTAGTAATTTTCTGAAAGACAGTATTGACAATTTCATCAGTTAATTCTTGTTTCTCAGGTGTGATTACTATACTTGTATCATCAGCGAAGAGAACTAACTTTGCCTCTTCATGAATATAGAATGGCAAGTCATTAATATATAATAAGAACAACAAAGGACCCAAGACTGACCCTTGTGGAACCCCATTCTTGATAGTTCCCCAGTTTGAGGAATGTGCTGATCTTTGCATGTTACGAGAACTACTTATTTCAACTTTCTGCACTCTTCCAGTTAGGTACGAATTAAACCATTTGTGCACTGTCCCACTCATGCCACAATACTTGAGCTTGTCTAGCAGAATTTCATGATTTACACAATCAAAAGCCTTTGAGACATCAAAGTTCGCGTTAGTGGCGTATGGCAGCAGACAACTGGCATCGCCTGCAGCGCCTCTCCTGAGCTAGTGACCATGTCGACTGGACCTCACACGACAGGAAAACCGTGGCCTGGTCAAATGAGTCGCGATTTCAGTTGGTAAGAACTGATGGTAGGTTTCCAACGTGGAGCTAACCCCACGAAGCCATGGACCCAAACTATAAACATGGCACTGTACGAGCTGGTGACTGTTCATAATGGCGTGGGCTGTGTGTACAAGCAAAGGACTGGGCCCTCTGGTGCAACTGAACCCTATCATTGGAGAGAATTAGTTAAGCTCGGCTAGTTGGAGACCATTTGCAGTCATTCATGGACTTTATGTCCTCAACTAACATGTCATATCATCAGGTCACAATCGATCGCGATTGGTTTGGGGAACATTCTGGTCACTTCGAGCGAATAATTTGGTCACACAGATCCTCCGACATGAATCCCATCTAACATTTATGGGACATAATTGAAGGATCAGTTCATGCTCAACATCCTGCACCAGCAACACTTTCACAGTTATGGTCGGCTGTAGAGACAGCATGGATCAATATGTCTGCAGGGGACTTCCAACGACTTGTTGGGTTCATGCACATCGAGTTGCTTCACTACGCAACACTAAAGTGTGTCCGACACGATATTAGGAGGTATCCCATGACTTTTGCCACCTCAGTGTATATGCTCCGTTCCATTAAAAACTGCAGGGTGCCAATAGTCTTGCCCTGTTTTCAGACGTTCGATAACGTGAAATGCCAGAAACAATGCAGAGAGTTCTGTGACAGTTTAGGGTTTATGAGAAGAACTGTTGAAGATTCGATTCTCATGTCTTCTGCAGGACCACGTCGTGACAATCTCACAATATTTCATTGGGGCAACTGCCCGATACACTCATGTGGTCGCTGCTTGCAAGTGACAAGTAGTCAGCCTTTGTTTCAGTTCTCTCGCCTCCACTTTTATGTCAAAGCTGTGGCTCTGCTTTTAAAAATTCTATGTAAATTTTACAAACTTAGATTGTTACAAGTGGCTCCCACTTCACAGACGTTAAAGAGATGTTATTCTAGAGCAGAACAAGTCTCCATACATATATCTCCGATCACTTACTCTTTATTCGTTTTGAAAAGATACGCACATGAGAAACTTTCTTTTGCTGCCAACAAAACGTGTCACCTTCAGGAACGTTATGAAGTACCGGTCGCCATGTGCTGTAGATATTTACGAGATATATATACCACCTCCTAACCCACTCTTCGTCGAAAATTTCCGTGACCCAGAAAATGGGCTTATTGGTGGAGGACTACTTTAAGACGTATCCTTTCAATTTCATGTGCACAACGTCTAATGAATAAGGTGATTTTTAGGCTCTAGGCGTAGATCTTAAGATGGGAGATTTAGACAATAATTTAATGTGACAGGACGGCGTCTGACGAAAGCTCTGTTTTCGGAGTGACTAGGATGTGGGCTACGCCATTCTCAATATAACGATGATGTTGACTTTTATTTAACCCAAATATGTAGTGATGGCGACAATGATAGGCTTGAGAGGTGAAAGGGACAGTAGTCTCTTCTACACTGAAGCGCCAAAGAAACTGGTATAAGCATGCGTATTCAAATACAAAGATATGCAAACAGGCAGAATATGGTACCGTGGACGGCAACGTCTATATAGGACAAGTGTCTGGTGCAGTTGTTAGATCGGTTACTGTTGCTACAATGGCAGTTTATGTAGATATAAGTGAGTCTGAAGGCGGTGTTATAGCCGGCGCATAAGCGATGGGACACAGCATCTCCGAGGTAGCGATGAAGTGGGGATTTTCACGTACGAACATTTCATGATTGTACCGTGAATATCAGGAATCCGGTAAAAACCTCAAATCTCCGACATCGCTGCGGCCGGAAAAAGATGTTGCAAGCACGGGACCAACGGCGACTGAAGAGAATCGTCCAATGTAACAGATGTGCAACACTTCCGCAAATTACTGCAGATTTCAATGCTAGACCATCAACAAGTGTCAGCGTGCGAACCATTCAACGAAACATCATCGTTACAAGCTTTCGGAGTCGAACGCCTACTCGTGTACGCCTGATGACTGCACGACACAAAGCTTTACGCCTCACCTGGGCCCGTCAACACCGACATTGGACTGTTGATGACTGGAAACGTGTTGCCTGGTCAGACAAGTCTCATTTCAGATTGCATCGAGAGGATTAGCGTGTGCGGGTGTGGAGACAACCTCATGAATCCATGGATCCTGCATGTCATCAGGGGACTGTTCAACGCGGTGGAGGCTCTGTAATGGTGTGGGGCGTTTGCAGTTGGAATGATTCGTTTAGATACGACTCTGACAGGTGGTACGTACGTAAGCATCCTATCTGAACATCTGCATCCGTTCATGTCCATTGTGCATTCCGACGGACTGCGGATTTCCAGCAGGACTGCGACAACCCACACATTCAGAATTCCTATGTACGAGGGCTATGCCGAAAGTTTTTAGCAGAATGTGTGAAAAAAAAATTATTAGCAAAAAAACGTTTCCAACTTTTCAAAATACTCTCCATTAGCATGTATACATTTTTCCATTCTCTGAAACCACTTAGAAAATGTGTCAGTCCAAGCTTCATTTGGGATGTCACTTAGTGCCCTTTCGTACGCTGCAATGGCCTCTTCATCTGATGAAAACAGCTGCCCTCGAATTTTTTCCTTAGTCTTAGGGAACAGAAAGAAGTCACAGGGGCCAGGTCAGGTGAATAGGGGAATGGGGTAACACTCGCACTTTTTCCTTCTCCAGAAAGTCCATCGTTCTGGCAGCCCTGTGTGCAGATGCATTGTCGTGATGCAGCAGAAGGTGCCCACTCTTGGACTTTGAATGCTGTGACTTCCATGTGGCGATGACTTTTGGAAGACAATCGTTCACGTACCATTCAGCATTGACTGTACGACGTGTGTTCAAGGTCACAGAGGTGAGATGCCCGATCTTTGTGAAAAAAGTTGCCACCATATTTTTTCCAGAGCTCCGACTTCGTCGAACTTTTGTGGGTGGTTCCTCCCCTGGAAAGCACCCTACAGAAGACTGTCTCTTCGTTTCAGGGTCATAATGGTACACCCACGTTTCATCACCTGTGACGATGCTTTAAGTGTCTTGGGACTTCCCTCCATTGAATTTTTCGAGCATGAAACAACACCAGTCCACTCTCGCCTCCTTTTGGCTTTCTGTCAGGGAATGTGGCACCCAACGGGCACATCTCTTAGTAAGGCCTAAGTGACTATGAACGATGGTCTGTGTTGCTGTTGATCCAAAGTAGGGTCCCTTCAATGTCGAAAAATGTAAGATGTGGATCTTTTTTGATCATTTTCCTCACAACATCAATGTTTTCAGGAGTCACAGCTGTTGCTGGCCGAACGGGAGGAGGTTCATCTTCAATTGACTGCCGACCCCTCGAAAACTCACGAAATCAATTTACAACTGTGGCCCTAGAAGGGGAAGCTTCACCAAAAACACTCAGCAAAGAAGAATGGCATTCTTCGGCACTTAAACCCTTTTTATAATCGTAAAAAATCATGGCGCGAAAGTCGAGGCGCGACAGCTCCATCCTGACTCAGCACTGCCTGTGCTTTCTTACCGCGCTGTGGGGGGATCACCGCCAACCAGGGGCTGCGCGCGCACGTCCCAAGGTCGAAAGACATCGCTGTTTCGAATGAAAACAACCCCATTGTCCTCCGCCTTACGGTTTACGGGCTGCTAAAAACTTTCGGCATAGCCCTCGTAGTAGCTCTAGGAATCTCTTCTGAGTTTAAACATTTCCGCTGGCCACCAAACTACCCAGACGTGAACAATGTTGAGCATATCTGGGATACGTTGCAACGTGCTGTTCAGAAGAGATCGTCAACCCCTCGTATTCTTACGGATTTATCGACAGCCCTGAAGGATTCGTGATGTCAGTTCCCTCCAGCATTACTTCAGTCATTAGTCGAGTCCAAGCCACGCCGTGTAGCGGGTCTTCTACGTGCTCGCGGAGGCACTACACGATATTAGGCAGGTGTACCAGTTTCATTGGCTCTCCATTGTATATGCACTAAGTAGTTCGAGCGAGCATAAACGTCAGATGCAGACCTATGTTTGTTAATAGATATCCATGAAACGAATATCACTAACTTGGGACCGCTCTATCGAATGAGTAAGCAAACGTCTGCTTTAAAAATCATTTTGTAAATAACGAGACAGAAACCGACGCTTTTTGTCAACAATGGGCGTCGCATGAAAGATGTGATGCACACTTAAACACATATTGCAAAGTAATACATATTTTAAGGTCCCCACTACGTGTTTCTTATGAAATATAGCCCATATTTACCCCTTTGCTCTATAAAAGGTCTGTGTATTACCAAAACTATGTACCCAACGTAAACTCGTATACTGACCTCTGAGTAAACAAACCCTTATTTGAACTAAACTGTAACTGCCCCTGAATACAACTTGTCTTCATATTAAATGCCCAGCTAAAGTAAAACAGTGGACCTAATCAATATTTTCACTTACCTCGAGTGTTGACAACATTGTTGCAAATTTCTCAAAAGTACAACAGCAAACATCAAGCAGACAGCCGCTAAGCTATATTTTTTAAATAAAATTCCCAAATAACATTCATCATGTGCATAACATGTGGTGCTATGTGGTAATGCGTAATGATAAACCATCTTTAAACAGTGGGACTGGGAGAGGAATTGTTCCTATTATATTATATTCTAAGACACCGATTTTAGATTTTAGTACGTATTCAGTAAGACAGAGTAAAACTTGACGTGATCTTCGCACTTAACATTGTTCTAAACAATACTACGTTCAAGAAAGTGAAGAATAATTTATAAAGGGAATAATGTTAACAACGAATTTCTATAAAAGCCAAACGCTTAATCAGTTAATATGTTAATGCATGACTCAGGGAATTGGTGTGGGCTTTCTCTCAGCTCTGAACAAGTGAACAAAGTTAACTACCTGGCAATAATCATTCCTACGAACTAGCTGCGCAATGCTGCAGTCTTACTTACATTTCTTCTCTTAAAAAATATTATAATCTTTTCGCCTTTCAATCAATATCTACATCATATTCATCGTTGGTGTCCTTTAAGATAAATCTTCCTCTATCTGTCATATAGAATCACAGCACTACTGAATACATCCATCGCCTACCACACTTCAACTAAGAATGTATCGACCGCTACGGTCGCAGGTTCGAATCCTGCCTCGGGCATGGATGTGTGTGATGTCCTTAGGTTAGCTAGGTTTAAGTAGTTCTAAGTTCTGGGGGACTGATGACCACAGATGTTAAGTCCCATAGTGCTCAGAGCCATTTGAACCAGCCGTAAGAATGTATCAGATTCTACAGAGGCAAAGACTATGCCACAACAAGACCAAAGGTTGTTTAACAGTGACATAGCTTGTTCTTCCTCTGACGTCCACATCGATAACTTGCAAATGACAATACCTATGCAAAACCAGAATTCGTGACTGGTAAAACAAATACGTATAGTCACAGCAGAAAACTAAATTTTGGTTGGGGCAATGATCAACATTGTCCCAAAAATATAGACAGTTCAACACCACGGTTGTGATCAATGGTTTCGTTAAGTCTTCCTTGGTTTCATTCGGTTATCTGGCGAGTGTCGGATCTGTAATCCCCCACCTAATTATTCACAGTTGGGAATCACCCTGCCCGAATTCTAGCCTAATGGGATATTTGGCTGAGAAGAACAAATTTCTACAGATTGGCGAAATATTTAGCTTTCTGTCGTACTACGTGCGAATCGACTGGAGTTCAGCAGTCATTTGTGCAAACTACTTGCCACACTCGCGAATTCAACTCACAAACAACCAAACAAGCGATTCTCTATTCAGATAGAACCCCACACAATCGTACAACTGTTAAATTGATAATTATTCGCTCTGGTAAGTGCTGATACAGCTCTAATTTCACTAACCACAAAATAAAATTTCATTCAGTTCATATAATTAAAAAAGACCCAGCTAACTTTATCGATTAAAAGAAAAGAACGTGTTTCTCGTAATAACACTTGTGTTACATTGGAAAAACCGTCACACTAAGACTGCAATTCAACGAACTAGAATTCTTTGAGGAATTCATTTTTAATGAAAAGGGTCGTCTCATCAGAATGTTGTGGGAGGGAATTATGGAGTGGAAAAAGCTATCTTAAAAATACTAATTTATATGCTCTCTGTCAATATCGTTCAAATAGAAATTGGACTGATTTACAGTTACTTTGATTAAAATATGTAAAAAGCAATATGCATACAATGTTAAGATTTTTCTGACTCATCATCGTGATGATATCCACATTTATGAACACTGCATCTGTGGGGAAGACACCCGAATGTTCTCTGGAAGATTGTAAATTGAGATGCAAATCACTTTTCAAAGTCTGAGCAACTCACAAAATGGACATAATTATTCTGGATAGCATCGACTTTTGATGTCAGTGTGATAGAGAACCAACGGTAAAAAGCAGTCACAACTTGAAAAACAGACACACAAATTCTGAGCTCTGCAGTGCAAGGACAATGCAAACACTAAACGCAGCACTTACTCAAAAACAGCTAAAGGGGCGCCAAGGTGTAGCAGAGCACTGAAAAGCAACTTTCCAGCTACACTCATCTACAGGAAAAAGAGAACGCCCTGAACGACCAGAGATGGGACATTCACAGGACATGTACATCAGTATGATCTGCAGAAGTGATAGCATTTCAGTCACCTTGGTTCGCCAAGTGTCCTTTTGTGTAGTAGGCACAGGGTCTGCCATGGGTCTGCCTTTCCCTTTTTAAATTTTCTAACCTACCTTCCCGATTAAGGCATCTGACAGTCCATGTTCCGATCCGTAGAACGCCAGTTTTCTTTCTGCTGATAACGATGTCCTCCTGAGTAGTCCCCACCCGGAGACTCGAATGGGGGTCTGTTTAACTCTGGAATATTTTACCCAATAGGACGCCGTCATCATTTAACCATACAGTAAAGTTGCATGCTCTCAGGAAAAATTACGGCTGTAGTTTCCTCTCGCTTTCAGCCGTTCGCAGTACCATCACAGCAAGGCCGTTTTGGTTAGTGTCAAAAGGCAGATCAGTCAATCATCCAGACTGTTGCCCTGAACCGTTGCCTACTGAAAAGGCTCCCTTCAGGAACCACACGTTTGTCTGGCCTCTGAACAGATGCTCCTCCGTTGTGGTTGCACGTACGGTACGGCTATCTGTATCGCTGTGGCACGCAAACCTCCCCACCAACAGCAAGGTCCATGGTTTTATTTTAATTTCGTACGCTTCTCTCTCGGAGAATGTATTAACAGCAAATGTATTACACGTTTGCTGCAGTTATTGGATAGTACCACAACAGTTTTCTTTTTTTATTCTTTTCCTACGCTTTCCTGTAGACAAATATACTAAGAGCAAATGTATCCTTGTCTCCTACATGGAGACATTGTTCGACCGCAAAATAATTTTATTTTCCCACTGTTCATTTCGACTGTTTTTTCTGAGAAGAATGTGTTACTGTGTATGTCTGTTTTATTTGCTGTACGTATACGAAGTAGAGTTCAAGAACTGTGTTACATGTTGATAGAGCACAGTTATATCGGTCAAGAGTCGTTCGACAGGAGCTATAGCAGCACGTGTCAACAGTTTGCCGCGTCCTCGGCTGAAATGGCACTGAACAGGCTATGCATAAATGAGCATTCAACACTATAGGTAACGTTGTGAATAGAACAATATAGGTAACATTGTTTCGTGCAACTAGACAGCACAGGCTGAAAAACATACAACGTCATGAGCTGGTGATTCATGGTGTCATTTCATATCCTTAAGTTTTTCTTTCTTTCCCAGTTTCAGTTTGTATCGGCAGCCTACGATGAAGAGAAACAAGAGGCACTTAGCGCAGCAGGCGGCATCTGGCGCCGGAGGTGCCAACCTCGTCGAGTACAGTCTCCGATATATCTCACGTATTTTCTCGAGAATGGAAAGAGATACGATTCTCCTTTATGAGAGAAAAGCCGACTGTTTAAAATCGGTACTGGTAGTTTCGTTCTGATGAATGGTTCATATGGCTCTGAGCACTATGGGACTTAACATCTGAGGTCATCAGTCCCCTAGAACTTGGAACTACTTGAACCTAACTAACCTAAGGACATCACACACATCCATGCTCGAGGCAGGATTCGAACCTGCGACCGAAGCGGTCGCGCGGTTTCAGACTGAAGTGCCTAGAACCGCTCGGCCACAGCGGCCGGCTCCTTCTGAGTAACCGATATTTTTCGGTATTTGATTGGTCTCGGTTATAACAGTTGTTTATTTTTTTTATTCTTTTACTGAGAGCCGAATAAAAAACAAATCAATTAGCCACAGCGTTAGGGGCTAAAGTTTTTCAGTTTTAAATAAACCTTTTTTTTTAAAAAAAAAACAGTTATTTTTATTCGTAATATTTGCATTGGTTGGAAATACTGTGTTGTTATAAAATTGAGGAAAGCGATCAGTGCTATTTTAACAACAATATCCGCCTCCGGTAGCTGAGTGGTCAGCGCGACAGAATGGGTCGCAGATTTTCTCCGCTCAGGGACTGGGTGTTGTGTTGTCTTAATCATCATCATTTCATCCCCATCGACGCGCAAGTCGCCGAAGAGAGTTCAAATGGCTCTGAGCACTATGGGAATTAACTTCTGAGGTCATCAGTCCCCTAGAACTTAGAACTACTTGAACCTAACTAACCTAAGGACATCACACACATCCATGCCCGAGGCAGGATTCGAACCTGCGACCGTAGCGGTCGCGCGGTTCCAGACTGAAGCGCCTAGAACCGCTCGGCCACACCAGCCAGCAGGCCCTAGTCACACGACATTTACATTTTTATTTTAACAACGATGCCGACGAAAGGAGCAACAAACACGTGGCATAAGAATCCGTACAGCACTGCCGAGACAATAACGTCGCTGTTGGCGTGTATCGTGGCTTAAGATACGCGTGTACTTGCAGTGTACAGGACCTGCTCCCGCCTAGTACACATGGTAGTTCCTCGCGGCCGTCGCCGGACATCCGTCGGTGCTGCAGAATGGTACCAATCATCGCCTGGAAATAGTTTTACGAAGTGACACAGCAATGAAGTACAACGCTACAATTGATTTAAAATATTAAATACTTATCTGTCATTTCTATGAAATAATAAAAGAGAAAGGAAATCATGGTAACAGCAATAAATTAAAAAATAAAGTACAATTCATTAATAGTATACAACAAAAGCAGAAAGCATGTGACCTGCTGCCTCTGTTGAAGAACAATGGGCCACCTTTCGACTGTCTAGATGACATGTTGACGACTGCACTCTTGCGTTCCTTTCTGTGAAGACGCTTCAGAGGTACAAAGCCTCCTACAATAAAAGCCAGTCTGTCGAAGCCTTACGTGCACCGTTTGCCTCGATACAACACATCCAGTGGATGCTGCGAGACCAGGCGCCAGTTACCGTGCAGTACTAAGGTGGTACCGTTACAGCCAAATAACGGTCCTCCCTTTCTGATGTCACGCGTGGTCAGCCCTGCCCTGCTCTATGAGATATAGTTTCTGTGTCTACAAACTGTTGCCACATCCAGGAAACAACAGGAACGATTCGCATGAAGCCATCGGGCCACATCAGTTTGCGACTGTGCTGCTTCCATTCTTTCCATGGCTCTCCACTTCAGAGAGTCTGTTAGGTGTTTTCTCTGTGCTATACTGCACCGTCTGTGACTGTGTACACAGCGATTGCGGATGTGGGACTGCCCGTCAAATACTACCCCATTTTATGAGTTTATTTATCGTATGGCTTTACCAGTGCAAGTGCGGCATTGACATCGTAAATTTACATAACATAACATATAAATACAAATATACATATACACACATACATAATAATATAAACAGAACAAACACCAGTCATTATTAAATATGAGCCAAGTTGAAATATAATTACAGCTACAAAAAATGGTTCAAATGGCTCTGAGCACTATGGGACTTCACATCTATGGTCATCAGTCCCCTAGAACTACTTGAACCTAACTAACCTAAGGACATCACACAACACCCAGTCATCACGAGGCAGAGAAAATCCCTGACCCTGCCGGGAATCGAAGCTAGAAACCCGGGCGCGGGAAGCGAGAACGCTACCGCACGATCACGAGCTGCGGACAATCACAGCTACAATTCGTCAAAAAGTTATGTCCAAACGTGAGAGCCATTTAATGGCTGCAGGGCTGGCCTCCACGAAGCCTCTCCAGTCACCACAGAATCTTCTCAGTGGGCAATCTTGCACTAGATGCTGTAATGTTTGTTCATCAGTTTCGCAGTCACACTTTGGGTTATCATTGGCGCCTCATTTGTACAGCATGGATTTAGTTCTCGCGTGTCCAGTTCTCACACGGTTAAGCTGGCACCAGATTTTACGAGGAAGCTGTATTCCTGGGAGTTGTTGGCTGGGGTCCTCTATATTGTGTCGGTTAACGTCACTATTGTTCCACTTGGTTTTCCAGGATTTGTGGAAGTTCGTCGCCTCACATCCGTCAGTGCTGCAGAATGGTACCAATCCTCGCCTGGAAATAGTTTTACGAAGTGACACAACAATGAAGTACAACGCTACAGTTGATTTAAAAGATTAAAGATTTATCTGTCATTTCTGTGAAATAATAAAAGAGAAAGGAAATCACGGTAACAACAATAAATTAAAAAATAAAGAACGATTCATTAGTAGTATGCAACAAAAACAGAAAGCAATTGACCTGATGCCTCTGTTCACGTAATATGCCTTCATCTGCTTACAGCCCTTGAAAACGGACAAATTAATATGGGCAACATAGTTCTTTAACCTGTCTCCACCTTTGAGCGTTGACTATTCGCAGTGTCGAAACAGTGGTATGATCCCTGATTACAATACGATTTTTGAGCAGAGTTTCAAAATTTAGTATCAGTAGCAGAATACTGGTGATTGTTTTACACTAGTGAACCACGTATCACTTTTCGTAAAAAGCAGCGAACAGTGGATAGACTAAGCTATATTTTATTTCCCTTTTTAAGCTAATATTTACAATTTTATCTATCTTGAATCTGAGTGAGTCAAAATTTTTACCGGAAATAACAGGAATAAGAAACCGAAACTCAATTATTTCAGAAACTGGCTATTCTGAGCGGTTTTAACAGGCAGTCTAAACTGTCGTGAAAAAAAGACCCATGTAACCGACAAGCTGGTTGTTTCAGTGATAATCATCACCCAGTTAAAAACAATTTCGAAATGTTAGCTACATTTCGTACACAGAACAGTTAGCATAAAACGCACCAAACGTAAACTGGCAAGCAACTACAATTTTCCCTGCAAACTTTTTCAAAATATGCGCGGTGTTGTACTTCACTTTGAAGTATCATACTAACTATGGGCCACTACGAAAAGGAAACGAGCCCATTGGCAAGCTACAATCTTTGCCTATGAGATGCGGAAAAATACACTGTTGTCCAAAATTAACGCAACAAACGGAAAATTTGGAAGGTTGCATTTATTTTCCCACAACACAGTATAAACAGGTGACAGTAAAGTAGAAACAATGTTAAGAATACAAAACGTAAACAACTGCAAGGTGGATAACAGCAGACAAAAACGTCCACACACATTCGGACAACTGATTATTGTGTTCAGTATATGATGTGATCACCTCTGGCAGCAATACAGGCCTGCCCTGCTCTTTGAGATATAGTTTCTGTCTCTACAAACTGTTGCCCCATCCGGGAAACAACAGAAACGATTCACATGAAGCCATCGGGCCACATCAGCTCGCGACTGTCGTGCTTCCGGTCTTCCTATGGCTCTCCACTTCAGAGAGTCACTTCTCTGTGCCATACTGCACTGTCTGTGACTGTGTACACAACAATTGCGGATGTGAGACTACCCGACACATACTACCCCGTTTGATGGGAGCCCTGACGTCATCGCTGTCGATCGTGTCCGCTGACTACAAGAACATCTTCCGTGCAGAATACAATCGTACGCGGATCTGTTGGCAGTTGGTATGATTGCATTGTGACTTAGACCAGGACGGGAAAATAGCGGTCTGATGCTTTAATTGTGGAGACCAGTTTAATATTTTCCTACCGAATAGATTGCTCAAAACCGAATGAGAAGGTCTGCACAGGGGAGAACACGCATGAATTCCGAAACATTGCCTTATTTTTTTGCGCAAAAAGTAAAAGTTTGAAAGTGCAATGAAATCACTACGCTTAGCTGCATACAGGCGTTGATTTACGTCAACGGGGACCGTCGGAAATGTGTGCCCTGACCGGGACTCGAACCTGGGATCTCCTGTTTATATGGCAGACGCTCTATCCAGTCGAGCCACCGAGGACACAGAGGATATTGCGACTGCAGGGACTTATCTCCGGCACTCCTCCCGTGAGACCCACATTCTCTTGTCCCGCACTGTATTTACAGTGCCCAGTAAAAGTTTTACTGAGACACTAACTAGAGAGACGGATGTAGCTTTGCTTCATTTACATAAAACAATTTTTATAGGCAAATCTAATGGCTTGAAATTTCACTCCCCGCGTATCGTGCAGTAGGAGTTACGTGGGCGAATAGAAGCTCTATGGTTGTGGGTAACCAGACGGAGGTGAAGCCTGACACATCTCGGGCGCCCCGAAGGCCAATCTATTTGCTTCTGTGCTCTGTAGCTTCGATCTGACGCGGTCTGAACACCGAGGAAATTTTGTTTCCCACACGTCGGTCGCGGCAGCACCGCAGATGGTGTCCCCCGACCTCGTGACCTGCAGCGGCCGAGCGGCTGACTGGATGCAGACACTGCGGTGGGAGGCTGGTGGAGGCGTGTCGCGACAGCAGGGCGGCAGCGCGAGGCGGCCGGCCAGCCACCTGCTCCGCCGGCGGAAGGCCCGTTTAGTCACAGCGGGCGCGCCACGTGCCGGCCACGTGCGGTGCCTGCGCGCCGCCATTGTACGGCGGCCGTGACTGCGCAGTCGGCGGCGGGCGCGTGGCGCGCACCCGGCCACAAAGCCGCTCCTCCCAGACCGCCGTCAGCCGACGCGGCGCCTTTATTTGCCCACTCCACTCTCTCGGGGAACATCCAGATACGTTCGACAGCGGTCGCCGCCGTGATCTCTGTCATTCCTCTCACCGAAAACGCCGCTTTGCAACAATACACAAAACACTCGTCCCACTCACAAAGGGCAGTAATTTTCCTTCCCGACAGTTGTTCGGCGCGACGTCCCCGTATCTGTGCAGCGGCTGTAATAACTGCGTCCTAACGAAACAAACACAAAGGCTCGTGCAGTGGTTATACAGCGAGGGCGGGGCACACTTCAGCGACTTCACGACAACGAGGTCACTACAGATGCACCAGGAGCTCGAATCGTAAAAGATGCGGAGGGAACTGAAGCGAGTATGCGGACATTCGGTTGGAATGATTTTGGTCACTCAATAATTTAATTTGATTGAAATTAATTAAATAAAGGAAAGTTTCATTAACATAGTGAGAAATGAAAGGTTTGCTCTAGCGATCTACAGAATGAAAGTTCTGTCCAAAATAACAGTTTGATTTATTATGACTAAACTCAAAATCATAAACAAAACACTTGAAACATTTACAATACATAAAATTGGATACTCAAATAATTGCTGTGAAGGTGAAGTTGTCCATAAACTAGATTGTGACATTTATGACGAAGTGGTATGTGGAGCCAATTCCTTGCAACTCAAATCTTAAGAGAAACACCCAGACAACCCAACATTAATTGCTGCTACAGTAGTGAGAACTCAGACAATGAACATCCAAGACAGAACCACGTAAGAAAAGACGGGAACAGGCGCGCTCTGCTGAGCTCTGATTATCATAGAGCAAATTCCCTCATCTGCCAATGCTGCGGACATACATTACCAAGCTGTCTTCTTAACTGCAAGAACACGATCTGGCGTACCGGAAGCGATGGCTGGTTGCTTCGACGTCCCGTCGTGGTGATGTTAATGTCGCGAGTATAGCCCGAAACATTATCCTGGTCTGGTTGTTCCAGACTAAAGACTTCCTATCAATACAAATGCGCCTCTGAGGGAGACGAAGAAAGCCCGCCACACTATCACTGACGGTACAGTGATTGATTTTAACAAGCGAAGTCACACAGTAACTCCGATACAGCCAACTTTAGCCAAAACTGCTCAAGACGGACAACATAGGCCGCTTGTATGCAAAACGCTCAATTGCCAACTGTTCTCGGAGAGTTGAAGTCGAAACTTCAGCAACTTCGTCAAACAGTTACAATTAAATAAAAGTATATTAGACAGCCAATGGAAGGATGGCTGTCCAAAGCAGCGAGAGCTCAGTCTTGTAACCTACTCCGACCGAAAGGCGAAAGCCGACCCTCTCAAGAGCACCTGTACAAACCGAACACAGAACATTCCCGCCCCCACGACAGTGGCCGTGGTTAAACGTTCCAATCAGCAACTCGAAAACCGGCGGAAAATTCCACTCTATTGCCGAAGCACTACCATTTCACCAATGGAGATTCTTGGCGCCAATTTCTGCGCCACGGAGCTATGCCCTGAGCAAGCCAATCACAGTTACCGATTTTTGAGAAAACGCGGGAATTTGCCCGCCAAGACTGCCTGGGAACACAAGTCATTCCCACGCCTCGCTGGTAGCCTGCCAGAAACGGTTTTCACTGAGTTTCTGCGAAGTAACGGAATCTCTAGCCCAGCCGCCCCTTCCGGCCCATCTGGGCGTGTCGCTCCCGCTCTTATGACAATGTCGGCGTCTGGAAAGCATCGACTCAACTCCCTCACACCCGTCGCCTTAACCCTTTCAAGCTCAGCAGAACTCGCCTGTCACCGGACCACCCGGGTGACGAGAGACGCTGCGTGGGAAGTCCGCGTGTGATGGAATAGCAAGTTTTCACCGCATTCAGTTAGAGAGGAAAATCGAATTACTCAGAGTAAGATAGAAATATGAGAGGGGGCTCATGCCACCTCTCAAACCCACCTAAATTTCATTCGGATTATTACGTAGTATTCTGCCTAGTGGCACGTCCGTTCCTTCTTACGGAGAATTTATGATGTCCATGTTCCTTATCTTCAGCTTCTTCCTTCAGTCCGCCGTATCTCTTTCCATCTTTCATACGATCCAGATATTGAATTCCTCTTCTTTCTTGCCCTGTATGTAGTTCCTGTGGTATCGACAGCTACGATGCCACGGCGTAGGTGCAAGTTCATAGGTTGGCACTACGACACTGCCACCGACGACAGCACCCTCTAGCATGCGCTTTCAGCTCTACGAGCACCGCTGCAGGTTCTCCCCATTTGATCAAGAGCAGACGGCCGGGACACTTCGCTTCATATAGAGACTTTGCACTACTTACGACGGGTCTAAGACTTCGCACCTACGTGTTCAAGTTATGTAACCATTTATTTACTTGATTTTTGACTACAGTAAACATCTATAATTTTACACGCAGTATAGAAGTGTTTAACCTCTCCTGCTCCTACTCGCTTTCATCATTCGGCCAACCTTTCAGTTTTCAGGAACAGACCCACGCGCCGCCTTCCAGGCGGGATACAAAAGTTCCTTTGATCTTTCCCTCGCTGCCGCCGTGTATGAGCCCTTCGTGTCTACGTATGTGTACGATACAGTCTGCCTTGCTCTGAAGAACTGCATTCAGAGTAGTTTTCTTGTCTCTTTTCCTTCTCAGCACATGGTCGTTTGTCAACCGACCTGTCCACATGATCTCTATTCTTCTCGAGCAACACATTTTAAAACTCTCAAGGAATTTGTTATCCATTTTTCTCATGGTCCACTTGTCTACTCAGTACAGTGCAACGCTCGAGATGTGGCACTTCACCAGTTTCTTCCTTAATTCCAAGATCGACTTGCTGGTCAGCAGGATACAATTGTTGGTTCAAATGGTTCAAATGGCTCTGAGCACTATGGGACTTAACATCTACGGTCATCAGTCCCCTAGAACTTAGAACTACTTAAACCTAACTAACCTAAGGACAGCACACAACACCCAGCCATCACGAGGCAGAGAAAATCCCTGACCCCGCCGGGAATCGAACCCGGGAACCCGGGCGTTGGAAGCGAGAACGCTACCGCACGACCACGAGATGCGGGCCATACAATTGTTGTTGAATGCGTCTTGGACCATGGCTTCCTACGTGTAGCAATTTCTTTCTTTGACTCTGTCGAAGGCCTTCTGCCAGTCTATAAAAAAAAGCATAAAATTCTTCGTTAACAGCCAGAACTATCTCCGACAAAATCCTCAGCATGCCGATGTCGTCTCTAGTTCCTTTTCCTTTCCTAAAACCATACTGGTCCTTTCACGTTATTCTCTCTTCTATAATCACTACATTCCTCCTGTTCTTGTTTCTTCTCAAGAACAATCATTGTGAAGTCCAGCAAGTCCTTAGGCCATTCTTCTGTTTCGTAGATTTTGTTCATGAGATGCACTGTCATCAGAACTGAAATTATATATCACATTGCGTGCATTACAATCGAGAACACTCGGCATGCTATAAGATACAAATTTTGTTGGTGATGACGCTATTTCATTAACACCAATAATTATTAACATTAACAGTAATAATTATTAACATTAGCAACAATAATTATTTGAAGCAGGCCGCATTAAGAAGAAAATGGTTTGCAAATTACTCTCTTGAAGACAGATCTGTACAGTGGCAATATTTCAAAATTCTAACGTATGTGAATGGGCAGCACTGCAGAGACGTTTTAAATAGATTAATGTTTAATAAAGAATGCAATTTCTTGAATTTGGATAGCCTTCCCTCCTGTCAACAATATTCCTTAACGAAAGGTTGGCCAAGTCGAACGATGGGATATTAGTCTTGTAGAAGAGAGCATTCCCACAGTTAGAATTACACTTGCTTGTATTTTTCTTAATTCAGTTGTATGTGTGCTCCTAACTCAATAAATTTTGCCCTGCAGCTCAGATGTTGTCAAAGCATCTATGTTGTGATCGCACATGACGGTCTCAGCGACAGCAATATGTTGCTTATTTTTGTAATCAGCATCACTGAAATCCCATAAACACGTATGCAGTGCATAGACATCCAAAAAGTGAACATTATTCTCCGTTCCCCACTTCATATTTCAGTTTGTCTACACGCTATGAACACACATAACCTCAAAACTCACGCAACTAGTGTCACCAAAGTTGGAACACGCCGAAAGTGCTTCGTTTTACCAACGAGTTGCGCAAACGCGCGGCGCGCATGCGCAGTGGCCGGTAGCGCAGTTGCCTGCAACCTAGTGTCGTCGTGTAAACTAGACTTAACAGTGCAGTGAAGCATATCCATGTGCGTTTCTTACGTTAGCTATATAATACCCGATAAGTATCCGGACATCTCTACTTAATGAGGAATTGACCGCTAGGTGTTACAAGAAGCAGGGACCACCATGTAAAAGGAAGCGGCAAATATTGTGTTTTTAGAGAAGCAGAAACGCACGCACGCACGCACGCACGCACGCACGCACACACACACACACAAACATCGGAATGGGTCGGCAAGGACAGATCAGCGACTTAGAACCTGGACTAGTCATTGAATGCCTCCTGTGTAGCGGATCCATCAGGGACATCTCAACCCTTCTAAAGTTGTCCAAGTCGACTGTTGGTGAGCTGGTTGGGAAGTGGAAACGCAAAGCCAGGCACTCCTCTTGTAGTGGCGAACAGGGACCGTCGAGCGTTTCAGAGGATAGTTGTAAAAATACCACATGAAATCGGCGGAAGGTATCACTCGTGAGTTCCAAATTGTTACCGGTCCACGTAGCATATTTACCGTGTGTAGGATCTTATAAATAATGGGGTACAGTAATCGGGCCGCGCATTTCTGTAGCTAATGTTAAGCGATGGTTGAGGTGGTGTAAATGGTGACGTCACTGGGTAGTGGATGGCTGGAAACGAGCGATTTCGAGTGATAAATCACTCTACACGCTGTTACAGTCCGCTGGAAGTGTTGGGTGTGTTCAATGACTGGATACCACTACCTGTTTACAGAGAAGTAAAGGAGAAGTAGAGTTTTTCGTTGTTAGGATGTGGTATTCGTATTGAGCGTGAGACAAACGCTAGATGCGGGAGGATAAGAACAAATTCACAGCAGTATGTGCTGCGCACAGTAAAGGAACATTTCGGAGCCTCTGTCTGTATAAGCATCACAAGGCACCCTGCCATAAAGCAGCATCTGTGAGCCAATGGTTTGTGGACAATAAAACACCTGTAATTCGCTGCTCTACCCGAAGTCCCGACCTAAACCCTAAGTAACACCTTTGGGATTATTTATTTATTTATTGCCAAATTATAGACCTGTTACCTGATGTTTTAAAACAGGTCGTACATCGTACGATTTCGCCGGCCGAAGTGGACGAGCAGTTCTAGGCGCTACAGTCTGGAACCGCGCGACCCCTACGGTCGCAGGTTCGAATCCTGCCTCGGGCATGGATGTGTGTGATGTCCTTAGGTTAGTTAGGTTTAAGTAGTTCTAAGTTCTAGGGGACTGATGACCTCAGAAGTTAAGTCCCATAGTGCTCAGAGCCATTTGATTTATTTTCTTACAATTTCCGTTTTCCATCTTTTTGCAGTTTTCTTTTCTTTTGTTTTATCTACAACATTTACAAAGAATAATACTTTTCCCAATAAGCATAATTTTAAGGTTGAAATAGAAATAAAATTTTGTTGTTTTTTTTAAAGAAGGATGTAAAAAACGGTAGGATAGAGGAGACATTTGTTAGTGCCGTCACCGATTGTGACCGACAGTGAATACCTTGGAATTGCTTCTTCGAGCTGTTGACCGCCAGTCACACACACACACACACACACACACACACACACACACACAAAATGGTTCAAATGGCTCTGAGCACTATGGGACTCAACATCTGAGGTCATCAGTCCCCTAGAACTTAGAACTACTTAAACCTAACTAACCTAAGGACATCACACACATCCATGCCCGAAGCAGGATTCGAACCTGAGACCGTAGCAGTCACGCGGTTCCAGACTGAGGTGCCTAGAACCGCACAGCCACCGCGGCCGACACACACACACACACACACACACACACACACACACACACACACACACACACACGCACGCATAGACATATACATAATGCGTTAGATGAGTATGTACCAAGCAAGATCGTAAGAGATGGAAAAGAGCCACCGTGGTACAACAACCGAGTTAGAAAACTGCTGCGGAAGCAAAGGGAACTTCACAGCAAACATAAACATAGCCAAAGCCTTGCAGACAAACAAAAATTACGCGAAGCGAAATGTAGTGTGAGGAGGGCTATGCGAGAGGCGTTCAATGAATTCGAAAGTAAAGTTCTATGTACTGACTTGGCAGAAAATCCTAAGAAATTTTGGTCTTATGTGAAAGCGGTAGGTGAATCAAAACAAAATGTCCAGACACTCTGTGACCAAAATGGTACTGAAACAGAGGATGACAGACTAAAGGCCGAAATACTAAATGTCTTTTTCCGAAGTTGTTTCACAGAGGAAGATTGCACTGTAGTTCCTTCTCTAGATTGTCGCACAGATGACAAAATGGTAGATATCGAAATAGACGACAGAGGGATAGAGAAACAATTAAAATCGCTCAAAAGAGGAAAGGCCTCTGGACCTGATGGGATACCAGTTCAATTTTACACAGAGTACGCGAAGAAACTTGCCCCCCTTCTTGCAGCGGTGTACCACCGTAGGTCTCTAGAAGAGCGTAGCGTTCCAAAGGATCGGAAAAGGGCACAGGTCATCCCCGTTTTCAAGAAGGGACGTCGAGCAGATGTGCAGAACTATAGACTTATGTCTCTAACGTCGATCAGTTGTAGAATTTTGGAACACGTATTGTGTTCGAGTATAATGACTTTTCTGGAGACTAGAAATCTACTCTGTAGGAATCAGCGTGGGTTTCGAAAAAGACGGTCATGTGAAACCCAGCTCGCGCTATTCGTCCACGAGACTCAGAGGGCCATAGACACGGGTTCACAGGTAGATGCCGTGTTTCTTGACTTCCGCAAGGCGTTCGATACAGTTCCCCACAGTCGTTTAATGAACAAAGTAGGAGCATATGGACTATCAGACCAATTGTGTGATTGGATTGAGGAGTTCCTAGATAACAGGACGCAGCATGTCATTCTCAATGGAGAGAAGTCTTCCGAAGTAAGAGTGATTTCAGGTGTGCCGCAGGGGAGTGTCATAGGACCGTTGCTATTCACAATATACATAAATGACCTTGTGCATGACATCGGAAGTTCACTGAGGCTTTTTGCAGATGATGCTGTGGTGTATCGAGAGGTTGTAACAATGGAAAATTGTACTGAAATGCAGGAGGATCTGCAGCGAATTGACGCATGGTGCAGGGAATGGCAATTGAATCTCAATATAGACAAGTGTAATGTGCTGCGAATACACAGAAAGATAGATCCTTTATCATTTAGCTACAAAATAGCAGGTCAGCAACTGGAAGCAGTTAATACCATAAATTATCTGGGAGTACGCATTAGGAGTGATTTAAAATGGAATGATCATATAATGTTGATCGTCGGTAAAGCAGATGCCAGACTGAGATTCATTGGAAGAATCCTAAGGAAATGCAATCCGAAAACAAAGGAAGTAGGTTACAGTACGCTTGTTCGCCCACTGCTTGAATACTGCTCAGCAGTGTGGGATCCGTACCAGATAGGGTTGATAGAAGATATAGAGAAGATCCAACGGAGAGCAGCGCGCTTCGTTACAGGATCATTTAGTAATCGCGAAAGCGTTACGGAGATGATAGATAAACTCCAGTGGAAGATTCTGCAGGAGAGACGCTCAGTAGCTCTGTACGGGCTTTTGTCAAAGTTTCGAGAACATACCTTCACCGAAGAGTCAAGCAGTATATTGCTCCCTCCTACGTATATCTCGCGAAGAGACCATGAGGATAAAATCAGAGAGATTAGGGCCCACACAGAGGCATACCGACAATCCTTCTTTCCACGGACAATACGAGACTGGAATAGAAGGGAGAACCGATAGAGGTACTCAAGGTACCCTCCACCACACACCTTCAGGTGGCTTGCGGAGTATGGATGTAGATGTAGATGTAGATGTAGATGTACACAAATGGTTATTGGTAGAGAAATAGTATTGCTATTCCTATGTATTGCTAATCCTATTTATTAGCTTTAGGTGTTCATCTGTCTGCAGCATTTGGTGATTTCTCGGCTATATAGACAGTACCTTACGCTAATTTACTGTCACATCTCGTCTTCCTCCTCCTGTTCCTGCTCATTGTCACTGTTTTTGCTCTCAATGTGGGTATCGCTGTTCACCTTCTGGAGATTGTTGTTATGTTGGATATAGGCATGTCTGTTATGTCTTGTCTGCAGGTACTTCCTTTTGTCTTGTTTTTGAAATGCTGTTTGTCAATACGTTTAATTCTGCCCATCGTCTCTTATTGCTGTGTATATATCTATGTCTGGTTGTGTGTAGTCTATGTGTAGTGTACGTCTATTGTTCCGTATCACCCGCAGAAAAAGACACTGTGTTCTGGGGAACCTTCTTCCCCGCATGTGCATGTAGATGTCTGCCTCAGACACACGCGGCTTAAGTGTATGGGACAAGGTCCGGTTAAGATATGTACCACACCGCGCATCGGATCAATATGTTTCATTCTCAACTGCTCCCTTATGTCAGGGAGGAAGTCATGCTGTCTACGTCTCATATCACTTACAGTCCACTCACCTTGTCACATATCCAGAGGTCAACTTTTAAGGCGACGTATCGCCTGTATCGGCACACCAGTACCTTGCAGCTCTGTATTTGATCGTGACATCTATGGGGCATATTCCAAGCACCACACACAGAGCATCCACTGAGGTGATACCGAAGGCTCCAGATAGCCTAAGTAGGACATTTCTCTGCGCTTGTCTGGCTAATGTTTTGTTGGTGACCAGGTTCAGTCTGTGTGCACACGTCCTAGCTGCGAAGCTGAGTACTGAATCGAAGAGCGCACAGTACGACTGATATAGATAGTTTGTACTGTTTTGAATTTAGCCTCATCAGTTAGTATAGCATTTTTTCTGCTTTGTCTGTCATTAGCCTTATGTGTTCGTGGAAATTCAATTTTTCTTTTATGTGTACCCCAAGATAGCGCATAACGTCTGTTCGTTTAATGTCTGTGTTCCCAGTTTTAACTGATGGATTCCTTTGGAGTGATCCTTTCAGTAATGCGTATGTTGTTTTGTTTTCGGCTATTCTGAGTTTACTGTTGTGGAACCATAGTGTAATTGTTTGTAGTATTCCACTGGCTTTCTCTTGTAACTGGGCTCTGTTGTTTGCTCATCTGCGTAGGCGAGAATTCCGTCTGACCTGTCATACCCATCCAGAAATTGTAGGAGAGGTTCGATTGTTATGTCCCAGTAGATAGGGGCCGCAAATCGACCCTTGAGGACAGCCTTTGGTAATTCTTTTAATTACTTTCCGCCTGTACGTCTCCCATTCGACTACTCGGTCTTTACAACCTTTGGGATGAGTCAGAAGTCGAATTTGTTCCTAGACTGTAGCGTCCGACATCACTACCATCTCTGTTCTCGACTCTCAATGAAGTATGAACTGCCAACAGCGGCATACATTCTCAGACACCTTATTGAAGGTGTTACTACAAATTTACAACCGTCATAAAGGACATGGGTGGACACATATCGTATTAATGTCAACTAATACGTATACAGATACTACTGATCCAGTAGCGAATCTGTTATTAATTTTTGTATTCCATTTAGTATAACGCGTTCAGTGGAAAATGAAGGCTTCTCGTCTGTGTCAGCGCACTGTGTCGCCATTGGTTCACAAGACACTCTGCGCTAGGTCCAGTATAATCCTGTGAAACAGCTGATAATCAGGAGCTCGGTAGATTGTGTGTGAAGCGGACCGCTCGGTCTTTAGTTTGCACCCGATCTGCGGAACTCTCGTTGTTCCTCGCCGTCCGAGACGTGTAAACAACCGTGAAAAGCGCGTCCCAACAACGGGTCGCTACGACCCAGGGACCTGCGAAAGGAGTTAAATAGAGCAGAACGCTGCAGCCTTCAAAGCCGAAAAGGGCGGCAAGATTACTCATAGTTAATCATGGCTGGATGAAAGGCTCCCGGGAGGGGAGAACAGAAGGCGCGCAGGTCCGGGCGTCGCGAGCGGCGCTGACTTACCCTGGCCGGGCAATCCAATCGGTGGGGCGGGGGTTCCCCGCGGCGGCAGGCAGCAGCGCGACAAGTGCCGCCGCCGCCGTCCATTAGCGTTATGACCCGGCGGGCGGCCGACACGCAAGGGGCGGCCCAGCCGGGCTGCCTTATCTGGACGGCCGTTGTTTCTGATGACCGCCGGCCGCGCCAGCTGGGGGCACGGCCCCGTAATTATGGCGGAGGAGGAGGGCGCATCTGCACCGATAAGAACTCCAGCCGGCCCCGGCCCCGACAGATGCGTGGGCGAGAGCCGCCGGCTGACTTGGCGCCGGGGCTGATTCACCCCGTTGCCTGCGAAGAACACTGCTCACCGGTTAACTCCACGTCACTGTGTAGCGTGTCGTCGTTCACTCCGATCGCCAGGAACAGACCGGCTCACAGTCTATAGGCTGGAGATTTACTGTCAAAATTCAATAAGCGACATTCATTCTACAGCCTTCCTATGAAACTCTCGCTTCATCCGTGAAACGTACATGGTTTAGAGCTTTTCTATCATCTCACAAACAAAAAAAGAAAAAAATGGCTGCGACCGTGAAACTTATTTACTACTGTATTTTTCATATTAGGTGCAATAGCTACGAATTGAATCCACAACTACTACATCACTACTCTACAATGCACATCCGCGTGCATGTCAGTAGGCTCGCAGAATCACTTTACCGATTGTTGCACTCTCGAATAACACGTAGAAAAAATGAGCACCTCAATGTTACAGTGTGAGCTCGAACTTCCCTTATTTTATTACGGTATTCATTTTCCTGTATGTAGTTGGAAGAAAACGTATTTCTGGCAATCAGGGGAGAAAACTGGTGACTGGAATTTTGTGAAAACATCTTTGTTTTAATGTCCTTTGTTTCAACGATTGCCACCCACAGTTTTTAACCCAATACAAATACTTGTTATATTAAACATATATTTTTATTTAAATAATAATTTCCTGTTTTCATGGGATTTTAACCGTTTTGGTAAGTTCGTATACGTACGTCACGTATTTCGCACACATTTCCTCGTCCCCCTCCCTGTCTGCATCTCCTGTTGCCACCTCTCTCTGCTCTGCCGCGCCCATCCTCTCACATACCGTATACCGATAGTATCTGCACAACACACCGGTCCTGCAAGACAGCCGAGATGTCAGGTGTTACCAATCTTTTTCATACCCACCCCCAAACCTACCGAACAGACCAACAAAAAAGCGACTAATAGTCTCACTGTGAACCAGTACTGAGCTACGTTTTTAATTTCAAATCTCTACCTCATTTGGAAGTTAAAGTCAATTGCAAAATTTCCACTGAACATGAAGATAGACGAGAAAGCGACCTAATAAAACTTGTTAATAATACACACTAATTGCAAAATTAACTTTTTTGCTACACTTGTACCACGCTATCCATACAACATTCTGTTGAAATTATCTAGAAAGCTTAAATATGCTACGTAATTCTGTCTGTTCGTCCAACAAAATGTCCCACTCTCTTTCAGCATTAGTGTATATTTCCATAACTCGTCCATTCATGCTTGTATGTAGTATCTCCAGGGCTTTGTTTGCCTCTGAAATAGTAGTGAGAGGTCTCTTTTAAAAGTGAATTTCTTTCAAATGTGCTAATCCCAAGACGCAATAGATTGGAACAATCCAACAATTAATTGGAAACGTAAGGTGCAAGTGCTACTCTGAAATGAAGAAATTGGCACGAACAGAACATTGTTAATTAAAAGAAACTGCTTTTCTATACGTTTACCCTTTTATAAGATACTTTTTTCTCAACGGTGGATGACGTCCGGAGATTCCTGCAAATGCTGAATGATTCCTACGCGCTTTTAACTAACGTTCCTACCCGCTTTCAACTAACACCTCTTACTTAATGGGGCCAGGTTGAATGCAAGCCTAGCACTCGTTTGTACGAAGTAAGTCTCACTCAGTTAAATTCGTAAGTTGATGAATAATCAGATCAATTAAGATTTAACTAAACCATTGGAATGTTATATCCCTGATTAACATCTGATTATAATCAAAATAAAAACCCTCGGATTACATATCAAACAAAACATAAAAAAACAAATGTCATTGAAAACACTGATCTGCATTTTAAAACATTTTTCCACATGATTTGTTGAAAGTAGGTGTTCTTGAATCAATTTTTTTGCTGATTCGAGAAGTAGCTACCGTTTATATCTATCGCGTATTCTTTTTATACAAAATAAGAAGTAATATTCTGATGATTTTCACTAGTGAGCCCACAAATATATTCTATCACTATTTCACATAATGTTTTTAATCAAAACACATTTAAAAAATAAAGTACATTTAAAAAATACGCCTCAAAACACCCCTAATTTGTTTCTTGGCTACCTCGTATAAAAACAATAGTCTACTCAATAATATTCCATAATTTTTTAAACTTTCTCTTCTTTGACTTTCTTGCAGATCCTTGTATATGTTCTTCAACATCCAACAGTAGTCGGTCGACATAGCTGCTTATCCAGTGCTGATGGTACCTCCTCTTAATATCTCGACGAAATCGTTCACGCTGCTCTTCAACATAATGTCCCAAATTTCCGGAAAGTAGTCGATGTGTGAGTGTAGAAAGTGGCCTTTCACACTCATTTAATAATCCGTCTTCTTGAAATTTTGCAACCTTTTTCAACAATGGCCTTGTAATCAGGATTTGGAATCAGCGTAATAAGTCGATGTAATATCATATATTAGTTTTCACACATCTAATACCATGCAGACTAGTCTATTCAGGTAGTTATGAAGAAACCAGGCTGAAAAGTTGGGTTGATTGTACTAAGTAACGTTAGGATCACAACTGGTAAGCCATTGAATTTTTACTTACGGATTAAGTTATCCAACGAAGTCAATTAAAACTCATAACGTCAAGGGCATGCTTATTATAATGCGGTACCCACTTTATATATCATATCTCGACATGTCGGGAAGAATCTAGGATAAGCAAGCAGCACTTGACGGGAATGCACGTGATGTAATTCAGACAACAACCAGAATGTAAACGCAGGATTCGCAATAGATACTCGAATTAAATAAAATTACACTCACATGGGAACTTATTAAAAGACGCCACACTAGGAGAAGATGATTTCGAAGTACTAAAGGCTCAATATATCACATGAGAAAATATGGTTGCTATCACCATCCGACAAGGCACAAGAGCCGGCCGGAGTGGCCGAGCGGTTCTAGGCACTACAGTCTGCAAAAGAAAAGCCGAAACCCGGGCTATGAAATAAAAATGAACCACGGAAAGAGAATTCAGACACGAACATACAGAAAACACACAACACCTTCGTACATAAGAAACTCGCACTAATTGAAATGAGGCACAAATCGATCAAAGCACTCCCCCACAGCTAAGTTGCAGCAAAAAAAGAAATCGAGTTAAGAAAATGAAATATTAACAAGCATGATAACATTCCCTAAGTGAAATAAATTCTCGTATATGATTTACCATGGCTACGCCTGAAATAAAAGCATAAGCATCCCAAACTAAAACCAAGCCTAACAAAAATGGTTCAAATGGATCTGAGCACTATAGGACTTAACTTCTGAGGTCATCAGTCCCCTAGAACTTAGAACTACTTAAACCTAACTAACCTAAGGACATCACACACATCCATGCCCGAAGCAGGATTCGAACCTGCGACCGTAGCGGTCGCGCGGTTCCAGACTGTAGCGCCTAGAACCGCTCGGCCACTCCGGCCAGCAAGCCTAACACATTCCGACTTCTTAAATTACATTACTAGAAATGACATGAACAGACACCCTCGCTTACTGAAACCCCAGAGTACAGTGCCAATCCACGAAACCTAAGCAAACTCTACAGTTAGCAGTGGAAACAGAGAAAATACGTCCCGGCTACATGTAATAAGCTATACAGTATCTGCTGACCATTTTCCATCTGTGTCTCTTTGACACAGCAGAACTCTACGTAAATTCTACACAAAGGCTGGCTAAACTGCCACTGCCTCTGAAAGAACCCATGCCCATGAACGAAAGTATATGGAAGCAAAACACAGACACTCACTCACTCACTCTACTAGATGAGATAAGGAGCAGGAAAAGGAACACAGCTTGGGACAGAAAAATATAGCATGGATACATAATAAACGTCACTGCAAGAGTACATATATATGCACTCAGTATACCTATAGATGCGTGAAACGTAAAATGTAAATTGACAAATCACAAGTATCTGAATATTGAAGTGCCTCTGTGGCTGTCTAATGAAGCACTCTGTTGTTCATCCTTCACTTAAGAACCAAGGGGAGAGATGAATTAACCCACAGAGGAGCTAAGAAGTGTAGAAAAGACGACGTCGGGTCAATAGAGCCAATGGAACGGCTCATATAGAGACGCATTGAAGCTTGCCACACAGTAGTTCCTGTCAGCCGAGGAAAGAGAAAAGAGTCGCAGAGTGTCATCTCTGAAGGATCTGGGGGTTTGACAGTCGGGGAATGTGCTTGTTAAGCGTTATGATCCTATCGCCATAGGAAGAGGATTCGAACGGGTAAAGGTCCACTGACAAATGCAGCTGTGGCGTGAATGTATTCGAAGTTCGAAACCACGGGTTGTATAGACGATAGATCTCGTAGTGGCCGACCGAGCACAAGGCTTAATGCTGATGAGACAGTTCAGGAAGAAATGGAAACTGTAGCGGGTTCGTCTATGCACGGGAAAGTCAGCGCTCGTGCAGTCGCACGTCGCACCGGCATTCCATACACCACTGTTTGGTTGGCACTTAGGCGTACGCTCCGATGCTATCCATACAAAATACATCGGCATCATGAACTGTTACCTGGCGATTTAGTGAAGCGGACGGCATTTGCGGTGTGGGCGTTTCAAAAGATGGCGGAAGATGACGATTGGTTGAGTAATGTGTTGTGGACCGACGAAGCTTCTTTCACGCTCCGAGGGTCTGTCACCGCCCACAACTGCAGAATTTGGGCTACCGAAAACCCTAGAACTGTCGTGGAAACTCCATTGCACGACGAAAAAGTCACTGTATGGGTTGGATTTACCACATCTACCGTTATTGGGCCATTTTTCTTCGAGGAAATGCGTGATTCTGGTTTTGTAACTGCTATGTGACGGGTGAGAGGTACGCCGATATGTTACAGAATCGCATCAACCCCAGCCTGGCTGATAAACACCTGCTGGAACGTACGATGTTTATGCAGGATGGCGCTCCACCCCATATTGTCAGACGCGTCAAAGATCTCTTGCGCGCGTCGTTTGGTGATGATCGTGTGCTCAGCCGCCACTCTCGTCATGCTTGCCTCCCAGGTCCCCCGATCTCAGTCCGTGCTATTATTGGCTTTGGGCTTACCTGAAGTCGCAAGTGTATAGTGATCGACCGACATCTCTAGGGATGCTGAAAGACAACAAAAAACATGGTTCAAATGGCTCTGAGCACTATGGGACTTAACTTCTGAGGTCATCAGTCCTCTAGAACTTATAACTACTTAAACCTAACCAACCTAAGGACATCACACACATCCATGCCCGAGGCAGGATTCGAACCTGCGACCGTAGCGGTCGCGCGGTTCCAGACTGTAGCGCCTAGAATCGCTCGGCCACCCCGGCCGGCTGAAAGACAACATCCGACGCCAATGCCTCACCATAACTACGGACATGATTTACAGTGCTGTTCACAACATTATTCCTCGACTACTGCTATTGTTGTTGAGGAATGATGGAGGACATATTCAGCATTTCCTTTAAAGAACATCATCTTTGCTTGGTCTTACTTTGTTGTGCTAATTATTGCTATTCTGATCAGATAAAGCGCCATCTGTCGGACATTTTTTGAACTTTTGTATTTTTTTGGTTCTAATAAAACCCCATGTCATTCTGCATCTACATCTACATGATTACTCTGCAATTCACATTTAAGTGCTTGGCAGAGGGTTGATCGAACCACAATCATACTATCTCTCTACCATTCCACTCCCGAACAGCGCGCGGGAAAAACGAACACCTAAACCTTTCTGTTCGAGCTCTGATTTCTCTTATTTTATTTTGATGATCATTCCTATCTATGTAGGTTGGGCTCAACAAAACATTTTAGCATTCGGAAAGAAAGCTGGTGGCTGAAATTTCGTAAATAGATCTCGCCACGACGAAAAACGTCCTTGCTTTAATGACTTCCATCCCAACTCGCGTATCATATCTGCCCTATTACGTGATAATACAAAACGAGCTGGCCTTTTTTTGCACCCTTTCGATGTCCTCCGTCAATCCCACATGGTAAGGATCCCACACCGCGCAGCAATATTCTAACAGAGGACGAACGAGTGTAGTGTAAGCTGTCTCTTTAGTGGACTTGCATCTTCTAGGTGTCCTGCCAATGAAACGCAACCTTTGGCTCGCCTTCCCCACAATATTATCTATGTGGTCTTTACAACTGAAGTTGTTCGTAATTTTAACACCCAGGTACTTAGTTGAATTGACAGCCTTGAGAATTGTACTATTTATCGAGTAACCGAATTCCAACGGATTTCTTTTGGAACTCATGTGGATTACCTCACACTTTTCGTTATTTAGCATCATCTGCCACCGGCCACACCATACATCAATCTTTTCTAAATCGCTTTGCAACTGATACTGGTCTTCGGATGACCTTACTAGACGGTAAATTACAGCATCATCTGCGAACAACCTAAGCATGTGTGTCAATTTGTACCTCTCTATCTACATTATTCCGTGATTTATTCAGTTTTCAAATTTATACTGACTTTTTGATCACCCGGTATATGGATATACCGACGTAAAGACACCAGCAGCAGAAACCGATACGCGTCCCACCGCAACACGCTGCTGACGCCGCCGCCTCGGCCGGCCGAGCGTCGCGCGCGCGCCTGTCCTGCAGCTGGGCTGGAGTGGCGCCGTGGACTCGGCGCGGCGCCGTGCTGTGTCATAATTGGAGCAATCCGACAGCACGGCG
Organism: Schistocerca piceifrons; assembly: GCF_021461385.2. Classification (NCBI taxonomy): domain Eukaryota; kingdom Metazoa; phylum Arthropoda; class Insecta; order Orthoptera; family Acrididae; genus Schistocerca; species Schistocerca piceifrons. Next base: position 523,099,529 of record NC_060142.1, read on the forward strand.
CCCGGGCAGATGTTTCGCCGCTCGGTTCGCCGCAATTGATTTACGGCCGCGGCCGCAGCTCCCGCCGACAGCCAATTTCCAGCAGATGTTGGTAAACAAGCGCCAAAACAACACGCCGCCCCCGGCGGGACACGTCGCCGTTCACCACCTGCGGTCAGCCGCTGCGCCGCCAGAGCGCCACACACACTCGCCGGAAACACTTTTGTCGCTGCAGATCAGCCCCTCTTTCTCTCCCTGTCCCACTCGCAGCACTGATTGCTTGTTCCTATGAGAAACAGAGAGTGCATATGAGTTTCATTGTCAAACGTGTCCGCTCCATCTGACTCTAATTACACTGCAGGCCATTATATCACGGGAAGGAGAGCAAATGACAAAATTTAAACTATCGCGTCTATATAGTACAATTGGAAGAACGCATTATTATGTGTGTAGGTCATTTGGCTGCGCACAGGATGCCAAATTTAGTACACAGAGCTGCCGTCTCTGGCAGAAAAATTACGCTAGGCCAGCTAGACCAACTCGACTTTGAGCACTCACTGAGCTTAAAACGTCAGAAGCAACGGCTGCTGACCAAATTACCAGCTATGCGAATCGGAGGTCCTGGTGTTGTATACTCAGTGGTACTCCTCACCGTCACGCCACATACTGGGGATGTTCAACGATGACGAAAGCAGTCTGACGATGTTAGATTTTTTGAGACCATCTCCCACGGAGTGGGTTTGCTAGATGAAGCGCAAGACTGCCGACTATCAGGAGCGGGTGAGCCTACCTCGCATGTTGAACCTCTCACACGGTGAATGATTCGGCGCAGAAGCTAGCCGGCCCGGAGAGCAATCGTCATCAAACGATTGTAAAAAAGCTATTCGGTTAAAAAAATTGATTCTCACTCTCCTCATGGCTTCATCAGCTTCATGTAGAACTGCATATCGTTTTGTTAATGGTCTTAGTTATTGTGATGTTTCAGGATTAACTACTCCAAGAACTTCATCGTATCTCGGAAAAGGTTTTAGATATCTAAATAAGATTTTGGTAAATCATAGTATATAAAAAGCAAAGTATTTCGCCCTTACTATATTTTATGATAATGCAGTATAAAAGTAATCGGCAGTCTTTTCACATGAAGTGTTCCAACCGAACAGAAACCCTCGTTTCACTAGCTATGGATGCTGCTTAAATATTATACCATCGAAAAGTCTGTAGTCGCATGAATATCGCACTGGGTACTGAAGATATATTAATACGGTGAAATACTCTGATCTTTGCAAATTATGATTTGTTTAGATATCTGAAACCGTTTATGATATACGAGGAATTATGTAAATATTTTGTCTGGCATTTTCGCTCGCGCGGGTTCGAGACGAAGCGTTTGACATACGATCCATTTTCTCGACGTTAGTGCTAGATAGCGATATCCTTTCAAGTTTAAAGAATAATTCAATGTATATTCATACGCGACAACATATGAGCTGTCACAATCAACTGCAAATTCATAGCGACCCTTGTTTTTCAATGCAAACTTTCCGAGATTCTTGCCAGTAGTTTACCTATTCCTCACATATCACAATAACTTCGACCATTAACGAAGTGATAGGTAGTTCACCAAGAAATTAACAAATGAAGGTGTGAGATGTGCGAAAGTCAAATTTTTTACCGAACAGCTTCCTTATAAATCGTTAGAGAAACCTCGAAGATCGTCCGGCGGGCGCGCGAATACTGTTTCATCTCGTGGCGTTGTCTGTGATTTCCCGCCCTGTTGGCTGAGACGCCAAGAAGGACCACTGATTGGCCAGCGCAGTTAGCATTCAGGGAACATTACGAGGCATCACAAGGAAAATAGAACCGGAGTTATCACGGGAAACATTACACAGCTCCCTGCACGGCAGCCAGCTAGCAGGCGGCGGAGCCTGCGACGTAACCTTCACCCGAGCAGGCAAATAATCTTGCTTGCAGCAAATCTTTCTCATCAATATGTCATTCGTGACACTGCATGCAGAACTGCGATTCTTGTATATTGAGAACATGGTTGGATTCGTTGTTTGGTTCATTATAGAGCCAGTAACATTTTTACACGTCCCGACTCAGTATGATAAGCAAACTGTGTGTACTCAGGTCTAAAGACAGTCATCGCTGCTACTGTCTGTGCTTCCTGGCTGTTGATGTACCAAGGGAATCTGCAACAATAGTAGCCATTCAGACAGTCCGTGGTGCTCTATATATCGTCTTATTGTCCGTGTGGATACTGATCTTTCTAGAAAAAAGGCTTATTTCTTGACTTGATAGTCGTGACGTGGGTGTACAATCCTGCGTAGCTGAGTGAAGAGTGTATCTGCCCTCTTGGTCGCTAGTAACGTGGAGGCATCGACATCGCACATAGTTTTCAGGATGACCATCCTGAACTCATCGATCCCATATTCATGGCGTTACGTGTTTAATGGCCAGAAGTGTATTTATTTATGTCTTTTTCCCTTCAAACATGAAGAAAGGCGTCGCACTGTAACGAATTTTTCTGCAAGGCGTGCGCATTACACGATACACACATTATGTGTCGTAAAGAACGAATATGCCATAGATACCCATGCTTTTAAGGAAGTTCGGACAGGTAGTGGGTGGGTAGGGCGCTCGCCTGCATCACTCTTTGGACACTCCACCTGCAAACCGCGCAAGCGCAGATGCAGAGGCTATCTTTCACCTGTCCCCAATGTATAATAGACACATGCGTATCTCTCAGGAACTCGTGATAGATATCCGTGTATGCACACTGTGCTGTGATAGTGCCAGGCAAAACAACAAAGGGTGCAAGCCCCCTCCATGAAAAACACACACACACGGTAACACCATAACACCACCGCCTCCGAATTTTACTATTGCCACTACACACGATGGCGGATGACGTTCAGCGTGCATTCGCCATACCCACACCCTGCCACCGGATCGGTATATTGTGTACCGTGATTCGTCACTCCACACAACGTTTTTCCGCTGTTCCATCGTTCAATGTTTACGCCCCTTACACGAAGCAAGGCAACGCTTGGCCTTTACCGGGGTTATGTGTGGCATACGAGCAGCAACTCGACCATGAAATTCAAATTTTCTCACCTCCCGCCTAACTGCCGTGTTACTTGCAGTGGTTCCTGACGCAGTTTGGAACTCCTGTGTGATGATCTGGATAATGTCTGCCTATCACACATTACGACCCTCTCAACTGTCGGCGGTCTCTGTCAGTCAACAGAGGAGGTCGGCCTGTACGCTTTTGTGCTGTACGTGTCCCTTCACGTTTCCACTTCACTATCACATCGGAATGTTTAGAAGTGTGAAAAACTCACGTACAGACGTATGAAACCAATGACACCCGATCACGTGACCACGTTCGAAGTCCGTGAGTTCCGCGAAGCGCCCCATTCTGCTCTCTCACGAAGCCCAGTGACTACTGAGGTCGCTGATACGGAGTACCTGGGAGTAGGTGGCAGCACAATGCACCTAGTGTGAAAAACGTATGTTTCTGGGGGTGTCCGGATACTTTTTATCACAAAGTGTAACATTAAAAGTCACAAAGCAGTTGAATACGGGAATAAATTCTGAAAGGCATCGTGCTACGCTTTGAAGAACCTAAGGGGAGCAGTACTTTACTGTTTAAGTCACTACTGCAACAGCTGTGTAGCATGAAAAATGGTTACATGCTCGTCTGTTAGTTATACGTAGTCCATCGGCAGTCGTGAATCATCGCAGAACACTGTTCTCTGCGCTAACGTCCATCTCTCACGCGATGTTCACACGCCTCGCTATGCAGGGACGTATACGTCGCACAAGCCTGAAATTTAACACTTACAAACTGTGTAGTGCCTGTAATACAAAGTCGACATCGTTGGCTCAGACATCTTAACTCTGTCGACAAATATTGTTGAAAAATTTGCGTTAAAAGATTTATGGGCACCAAGTTCTCAGTCTACCCGAATTGCGTTTTAGATGCCGGCCAGAGTGGCCGAGCGGTTCTAGGCGCTACAGCCTGGAACCGCCCGACCGCTATGGTCGCAGGTTCGAATCCTGCCTCGGGCATGGATGTGTGTGATGTCCTTGGGTTAGTTAGGTTTAAGTAGTTCTAAGTTATAGGGGACTGATGACCTTAGCAAAAATGGTTCAAATGGCTCTGAGCACTATGGGACTCAACTGCTGAGGTCATTAGTCCCCTAGAACTTAGAACTAGTTAAACCTAACTAACCTAAGGACATCACAAACATCCATGCCCGAGGCAGGATTCGAACCTGCGACCGTAGCGGTCTTGCGGTTCCAGACTGCAGCGCCTTTAACCGCACGGCCACTTCGGCCGGCTTGACCTTAGCAGTTAATCCCATACTGTTCAGAGCAATTTGATACATTTTGTTTGCTGTTTATCAAATATATAGGGAAAAAATTACTATCACTGTTTTTGTAGCTTTGTTGTCCTGAATAATGTAGGTCGATACTTCAATGAAATCAATGTTAAGTCTGATTCTACAGACCAAGATATCCAGTTTTACAGAGTATTGTGCTTGATGTTTACCTAGATACTTTGTTTATTGCATTTTCGCACCTGGATTAAATACACTGCCTGCCAAAAAAAGTGAAGCACCCAGAAGATGTGGACGGATGCAGAGGTACTTCGTACACGCACACACCGTTGGCAAGAAAGAAGGTGATTAGTTCCAGTTTCCCGTGGCAGGTAGAACGGCCGCCAGGGTGCGCTGGTGTTGGTGTCTGGTGTTGCTGCCTGGCCTGGTAGGGACGTGAAACTCGTCAGATTTTGCGTGATCTCTCTAGAGAACACGAGAAGGCAGCGTACCCGTGTGAGACAGCGCTACCACAACCTCAGAGGGCTTTCATTGTATGTGTTCATCTGGCCGGCGGTCTGGGTGGTCAAATCCTTCGCTCGAATTATTCAGTGGCTTCGTGCGGTTGGCACCACACCCGAACCCTACCATCAGTTGTTACCAACTGAAATCTGGACTCATCTGATGAAGCCAGGGCTTTCCAGTCGTCTGGGGTCTATCTGATATGGTCATGAGCTCAGGAGAGGCGCTGTCGTGCTTTTAGCAAAAGCACCCTCCTAGGTCGTCTGTTGCCGCAGCCTGTCAACGACATATGTAGGCGCATTTTCCTAACGGATACGTCCGCCGTAAGGTCTAAATTGATTTCTACGGCTATTTCAGGCAGTATTGCTAGTCTGTTAGCAGTGACAACTCTAACCAAATGCCATTGCTCTCGGTCGTTATGTGAAGGCCGTCGGCCACTGTGATTTCCGTGGCGAGAGGTGATGCCTGAAATTTGGTGTTCTCGGCATCCTCTTGACGCTGTAGATCACGGAATATTGAATTTCCTGACGATTTACGAAATGGAATGTGTAATTCATCGTCAAAAGTCTGTTAATTCCCATCGTGCGACCTTAATGATGTCGGAAACCTTTTCTCGTGAATAAGCTGAATACAAATGACAGCTCCGCCAATGCACTATCCTTTGATACCCCTTGTAGGCGATACTACCGCCATCTGTACATGTTCATATCCCTATCCCGTGACTTTTGTCGCCTAAGTGCAAATTCCCTGTATCTATTTGCTGTTCTCTCCATTCTGCCTTACTTCCGTATTTCAACTTGGGCTACTGACCTTTTGAGGGTTGAATATTTTTATCACAGTTGACAGAGAATGTTGAGTTATCTACTGGGTATCACTTAAACTAAATCGTGAAATGAATATGAATGCATAATTGTCCCTTAAAGTTTCGTGTATAGTTCAACTTCATTTTTACGGAAACAGGGTCTTTATGTGATTTGCTCTTGTCTGTATATAGACATATCGCTGAAGATGTCGCTCTAACACCATGAAACAAGTTGGATAATGAATAAATTTTGGAAATTTGTGGTAAGGTCTTATGGGACCAAACTGCTGAGGTCGTCGCCCCTACGCCTACACGCTACTTAATCTAACTTTAACTTACGCTATGGACAACACACACACCCATGCCCGAGGGTGGACTCAAACCTCCGACGGAGGAAGCCTTACGGATCGTCACAAGGCGCCCCAGACAGCGCGGCTAATGAATAAATATTTATCATACAGCTGAAGCGGTCTTTTCATTATGGCACTTCCAGACATGGATATGGCAGGAAATTTATCACGGCTTTCCTGATGAGACCGTCCGCCGATAGCCTGGAGTGATTTATGGGAAACAAAACGGGGTACCATGGCGGGACCTGAAACTCGGCCCTCCTGAATATGAGGCCATTGCCTTGAATCACTGCGTCACCATGGCGAATGCCAGACTGCAGATGTCAACAAGGTCTTCCGGACGCTTCCATCACCTTTCCTTGTTCCTATGCTAAACTATGTATGCAAGCTTGAGCCAGATCTCTCTTTTCTTGCCGGCCGGGGTGGCCGAGCGGTTCTAGGCGCTACAGTCTGGAACCACGCGACCGCTACGGTCGCAGGTTCGAATCCTGCCTCAGGCATGGATGTGTTTGACGTCCTTAGGTTAGTTAGGTTTAAGTAGTTCTAAGTTCTAGGGGACTGATGACCTCAGATGTTAAGTCCCATAGTGTTCAGAGCCATTTTTTTCTCTTTTCTTAATTAACACTGTTGTCTTCTAAGTGCAGACTCCCCTGTAGTTCACATGCACACGTGTAGGGGTTGCTGTAATGAGTGAAGCTTTTGACTGTAGCTAACACAACCCAACTGATTCGTTTTTGCACGCATTTTTATAAAAACTTCATAGGTAGTCACTCTGGGAGAAAATAGTTGAATTTGCTTTCGTGGAATCTGTAGTGAACAGTTGAACAGTTCGTCACACCAGTAACATAAAAGCCTAATCCAGTCAACCATTGCACTGTTTATAATCAGTTTGAAGAATCATATGCAGCTCCTTAGTAACTGAGATAGGAGGATTTTGAACGTATTTTAAACGTTATAAACATTGCAAGTATACGAAGAAGGGCAGCACGAATGGTTTGACAGTTGAAAACGTGATAGCAGTGCTGAAAAACCTGAAATGGCACACACGTGAAGACATTAGTCAGCGAAGTCCAAAATCGTGTTTACAAAGTTTCAGGAACCAGTATTAATAGAAGAATATGGGGTTATGCTACAAACCCTGCCTGTCTCTCCGTGTATTCCGCGAAGAAAAGATCAGGCGAACTCAGCGTGTACTACTTCTTCCCATGCTCCATAAGTTAATGGATTGGGAAGAAGCCCCAATTTGGTGTACAATGTGATGTTCTCTCCTCTATGCATGTCAAAGTGGATTACAGAACATATGTAGACGTAGATACGGATGTAAACAATTTAGAAGAAAGAAGAAGGTCAAAGGCGACGGGGAAGTGTGACACATTGAAAAATGAATAGAAATAAAACACTCAGTTGTCTTTCTCCATGTCAATTAGATGGGTTATTGACTTAACAAGTGAGGACCATATGGTAATGGTACAATCACCTGGTCAACTTCTGATGTCCCTCGACGGGGATTTACTCAACTGAGGCACGATTTGCGTTCATGAAGCTTTCTCAAAGCACCGGTGTGGAAGATGTAAGCACGAAAGTAGCTTTCGCAAGCTATTTAACTGCCCAACTACACGGCTCGATGAAACTTGGATCCTACATAGACAGAACTGTTACGGTATACTACAAAAGGTAACTGGAACGAATTCGCAATAAGACGGATAGAAATGACACGTTTATTCAAAGATAATAACTTCACTGAAGTCACTGCGATTTATGGTGGTCCCCTGGACATTACAAAAGGCAGGACATCGTTCTCAGTAGGATCTGTGATAACTATGGACAACAGTGCATGCTTTGGAACGTGCTCCCATGCTGGCCACAGGGTACGCTACGAGGTCTTGTAGGAGGGCATTCCATTCCTCTCACAGCGCGGTTCACAACTTCCGTATTCGTTGGCGCACGTGGACGTGCTGAAATACGGCTCATCATTGCATGTCACACGCGCTAGATAGGGTGAACGGACAGGCTAGTCCATTTGTCGAATATCTTCTCGTTCCTAGAGCTCTTCTACACGCGCTGTTCGGTGCGATCGTCCACCACCATATATAAAAATGAAGTCAGAGCCAATTGCTCTCATGAAAAGCGAAAGTATACAGTGTCACAATAACATTGACTGGTGAGTGTACAGTGTTCAAAGATTTTGACATCAGTAGGCCAATGCAGCATTATCCTATCAGAGTAGTCACAGTTCGTAGAAAATGACGGAAAGTCATCGAGTAAAACAGAAGTGGTTTCTGGCGTTCCCCAATGTTATAGGCCCCAATGTTATAGGCCCTTTGCTGTTCCTTATCTATATAAACGATTTGGGAGACAATCTGAGCAGCCGTCTTCGGTTGTTTGCTGATGACGCTGTCGTTTATCGACTAATAAAGTCATCAGAAGATCAAAACAAACTGCAAAACGATTTACAAAAGATATCTGAATGATGCGAAAAGTGGTAGTTGACCCTAAATAAAAAAAAGTGTGAGGTCATCCACATGAGTGCTAAAAGGAATCCGTTACACTTTGTTACACGATAAACTAGGCTAATCTAAAAGCAGTAAATTCAACGAAATACCTAGATATTACAAATGCAAACAACTGAAATTTGAAGGAGCACATAGAAAATGATGTGGGGAAGGCTAACCAAATACTGCGTTTTATTGGCAGAGCACTTAGAAAATGTAACAGACCTACTAAGGAGACTGCCTACACTACGCTTGTCCGTCCTCTTTTAAAATACTGTTGTGCGGTGTGGGATCCTTACCAGATAGGACTGACGGAGTACATCGAAAACGCTCAAAGAGGGGCAGCACGTTTTGTATTGCAGCGAAATGTTGTAGAGAGTGTCACTGAAATGATGCTGGATTAGTGCTGGACATCATTAAAAGAAAGGCGATTTTCGTTGTGACGGAATTTTCTCACGAAATTCCAATCACCAAATTTCTCCTCCGAATGCGAAAATATTTTGTTGACACCGACCTACATAGGGAGGAACGATCACCACGATAAAATAAGGGAAATCAGAGCTCGTACGGAAAGATTTAGGTGTTCGTTCTTTCTGCGCGCTATACGAGATCGGAATAATAGAGAATTGTGAAGGTGGTTCGATGTACCCTCCGCCAGGCACTTAAATGTGATTTGCACAGTATCCATGTAGATGTAGATGTAGATTCTTTCCCACACCGTGACGCCTAGACCACCAAAACGGTCATGTTCGACAATGTTCCTACGTGCATTATGTGTTTCCACCTGTCGCCATATGAGCGTGCGTCCAGAATCACTACTCGTACAATCTGCTCTCGTCCGAGAAGAGCACGCGATCCTGCTCTTCGTTGGTGCTGTCCCTACACTCTTGGTACCGGCGCAAACAGTGAGGCTGATGTGCGGCTGTCAGCGAAACTCAACGTATTAGTCTTCGGGCATAGGGACCATCCACATGCAGTCGCCATGCCTCTGTGGAGCGTGAGACTGCGTGTCTTGCAGTCCTGTTAAATGTGGTTTGCAATTCCGCCCACTGTTTGACGTGGACCCCCTTGCCTGTTAGTCAACGTAGCCGTCATCTGCTGCTGTACTTATTCACGGACGAGCGCCTCCTCTGCTTCGGACAGCAGCGCCTGTTGTGCGGAACGCTACCTACAAACGTGGAAAAAAATGGTGTGACCAATACCAAAACTCTTGGGCTGCACTCGTCACAATTCGTCCTCCTTTCCCGTTTCCCGATGAAACGATCCGAAATGTTTTCTCCGGGTCGTCTTGCGTATTACAACCTCCTTCAACTGCCTCCTGTTGTGGGGCCAGTACGATCTGGCGCATTAGTCACGTCGTATGACTTCCAACTTTCTTTGCACGCCTGGGGGACCTCTGGCAACATGATCCCACAACATAAATCATTTCCACCGACTAATTAACATACAGTACTATGTTACTTTACCTAGTTCAAGCTAAGTTTTGCAGAATCGTGTATATACGACGGCCTTTATTGAACTAATTTGGTATTGTAAAACTGAGATTTCAAGTCGACATTAAGACGTTATATAACGCGAGTAGCAAAACAGAGGAAGGATGTTTATGTTGCATCCTCAGTCAGAGACCGAAAAGGTGTGCAACAGTGTGAACATTCAATTTTTATAGATTTTCGCAAGAATTGAAGGCTACCAGTGACAAACCGATGATTATCAAAACCATACTGCAAGGTTTTCTACTAGCAAACTTCCTCAATTCCTGTGGCATTACTTTAGGTCTATATAAGTATGTCAGGAAAATTTAGTTCAGTCCAGAACAAGAGTCAATACAGTCGATATATGAGTGCTTTGCTTCCGTGTGGAGAAGGCATTACAGTTGTATACATGGTAATTACAGATTTTCTGATCCTTGCTTGAATGGGCAGTGCACCAATTACATCGTTGTGTTGATACTTCATGTAGATGTTCCTGGACTTAAAAAGATAATACCTGAAGATGGGTTTATCAACGGCAAAATTTATTCTGTGACGGAGTGAAATCAACCAATAATGTCCAGTTGTAAAACGGAAAGTCCTATCCTGATAAAAACTGAAAATTGCAAATGCGTTAGGAAGCATGAAAACTATTCATTTAAAGTTGACACAACTTTCTTGACCTGCTACATCAAATTACGGGTAATTCAAATTTTCTGATACTGCAGGATGGTTGATCGGCGGCATTTTACTTCCTCGCTCTTGTAAAATACGTAATAATTTTTTTTTCTGTAGACTGCACAGCGAGTACTTGGTGATGATTATTCAGGGAAAAATACTACATTTTTTACAATTATTTCATTAATTACTTATTATTTGATACGTAGCTTTTGAGTTATTATCTCACGAGTGATACCGGCAAATGTGTTATTACGTATCCTGCCACGAACATAAACAAAGTAGACAATTCACCGACCTTTTTTTAAGTTATGCCTCAGTACAAACGGACTGACCAGCAGGTTTCAGTTTTATATGATTGTTAATGCATTATTTTGTACATTTAACATTAACAGTTAATTACTTAGACGACTTTAAATTATTTTCTTAGTTTATGCTTATACGAGGATATTCATTAGCGTATTTGGCAGTACTGCAAGAAAATTAGCTAATATCCTTAAGTCCTAGGTCACAAAAATAAATAATAAGTGAAACAAGTGCCCAAAGTTCTGTGTTTTACCCTGTAAATAAAATTTAATGTTTCTTTTCTTATTACTATGATCAGGATATTCTCATATACAGTTTTATATTTCTTTGTTTGATTACTACCTGTTTAGTTCTGATTTTCTCAAGTTATTTGTGTGTTGTCTATGATGTAGTGTCATTGATGCGTATGAGAAACTGAATAAAAGTTAAATCTCAAATAATTCGAAGTTCTGCCTTCTTACGTAGAATTTCTGCGTTGATCCATAGCGTTGATCCATCCCGCGCTGCCCTTTAGTGAAAAAAAAACGAGCTTATCGAGTATCGGAGCAGATTTGCGACTGAATTCAAGACTTTTTAGCAAACAGAACTCAATACGCTGCTCCTAACGGAACAAAATCGACAGATATGAACCTAATTTTTCGGAGTACCCCAAGGAAGTGTGATAGAACCGTTAATGTTTACAAAATGTATAAATGATCTAGTAGAAAGCGTCCGATGCTATCTAAGGCTGTTTGCAGACGATGTGGTTGAACAAAGTATCAACGCCAAAAGATGGTAACGATTTGCAGAATGGCCGTCAGAGAATTGATGAATGATGCAGGCTCTGGCAGTTGACCCTGAACGTAAATAAATGTAAGCTATTGCGCATACATAGGGAAAGAAACAAATACTGTACAGCTACACTTTTGATAACAAACCAATGGAAACAGCATCTACCGTAAAATATCTAAGAGCAACTATCCAGAGAGACCTTCAGTGGAATGACCCCGTAAAACAAATAATGGGAAAGCAGATGCCAGACTCAGATTCATAGGAAGAATCTTAAGGAAATGTAACTCATCCACGAAAGAACTGGCTTTTGAGGTGCTTGTTCCACTGATTCTTGAGTGTTGTTCTATCTGGGATCCCTACCAGGCAGGACTGGTAGAAGAGACAGAGAAGGCGCAACGAAGAGCGGCACGTGTTGCCGAGGGATCGTTGAACCAAGGCGAGAGCGTTATAACGATGCTCAAAAAACTCCAGAGGCTGCGGCGGTACGGTTTCTTCTGTCCCATTACCTGCACCTACCTGTGAACTCGTTACAGCAGGTCGCCGGTAGGAAAACCGAGTATAAACCTACCGTACTGCAACTCGCACCTGGCTGCATACAACGTAACTATTCCAAGAATCGGGAAAAGGTCTTAATTTTGAATGAAATACTGAATACTGGCAAAACTTCGGTATATTCTGAACCTTGATAACGTACACATTCTCTGCCAAGCCCGTGCTAATCTTAACACAGTCATGCACAAACCCTTTAATTCACTTTGCAGAAACAGACATAATGTCTGATGGGATACCGCAAACACTGGTTATACAATGTTACCTATAACCCGTCTTGATTGCAAAAATGTTTATGCACATGACCGGTTTCGGTTCCTCTGGAATCATCTTCAGATCTGAAACGATAATGATACTAATTTACTATTTCACAAATGCAAACCTTTTTCATCCTATCCAATCAACATCAAGTGTACCAAAACATACGTGCAATTTCGGTTACAGGAGTAACCCGTCCAAACATATTCACGTTAGCAAGTTTATGGTAACGTATTTCCCGAAATCTAGACAGCTACTAAGCACGGATTGTTCTTAAATGAAAATGATCGCCATACTATTTAGTTTATCGGTGTCTAATTCACTCAAGTTGTTAGTCACCGATCTGCTCAATATTCCACATGGAATTACTGTATTTTATCACACACACAAAATTGCTTAAAAATCCAAACTTTCTTAAAAACACACCGGAATAAATAAGCCGTCACTTTAAAACACTTTTGAAATATATAGCACAACAAATACCGACAAATTATAACTTCCTACGGAGCTCATACTACATACGACCGTACCATTGAAAGGCTGGGCTCCGACTACTTAGACTGCTGTAAACATTCTGTATTTCCAAGAGAAAAGTCGCGCGAAGAATACTCCGTTCCGATTGGTCAGTTTTCTTTAAGGCCAATGGAAAAACATTACTCTCCGGCGTTAGTCCGCACTTTCCATGACTAACCAATCAACAAACAACACAGTTTCAAACTGTTCATTTTCCCGAAATAAATATTTAAGATTCTGTTTTTTTTATAGTTTACGTTATTAACTATTTTTATTTGCACTCGAATGTCCGCCTCCGTAGCGCAGAGATAGCGTTGCAGTCTACTACGCAAGGAAGTCCGGGTTCGATTCCCGGCAACGGACTGGGTGTTGTGTGTCCTTCATCATAATTGACACGCAAGTCGCCGAAGTGGCTTCAACTAAAAAGACTTTCAATACGGCGGCCGAACCCCGAAGGGGATATCCCGACCAACAAATGCTATACGATAATTTCATTTTTGCACTCGAATTAGCTTTTCTTTTACCGTAAACTTAGTTAACATATCATGATACAAAATTCCCCTCGTCTGCATGCACACTGTCTTAAAAATTTCTCACGCTAGTCCGTACAGCGTTTATCAGTAGAACAATGATCTACATATTTACTTTAGACCACATTCACGCACCATTCACACTTCCAAAAGCATATACAAAACTGTATAAACATAAATAAACAAAACCAGCTTACAAGAAATAAAAAAAATCCACAAAAACATTCTCTTGACCTGTTTCTTGAATGTCGCTGTGCACTACTGTCCTCTAGCAGAAGAAAATTAGAGCTACTTATTCAATCGAATCCGCTTCAGACCATCCCTCACTGTGCACGATTGAGTCATTCTTCCGATACAGAGGCTCTAGACAGGAGCGATATAAGGCGCCACGCATCAAGGCGTTGTACATCACGGAGAGATTTACTATTGAAATTTCGAGAGAGGATTTCCGGGAAGAGTTGACCAACAATATTATTTCCCCAACACACATCTCGCTTAACGACCACGAGAAGAAAATCCGAGAAATTAGAGCCACTACCCCCCCCCCCCCCCCCTTGAACCATGGACCTTGCCGTTGGTGGGGAGGCTTGCGTGCCTCAGCGATACAGATAGCCGTACCGTAGGTGCAACCACAACGGAGGGGTATCTGTTGAGAGGCCAGACAAACGTGTGGTTCCTGAAGAGGGGCAGCAGCCTTTTCAGTAGTTGCAAGGGCAACAGTCTGGATGATTGACTGATCTGGCCTTGTAACAATAACCAAAACGGCCTTGCTGTGCTGGTACTGCGAACGGCTGAAAGCAAGGGGAAACTACAGCCGTAATTTTTCCCGAGGGCATGCAGCTTTACTGTAGCATGGAGAGCTGCATCAAACCAGTCTCAGGACTGAAGACCACAACAACAACAACAACAACAGAGGATTATCGACAATCATTCTTCCCACGCGCTATTCGCGAGTGCAACAGGGGTGGAGGGCTCAGTTGTTGTTGTTGTTGTTGTTGTTGTGGTCTTCAGTCCTGAGACTGGTTTGATGCAGCTCTCCATGCTACTCTATCCTGTGCAAGCTTCTTCAGTACCTACTGAAACCTACACCCTTCTGAATCTGCTTAGTGTATTCATCTCTTGTCTCCCTCTACGATTTTTAGCCTCCACGCTGCCCTCCAATACTAAATTGGTGATACCTTGATGCTTCAGAACATGTCCTACGAACCAATCCCTTCTTCTACTCAAGTTGTGCCACAAACTCCTCTTCTCCCCAATTCTAGTCAATACCTCCTCATTATTTACGTGATCTATCCATCTGATCTTCAGAATTCTTCTGTGGCACCACATTTCGAAAGCCTCTACTCTCTTTTTGTCCAAACTATTTATCGTCTATGTTTCACTTCCATACCTGGCTACACTCCATTCAAATACTTTCGTGATTGAAGTGTGGTAGATGTAAATGAAACTCAAAGTATGCGGCAGGAACTGCACACTTGTAATCAGCTCTGGGAAGTACTCCCCGCAGAGTTTAGGGTTAGCTGTTGACTTCTCCCACTTTCTGCTCGCCCGGCACCCGCTGACGTGTGCGGAGCGCAGCGAGTAATTTACACGGAACAGCTGCTTGCGAAGGGTGCCTGATGGGCGCGCCCATGCGTTGCATCGTAGCGCGGCTGAAAAACACCGGGCGGCCCTGTGAATAGCTTCCACTACACGCCACTCACCAGTACTGTACACCAAATTTACATCTGCGCTCCGCAGTCCACCTTATGGTGTATTACTGTGACTTCCTCCCTTCCTCCCCTTTCCTTCTAGTCGCTATTGGCATTCGGGAAGAACGACTATCGCTAAGCCCTCACGTTGTAACCTCAAATCTCTTTACAAAAGGTAATCTATCTGATGACAAGTATCCGGACACTTCTCAATGGACATTAATGTGGGGTGTTTCCATCCTTCGCATTTTTGACGGCTTCAGGTCTGCTAGAAACACTTCCAGTGAAGTGTCTGGATCTCTGTGGAGGAACGACAGCCCATTCTTCCTCAAGAACCGGAATCAAAGACGGTAGTAATGATGGACGCTGGAGTCTGGAGCGAAGTCTCATACCAAACGTGTTCCATTAGGTTCATGTAGGGACCCTGGGAAAACCAGTCGAGGAATGTTATCGTCCGCAGTAAGCTGATGTACGGCAGTGTGCGCTGTTATCGTGATACGGTCATCGTGTCAGAAATACTAAACTACTATAATCAGTACACAATGCTGTAAAATGAGTTTATATGCTCCGCACTTCACTGTTCGCACTACGCATGACGGCAGGTAACGTTTGCCAGGAATTCGACAAATCCAAACACTTAGTTCACATTGCCACAGGGTAGAGCGTGATTCATCCTCAAATAACTCGTCTTCAGCCATCCACTGTCCAATTACGTCGCTTTTCACACCATCTCAAGCGTCGCTTTGCATTGGTTATAGAAATACGGTTTATGGCTAATAATGAGCAGCTCGATCATTGTCCCCATTCTTTCCAACTCTCTACCCACAGACATTGTGCTAGCTGTACGGCTGGCAGCGCATTGAAACTCACGAATAATTCTTTCCGCTAATTTCACGTGATTGTTTACAACCATCCTCTGCGATTCCGCATAAAAGTCACGTCAGTAGCAGTCGGCTTGGGAAGTTTCAGAAGGGCTGAAATGTCCTTGATGAATGGGTTACTCTTGTGGCATCGAATGAATAGTGCTTAATGAATCTGTTGCTCACGTGACATCGAATGACTTGTCCATGTTCGAAGTCACTGAGCCCTCGTGATGAGCCAGTCTGCCGTTGCTGCTTCTCTACTGGCAATACTGTACCCCCGCGTCCTTTTAGACTGGCCGCGTAGAGAGCCTGTATACAGACAGAGTGGCCATAGGTGAAGTTGCCCGTGATTGGTTGATTAGCTTTGGCGCCATTTTTCTGCCAAACGTCTCTCGCGCTTCCTATGTTCGCCGTGCTTTTGAGTTGAACTGAAGTTCAGAGGACTTTTGGAAACGATTAAAAGGTATTTGAATTATTGAGAGACTTGTTATGCGTTGTGGATGCATGTTCGATTTTTTTGTATATCGTTTTTAGTACGTAATTAGTGTTTGCGTGCATACTGGTAGCATCACAAGCTTTTCTGAAGCCAATATCTGTCAGTCCTTGCTGGAAATGGAAAGTTCCTGTAATTGTTGTGCCATGCTCATTCGACTTTATAGCGCCAAACTTTATTTCGTTCCGAAACAGAACACTAGGTATTATTTTGGTTTCAGTATTATTGCCTGACTGTTGACGCAGGCAAGTTGTAAGCACGTGTTCCGATGTAGTCGTGGTTGCTGAAACATTATTCGTAGTAAATAATTGTAGGTACTCTTGAAGACAGTTTTTAATAGGCCTACTTACTGTGGGGTAGAAGGGATACGGTAGTTTTCTTGTTATATTTGGTCGTTATTACAGTAGCCTACATTTAACATTACCTGATTTTTGTAATCTTTCTCGTTTCTTATCTACGAGAGTTATTCTATGAAAGAAAGTCGTAAACAGTTGTTTACATGTGACATCCAAAACTTTTGAAGAAGTGACAAGAAATACTAATACGTCTCGCACTTTTTGCATGTCACAAGTAAACAACTGCTTACGACTTTCATTCATCTGGCGTAATACAGGTACGTTAAATCCTTAGCGTTATGCACTTCCGATACAAAACAAATGCTATACACTATATTTTTTTATTTACTTTACTTTCATTGCAATATGTCTAGTAAACAAACTTTAAAGGAGATAAATGCAAGTAACGAATAATTTTTACAGCCACTTTATCAAATTTTCCTGTGCTGTACGTAGCAGGCTACTATGAGTATATTATAGCTCTAAAGAAAGGCATTTAACGAATGATTTCGTCATATTGTCTTGTGCTTTTGATTCTGTGAGTGTGTACTCCACTACTCCACTACTGGCCATTCAAAAGTCCCGCCCGCAGTTTGGCAGTAAAATGGCCGCCGTATCGTCCGGTTGGCCACCCTCTCCCTATAAAGGCTCTCTATGGCCGGACCGCCTGTCCTGACACCTACTGATCAATTCTGCATTACATAGGCATGTCCAGATACTCCTGACCAGATAATGTGCGCAGCAGAAGTCAATGAGTTGGTGTCTCTTCTAGGAAAGTTCGCTCTCGGAATTTTAACAGTAAACTAGAGCGCCAATGTAGTAACGTCTCCCATGCGTCTGCCACTGTCACTGTACGAATCCGATGTAGTAAGGGACCAGTCTGACGAGTCGTACACATGTATCGGTAGAACGAGTGTTTCTTAAGCTACCCCCTTCCCTGGTGGACCACACTGCCTGACTGTTCTTCCAATGAATCTCAGTCTGGCAGCTGCCTTTCCTACGACTGATTTTCCGTGGTTCTCCCACTTTCAGTTCCTCTGTAAACACAATGACCATATTTATTGAATGTGACTGATTCCAATCATTGTTCAGCATTCTTGTAGTCATAGAACAGCGAACTTTCTTACTATTTACACGCAAAACGCTACGTTTCTTTATGTCGAGGGCAGACTAGCAATTCATGTGTTCTTTCTGAACCTCACCACAGTTTTCTAGCGTTGCGACTTCTCTATATAAAATAGCATATACGTGAACCACATCATTCAGATTCTGAGATTGTCCATTAGACCATTTATACACGCTCTGAATAGTATAGTCCTATAGTACTCCTCTGCCTGAAGTTAATTTCACGTGTGAAATTATTTGCAACTAAGAATGACATACTGCGCTAAGAACTCTTCAATAAAAAGCTCTTGTGATGTTCAGTACGCTCGTACTTTGGCCAGTAGGCGGCAGTGCGAAAACGTATCGAACACCTCCAGAAAGTCAAACAACGTAGCATCAACCTGGCCGCGGCTAGCTACTGTTTTCTGGATTTCACACGATCGTTGTTTGCAAAATCTGTGTCGATTCCTACAGAAGAGATGTCGTGTCCTGGCTATTGTCTGGCCTTCTAGTAACGCGTCCTGCCAGGCATATTCTCCGCGCTTTCATTTTCTGAGGTACGTTCTGTTGTTACATCAGGTCGAAAATTCCCTAGTCGTTTCTACTTCTCCTGGTGTTCTCTTGGCGCATTGGTCCAGATATCCTGCTTTTGGTTATCCGTTCAAAGATCGACGAGAGCTTCTCTTCATTTTTTTAAATGCCAGCATTACATTACGGATATTAAATCATTAAACTTCCATGCGATTCGCAAGTGAAGTCCATTATCTATACAATATGTGATTTGGCCCCCAGTTTCACGAGAACAAAATTGAATTCTTTGTTATCTGGAAATTAACAGGTTCTGGAAGCTATCTTGAGTTATTTCTATCCATGGCTGAAACACATGCTGTGTCTGTTCACGAATGCTGACGGTCGGAAATGGGCGGGGGGGGGGGGGGGGCAGCTGGGGTGATATGGACGTGTACGCCTTCCCAATGCGTCCCAGGCACGCTGTATCGCTGATAACTCATAGAACTGGGCAGGCCACTAAAGGAACCGTGCATTTCTCAAGGATCTTGCGGCGAGAACTACAATACGGGGCTTTGCGTTATCCTGCTGGAATATGCCGTTTGGTAGAGTAGCGTAGGACAACAATGTTTACCATTCTTGCCACCTATTGACGAGTATTCATCCTTAAAAGAATCACCAAATCAATTCTGCGTCGTATCCACACTTCGAGTCCATGAGTTGGAGGACTACGCTTCTCGAAACTCGCTGTTTCCTGCAACCTTTCACCAGGTCATCTTCAGATAGGTTGACTTCGATCTGACTGCCAAAAACAGAAGCGAGACGCACCGTTGAAAACCATAGAATACCACTCACTGTCACAGAGGACTCCGGCTCTGCATCAAACATGTGTCCGTCGTCTGTGATATTGCGTGAGCGTTTAAAGCGCGTGGTAAATTAAAATTTCAGCCCACCCTCCAATGATTTGTTCCAGATAGCTCGAGGTGACGACACTTTGCAGTTAACTTCCGACCGGATTTTGCTGCAACTCGTCATCCGCCTGTCCGACAGAGCCAGTCGCGCAATCCTACGATCTCCCCATACTGTAGTGTTTCTGGAGGGACCCTGGAGTACTTTTCTTTCCACATTGTTGTCCTGAGTTCGTCTCTCCACTCCTAGTTCTGAAATCATTGTGGACAGCCAACTGTCTGTGCGATCAGGTGGTATGATGTCCTCCACGCCAGTGATTTGATCTTTATAAAACTAGCGAAAAACAGTCTAGATCGCCATGGTCATTTTATTCAAAATGGCCGGTTGCGCCCTAGCCTTAGGCCACCTTCTGAACAGCATCATCAGCTGAAGTTAACGATGTCCAGAACAGTCAGCAGACCTCAGTCATTCATTTTATACAGCTTACAAGGTCGCTGTTCTCCGAAAATGTCACCAAAAATTTTAATTCGATCTTTTTCAAAGTCATCAAGAGGGCAAAAAGCTACATGTGCTTTCTGGGCATGCTGGATTGTGATTTCAAAATTAAAAGCACCAGTAACATTATTGAAATGGCAAGGAGCTTGGATCTGGAAATAGTAAAGTTCTTGGTGTACAAACTCAAACATTTTATACCTTTACAAGTTTTATTATCATTTTTTTTAGCAGGAGTGAATTGTTAAATCTGACAAACATTTAAATTCTTGCTCCAGAGCCACTCTATAGACCATTAAACATAATTTAAAAAATATTTCAGAATTACAGTTTAAAAACTTTAAAAATTCGGAAAACGTTTTAACTCCAACAATCCTTTATCTTACGTAATCAGTAAATGAATGCTTAAAACGAAAATTCACAAAACTGAAAAAAACAGACACATTATGTAACAGTACTGAAACAGAATTACAAGGAGGTGAAAATGAATGCATGAGGCAACGGAAGGTAATCGGAATGAGGTCAGCCTATGCATACCACACGGTTCAGTTCCCACTATAAACAAACACAGAACACATATGAAAATTAAATAGCGGAAGTAAATTACTCTTCGCAGATGGTTTTCTGGCCTGGATGTAGTAAACATGTAGCAAAAGAAATGTGCCCGTTTAACCCACAAGGGTTCTTAATGAAAACACACAACATACCGATGTTTTACAACAATTTGAACACCTGAACATTCTTCATGAAACGTATAAACAATTCTGAAGACCAGTGCTTAAAATACAAAAGATTGTATAAAAGTTTGAAGAACTGACAATCAAAATAAGCCACACATACAGTTTTTAAGAACCAATCTCTGAGCTCAATCAGGTAATAATGGAACTTGAACCTGCCACAATAAAAGCTCTTTTACCACTGTCTTAAGAATATCTCGGCTATGTTCCTGTTGCCAAGGATGCTGATCCACATTAAGAACGCGGGGAAAAGAAACGCCCACTAGCGGAAGCTAAACAAAGCTGCAGGCAAGAAACCAAAACCATTTTCATTGGCAGGGACTCACCAGAGAATAGGGGTTTTCGCGAATCGCATCCGGTATTGAATTAAATGCGAAACAAACAAGATGCTTAGCATCATTTCTACACCAGACTTTGGTGAAATAAGGAATGCTAGCTTGATCATACATACATAATACACACGTCAAACCCTGTTCCATAGATCATGAATACGATATTTCGTAATGATATGGAACGTGTCAGTTTAACATAAGTTTTCTTTACTCAAAATAATAATTTTTTTTACCGTTACTACTTCATATCTATAAATTCATCTATTGATTAGAAGGAGTTGTAATTCAGAAATTCTTTTCATTTGCTTTTAAATGTTGTTTGGCTGTGAATATCCCGACTTCCTCAAAGAAACTTCTTGATGCAATAATTTACCAACAGCCGTATGATTTGTAGAAGTTTATTTTATTTTATGAACTTCTATGTGCTGCTACCGGTTTCAGCATTTACATTGATGCCATCTTCAGGCCCCACTCGTCATAGTCGTAAAATGGCTATACAAGGAAGGAGCCATATAACTGGATCCGTGAATCAATCGTCCTGCAACAGCTCTTGGTGGCCAGGTGATCTTGGGTGGGCTCCATCTATTTTTCTGATTACACGGTTTTATGCAATGAATACTTTCTCTCTAAATGACGAATTTCCCCAAAATATGATGCCATATGAAGGACGTGAACGAAAATAGGTATAGTAGGCTGATTTACTGATTGTTTATCACCAAAGTTTGCAATAATCCTAATAGCATAAGTAGCTGAACCCAACTGTTTCAGCCGATCATCGACATGTTTCTTCCAATTCAATTTCTCATCAGTGCACTTACCCAGAAATTTTGAATATTCTGCCTTAGCAACAGACTTCTGCTCATAGTCTATATTTATCAATCGTGTTATGCAATTTACTGTACGAAATTGTATAAACTGTGTTTTCTTAAAATTTAATGAGAGTCCATTTGCAGAGAACCACTTAATAATTTTCTGAAAGACATTATCTACAATTTTCTCAGCTGTTTCTTGTTTGTTGTATGTGATTTCTATACTTGTATCATCAGCAAAAAGAGCTAGTTTCATGAATCTTCATGAAATCAGAGTGGCAAGGGACCCAGGACTGAACCCTGTGGGATGCCATCCTTGATACTCTGCTGATTTTTGCAGACTATTTGTACTGTTAATTTCAACCATCTGCAGTCTTCCAGTTAAATACGAATTAAACCCTTTGTGCACTGTCTCACTCATACCACAATACTTAAGCTTATCTAGAAAAATTTCATGATTCACACAACTAAAAGCCTTAGAGATAACAAAATATCCCAACTGCTCATGTTAGTTTATTTAATGCATTTAATATTTAAGCAGTGAAAGCATATATAGCATTTTCTGTTGAAACGCCTTTCTGGAAAGAAGATTCACATTTTGTAAGTTCATTTTTGCAAGTATTTGATGCTACTCTTGAATACATTTCTTTTTCAACAATTTTGGATGAAACTGTCAGAAGTTAGATTGGGTGGTAGTTGTTAGCATCAGAACTATCCCCTTTTTTATGTAATGGTTGAACAATAACGTATTTCAGTCTGTCTGGAAAAATGCACTGTTTGAGTGAGCTACTACATATGTGCCTGAGAATCCTACATATTTGTTGGGAACAAGCTTTTAGTACGCTGTTGGAAAGGCCACCAATTACATGTGAGTGAATTTATTATTTTTCTAATTTAGTAGGAGAGGTGGGTTGAATTTCAAAATTATTAAATTGCATGGGTATTGCCTCTTCCATATGCTGCCTTGAATTTTCTAATCAATAGCTGGATCCTATTTTCTCTGCAACACTTAATAATGATTATTAAAAATGTTTTCTACTTCTCACTTTTTGTTAATACAGTCTTCCTGTGCTCTCGGTTGCCCTGTTTCCCTTTTAACAATATTCGAAATTGCTTTAATTTTATTATCAGGTGTGCTAATCTCAGACATAACGCACTTTCTTCTGGAATTTTTAATAACTTATCTTAGTACACTGCAGTAGTTTTTATAATTTTTCACTGTTTCTGGATGATTACTCCTGCTAGCTACAAGATACATTTTCCTTTTCAAGACCTTTTTATCCCTTTAGTACGCCACGCCTTTTTACATGGTTTCTTACAGTTATATTTTACTGTTTTCTTAGGGAAACTGTTTTCAAATATACTTACAAAGGTATCATGAAATAGGTTAAATTTTAAATTAGCATCAGGTTCGTTGTACACCTCATCCCAGTCTAACTGTTGCAAGCTTTACCTAAAATTTTGAATTATTAAATCGTTAATTGAATGCACTGTTTTGGATGACTGTTTTGCATTACTGTATGAAGGTAAATCATATACTGTAATTAGCTGTGCGTCATGATTAGACAGACCATTCTTAACAGGAAACGTTTTCATTTGATTAAATTTATCTTGGTCTATGAAAACATTATCTATCAGTGTGCTGCTTTCCTGTACCAACCGAGTAGGAAAATCAATAACTGACGTCAGATTGAAAGAGCCAAGTAAAACTTCAAGGTGAAGCTTTCTATCGGGCTGTTTCACAAAATCCACATTGAAATCCCCCCAAACAATAATTTCCTTTCCTCTGTCTGAGACAGGCACCAGAAGTGGGAACTGCACCAACTCAGAAGACGCAAGGCTGCCGCCTAGCAAGACGCTAAGAAAGCCGTCGCTAAGAAACGAATATACAACAAGTTCAATGAGTGGATAGAATCGATATGAGCACACACAGGGCTCGATTACACACAAACGTAGCCATAGTGTATACACATCATTAGTCATATGCAGAAATGGCATTCTTTTCTACTGAAAATAAGCTACCGGAAGGACGAAATTTTAATCAACGTTTTTCACTGACATGGAAATACTTGCATATTGGACTGGGTCGTTCCTTCAAGGTGTAACACTTTCCATTCTTGTATGAGCATTTCCTGTAGATAACAGCGCAGCTACCTGATTAGAAGGTTGTTTCTAATTTAGGCATACAATGAAGCAATTACAGTTCGGCTAATGCCAGTATCGCGAAATACGAATGAACTGACATCGCTTCCGAGAATTTTGCAGGCATTGCGACGGGAGCAATGGCGCTGCGGAAGCCGGCTGCCGCGGTAGGGTGGGCTCCTTGCGGCGACGCCGGCAGCGGCAGGACGCGCCGCCCTCGCCTAGGCTCTCGAGTCGTCCTGCGGCTACCCCGAGCCCCTGATGAAATATTCACGCATTTCATCTTTCTGCCGGCGGCGGAGTAATTGTGTACGGGCCCGGGGCGTCCGCGGCGGGTAGTGGAAGAACTCTGGGGCGAGGGCGGCGCAGCAGAAGGGGGTACCTCCGGCGAGCAGCTGGTGACACACAGCGACACATCCAGCCTGCCTAAATCGCAAACGTGGAGTAAGGAGCCCAGGAAACAATCATAAGCTTAAAAGTGGGGATCACAACTAGTTTTGCGACGATCATATAACCACAAACGTCGCATATACACTACTCGCCATTAAAATTGCTACACCACGAAGATGACGTGCTACAGACGCGAAATTTAACCGACAGGAAGAAGACGCTGTGATATGCAAATGATTAGCTTTTCAGAGCATTCACACAAGGTTGCCGCCCCTGGCGACACCTACAGCTTGCTGACATGAGGAAAGTTTCCAAACGATTTCTCATACGCAAACAGCAGTTGACCGGCGTTGCCTGATGAAACGTTGTTGTGACGCCTCGTGTAAGGAGCAGAATTGCGTACCATCACGTTTCCGACTTTGATAAAGGTCGGATTGTAGCCTATCGCGACTGCGGTTTACCGTAGCGCGACATTGCTGCTCGCGTTGGTCGACTTCCAACGACTGTTAGAAGAATATGGAATCGGTGGTTTCAGGAGCGTAATACGGAACGCCATGCTGGATCCCAACGGTCTCGTATCACTAGCAGTCGAGATGACAGGCATCTTATCCGCATGGCTGTAACGCATCGTCCAGCCACGTCTCGATCCCTGAGTCGACAGATGGGGACGTTTCCAAGACAACAACCATCTGCAAGAACAGTTCGACAACATTCTTTTGTGGCGGTGTTCGTACCGACAAACAATTCGCGGTAGAAACGGCTTACGAAGTCACCGCCACACTTTTAATAGCGGGCCGACCGGTCCGCTGGAACAGTGAACAGAAAGATGAAAACCCAAACACTCTGATTAAATAAAAGTCGGTACTTATCTTTATTGACGAAGATACAGAAATACAATAGTGAACTCCGTGTCTACAGAAATCTGTCTAGTTCGAGTCGGAGCGGCTAGGTCAGCGTCGGCTGACGACAAACAACAACTCTGCTGCGATGAACACACAACTGACTAGCAAGTACACAATTCGGTGGCGAGTATACAACTGAGCGGCGAATACAGAACTGTCCTAGAGCTCGCGACTCCAGCGCTTAAGAAGCCAGAAGCCAGCGGTGGCGCGCGCAGACTTGCGGCGATTTCCTGTCTCGCTGGCGCTACTTATGCGGACGGCGTCCGGACTTTGATGCTGCCAACCTTTTGGCAGCGGGCTCGGGTGGCATTACTGGCTAGGATATAACACATTCGTAGCAGCATGGACTATCAGCTCGGAGACCATGGTTGCGGTTATCCTTGACGCTGCATCACAGACAGGAACGCCTGTACTCAACGAGGAACCTGGGTGCACGAATGGCAAAAGTCATTTTTCCCGATGAAACCAGGTTCTGTCTACAGCATCGTGATGGTCGCATCCGTGTTTGGTGACATCGGTGAACGCACATTGGAAGCGTGTATTCGTCATCGCCATACTGGCGTATCACTCGGCGTGATGGTATGGGGGTGCCATTGGTTACACGTCTCGGTCACCTCTTGTTCGCATTGACGGCACTTTGAACAGTGGACGTTACATTTGAGACGTGTTACGACCCGTGGCTCCACACTTCATTCGATCCCTGTGAAACCCTACATTTTAGCAGGATAATGCACGACCGCATGTTGCAGATCCCGTACGGGCGTTTCTCGATGCAGAAAATGTTTGACTGCTGCCCTGGCCAGCACATTCTCCAGATCTCTCACCAACTGAAAACATCTGGTCAATGGTGACCGAGCAACTGGCTCGTCAGAATGCGCCAGTCACTACTCTTGAAGAACTGTGGTATCGTTTTGAAGCTGCATGGCCAGCTGTACCTGTACACACCATCCAAGCTCTGTTTGACTCAATGCCCAGGCGTATCAAGGCTGTTATATCGGCCAGATTTGGTTGTTCTGGGTACTGATTTCTCAGGATCTATGCACCCAGATTGCGTGAAAATGTAGTCACATGTCAGTTCTAGTATAATATATCTGTCCGATGAATACCCATCTATCATCTGCATTTCTTCTTGGTGTAGCAATTTTAATGGCCAGTAGTGTAGTTTTCGGCATACCTTCTATTAAGTCACTAGCCTTTTGTCCGCATCTTTGATCATATACGCATATGTCACATGTACACTGAATGACGAACTGAAGCACCTAGGACGGGAGAATAAAACGTAATGAAACTTCGCGGATTGGCAGGGTATGTTATGTCGTTTCTGTGATTACAGGATAGAATTCATGTGTGCCTCTGGCGTGGATGCGTGCACTGATTCGCTTATTACGGGTGTCATAAAGCCATTACATTCTCTTCCGAGGCAAGCCAGTCCACACTGTAACTAGTCATTGATACCCTGGATACAGGCACTGGGCTGAAGTTGATGTCCCAGCTGATCCTACACTTGTTCTGTCAGGAAGAGATCTGGGGATCTTGTTGCCATGTAAGTACCTCAAAATCACGCAGCCAGTTCATAGAGATTGCGGTTTCTGTCGACAAGAAATTTGCTGTTAAAAATAACATCACGATTCGAATAAATATTTTCTTCAAAATAAATTCGCTGAATGCGAGGAACTTGGGTGCAGCTGTGTTACGTACAGATGTGCTACCTACTGGTGACATGCGAAAATTTTGTTCGTCTGGGATAACCTAACAGTAAGCAGTCCGGTCTTAGCAAAAGAGCAGAGTGGACGGGATGTGTGTTTCTGCTTGCAGCGCGAGCACAGACGCCTTTCTTACTTCCTCTGGCCGACAGAAACGAGATGCCATAGCGTGATAAGATCACGGCGAATCAGTACCGAAAATCAACATTGAAATTCGCTTTTAGAAACGACTTTGCCAGAGCAAAAGCACTTGATGTCGAACGCTTTTTAAAGGAAGAGGCCAAGATCCCGCCTCCCGACGTTGTCGGCATCCACTTTTCGATCGTAATTAATATGGGCTGTGTGAAATTTACCAACGACGCTACATGCGACAGGGTTCTCTAGAGATGAAGCAAGGACTCCACTTCTGCTATGCAGATGGAAATGCTCGCAAGGTCGCGGTTGACCATGCTGGACTGGGACAGCAGACTACACGCACATTCGAACTACACACTCCTTGCGGTAGACCTCGTGGCGGTGCTCTGTCCCCTACGGCACGGTACAAGAACACATGGCAGAAAAGTGGGCCCAATTTAAAACGTATCCAATCCTCAACGGAGTATGCCAGGCGCACATTGAACTCCGACAACATGTACCATCAAACCTTCGAATTGGAGGCTGCTGGGCAGTGGTTATTTATGGTGGCCAGCCTCAGATGTTTGCCAGTTGCTGCAAGAAAGGTCGCCTATATTCTCAGTCCCTCCCACTAGGAATACGCAACTTCCCCACAGGATGTGGCACCTCCACTGATGCCGACAGTCCTCCCAGCAACTTACGCTATGGCGCTCACGACGTCATCTCCGTCTGCCCAGGCGCAACAGACTGACGGTGCTGTATCGGGACAACTCTCAATGGACCGATGGCTGACCAGTCAGTCAGCCTAACCAGTGGCGGAACTTCATTCTACGCCAGCGAGTACTGCAGGCACCACTGGTAGCAGAAGGACAATCAATGCACTTATTGTGCCAACAGAAGCCTTTCTGCCGGCGTGTTCTGAGCCAGTGCGGTCGTCTGATATGGAAGGACATTCACGAAAACAGTGTTCACCCAAACCCCGAAAGCGACGCCGCAAGACCGCGTCAGAACACGGTAGCTCTCACTCACCAGAGCAAACGCCGACCCTGAGGCTGACACCGTTGTCACTGACTCCACTCCTGCAGAACGGACTGTGGGGCGGGCGGTATCCGCCAGTACTCTGTGGCGAACAGCGATCAACAAGAAAGTCCCAATACAGGCTGCAAAACCGCTGAGTCTCTTCCTATGACCCGCCATGACCTTATGGAACGTGAACAGACTTCCATACCCACAGAGTGGACCGATGACGTCGACACTGGGCAGGACCCCGATCCAGGGCCCCTGAAATCTGGACAACGCAGGGAGGCCCATGGTCAGAGGGGTGCATCGTCAACCGCGATGTCTGTTTCTCTCCACCATCACCATGGATGACCCTGCCCAACCACTGCACCACCAGGCCTACCACATGTCCAATAAAAATATTGCTCCCCTGCAAAGATATAGATCCTCAGTAAAATAGTATGAGCCTCAGGAGCCGACTTCGCATTTAGAAGGAAGTGCGAACGAATGCTGTTCCATACTTTTATAGTTATGCAATTACATGACGTCTGGTGGTCCCACAGACACTGGAGTGACAGTACCGAAGCCACCCCCATCCCCCACTTGAGGATTAGTGGTCATGACACTAATCACCTGATTCATTAATGTTTATGCACTGTTGGGCACCATCGTAAGTGTCATGCCCAGGCCCAGTTCCACTCCGCTGACATTGTCCCGCGCTTCTGTTGACGATTTTATCCGCGTTCTTCATCCCAAGGGCCAAGTCGCGTCCCACACGTCTTGTCCAGAACTGATTACGGTAATTCACGATCTTCAGTACACGACGGGTCTCTGGACACACACATCTTATCACTCATTCAGCGAGCCAACAGGCCCGGAAACACCACTGTGTGTCACATGGTCTTACACAGGGAGTGGTGGAAATGATGGCCTCTAGCCTTCTCTGTTCACTGTGGCTATATTTGCGTGAAGAATCTCCACCCTCAACAAGTCTGGCATAGTAATGGCCTTGAATGTAACACACGTCCAGGATCTGGACTACCATCAGCAAGTCAGCTCAATGAGGGCCAACTGTGAATGATGTGACTCCAGATATTTTGGTGTGGTAAATCCTCTGCACAAAATTGGCAATCGGCAAGACACTTATGGAGTTTTGGATGGTCACTGCTGCATGGCACCAGCAGATCCTGAACTTTTATTGGAGCGCTCAGGGTCCTTGACGCTCATTCCCCAATGTCAGACAGAGAACGACACCGAATCAGGACTCACATACTATCACCGACGAAGCGTCGATTAGAAGGTACTGTAGTCTGACCATGACGACAGACCCAACAGCTGCAGAGGTATCTATCATGCACCACATTGTGTCGGACATGCACTGGTACCACCAATAGTTGATCACACGCCTTACAATGGGAGTTGGTCGCTCCACTATGACCCAAGCAACCACAGTAAAAGCCATGGAGTACCACTTCCGTCATCTTTACGAGGAAAGAACCATACATGACGAGGCCACTGCAGAAGCACTACAACAGTCGACATGCTCTATCAACACAGTAGCAGTGACAGCATTAACAGAGGAAGCCTGGCCTGAGGGAGTGGGGGACGTTTGAACAAAGGTGCAGTCTATAAGTCTCCAGGAATTACCAATTGAGTTTTACCGGACCCTCTGTAACATCATGACGCCCTGCTGGATTACAGAGTTCCAGCGTTCCGAGAACTTCTGTCCCTGGATTGCACTCCATAGCCTACTTTAGTGGAAGAGCTTCTTACACCAATACACAAGCCAGTGGGAGGGCAATCGGACAGTAACTATCGGCTATTCACAATGTTGAATATCAACTATAAGATTTTCACCAGGCTTCCATCACGGCACTTTAAGAAGACATTACCAACGATCCCTGTCCCAGAACAGACGTCGCAGGGGGAAGATGCCAACATACAAATGGGCAGCGGTGACTGCAGGGACTTAATAGAGATTACTTTGGCGTGCCGCCTGAGAGCGGCGATCATCTCCATCGGTTTCAATCGGGCTTTGTATAGAGTTTACCGTAACTTTCTCCTACAGGTTATGGAACGTGTAGGATTCCCCCGAGGCTTATCCACTTCGTGCAGGTCAACAGATAGAAAATTGGCTCAATATCAGTTAAGAGGTCTGCGATATGGTCTCCCCATTTCTACT
Organism: Schistocerca piceifrons; assembly: GCF_021461385.2. Lineage (NCBI taxonomy): Eukaryota > Metazoa > Arthropoda > Insecta > Orthoptera > Acrididae > Schistocerca > Schistocerca piceifrons. Next base: position 523,129,777 of record NC_060142.1, read on the forward strand.
TACCTTTACGCAATCGCACTAAAGCCACTCCTCGCGCATGTCAACCGCAGGCTATCTGCTACCGTCCTGCCGGACATCACGTTCCACTATAGGGCGTACACCGACGACCTGCTACTGCTGGTTCATCCCACTGAAGAAGTCCGTAGCGTTCTAAACCGAATCGAGTGAGATGGACAGGGTGCAGGCAGCCAGCGGGGCTATATTTTGGGTTCAGACTCAGACAGGGCGCTGTCAACCCCTCCTTCCAATTCCTGAACTTTTGAGTCACGTTTACGAAAGATATGAGCAGAAGCCTTGGAAAACTATCGGCTGTTTCTACTGATTGTACTTGTGATGATGCACCAGATCCTAATCTGAGACTTGTAACAGCTGCGATTTATTGAATATGTGAACCTCTAAGTGTCATCGAAACACTAGCATGTGTCGCAGGTCATCAATGTATGGGCGATGATAGGTCACAGACTTCAGGTGTCAAATTCAAATGTTCAAATGTGTGCGAAATCTTATGGGACTTAACTGCTAAGGTCATCAGTCCCTAAGCTTACACAATACTTAACATAAATTATCCTAAGGACAAACACACACACCCATGCCCGAGGGAGGACTCGAACCTCCGCCGGGCTCAGCCGCACAGTCCATGAGTACAGCGCTTTAGACCGCTCAGACTTCAGGTGTCCTTCGGGTATTTCGTATCCACAGAATACCAATTTAAAGCGTGTTATGACACTCTCACCCAGCGCGATGGAGAGCTAGGGTGTCGGCATCTGCCCTCTGTATGAGTAACACATGGGAATGCAGTCAATATACGTACCTCCCAGGTCATCTATTAGAGGTTCTGAAGCAGTTGTCTAACGTACCACCAATGTTAGTGGCACATGCCGCAACAGATCTGTCTCATGTATCGACATTCAATTACGACTACAGCTTTGTGATCTCGGACCACCTTGCAAGGCTCCCTCTGATGGCAGGAGTGTCTTACAACACCCTTCTAAGAGCAGAGTAGCTTCTGAGTAGAAAGCAAGTACTCAAATGTCCATTACCCAAGGTTGTGGAAAACGTTACACTACCACTTTCTGCCAACTACCATGCACACAACATGGTATCAAGTCACCAACAAGGAATGTGCCCCGAGACACCAGCTCCACGCTATCAGATTAATGGACTTCCCCCTTCGCTTTGACTGTCGCTTCATGGACAATGATGAAAATCATTTCACAAGCATGCTGTCATCTGGCGTTCCGTGTCACCCCTGACGTAATTGAACCTCAGACCCCCATGTGTCCAGATGACTAATACTTTCTCCTCACAAAATAGCACGCACTTAGATAGTTCAAGGGAGTGACCGTCGACTATGTCTTAGGTGGAGGGGAGAAAATGGGTTCAAAATGCTTCAAATGGCTCTGAGCACTATGCGACTTATCTTCTGAGGTCATCAGTCGCCTAGATCTTAGAACTAATTAAACCTAACTAACCTAAGGACATCACACACATCCATGCTCGATGCAGGATTCGAACCTGCGACCGTAGCGGTCGCTCGGTTCCAGACTGTAGCGCCTAGAACCGCACGGCCACTCCGGCCGGCGAGAAAATGGGGCTTGATTACTGATAGTATGTACAAAACACAATGCTCTTGGCCGTATACTCTTCACACATTATTTGTGCAGTGTTTTTGTCAACTCCCTCCTAGCTGGGAAGTGCCAGGCTCAGTCTGACACTCCATGGACCATCACATTGAAGACAGAATGACGTGAATTGTAAGCAGCAAGGAAGAAAAGACATTGGCTCACTCTTGAAAAGTTGCCTTCATTGAGGTATTAACAAAGCAGCATGAGTCTGTTGTAGATACTTTAGGCGGCTTTTTTGGAGGTAGAAAACGCCTGTAGTAGTGGACCATTAAAACTCCAGTTGCACCATTTCTTGCAGAAAGATTCTTTTAGCTGCAGTAGCACAAGTACAACACAATTTTATTTTAGTTTATTCTCTGAATAATATTATAAGATTTTTATTTTTTCGCATTTACTGATTATAAGAAAGCATATCGACCATATTTGGTCAAAAAGTATCGCAGATCGGAAGTAAGTTGTAACAAAGCAGCCACAGGCAGGCCGGAGTGTCATACCTTGCGAAGCAAAACACAGCCGACAGGCAATGCGAAGCAGAGGCGGCTGACCATGGCGTAGCAACAGTCGACACTGCAGCACACTAGTTGGAAAAACAGAAGCCTTTCATCACATGCCACCATGGAAGTGTTTAGAGTACGGGCCTTAAACCATAAACGAAGGTAGTGAGCATATAAGTACTCAGCCATTCGTGTGTCTATACCACGAGCCTGTGACATCCAGAGCGATATCCTTCAAACAAAGTGTCTACCCTGAGTCATGAGAGAGCCGCTGCCGGAGCAGAGAGTCAGCCAGAGACGTCGCTGACATTGACATTCCACTGATGACGTGATCGACTTTGCTCTTTGCATTGTCAGCAATGCCAGACATCTTTTTGTTTCACACGAGAGACAACTGGAGACCTCCACAGAGCTGTTCCTGGTATACTATGACTGAGGGACGGAATAAAGAAGTTAATTAAACAAATCTGTTGTCATAATAATGTCTCATTCCACTCTCCACAAGTGAAAATCATTGAATCATCTAACAATAACCATGGAAGTAAAAAACTAAAAACATAAAATTTTGGACCTGAAGGTCCTCTCGCCATGGCAATATTTTAGGGAATAATCAGAGCAACGCTTGAAGAGAGATAGTTAATTTTTTATGGTAGGGTAAAAGTGGCAGTGCCAAGTACTGATTAGGCGGTAAAGTGCATGTCTGGAAACCAATAGGTCAAAATAATCGTTAAGACGACCACTTTCGATAAGTGAGAAGTTAGTGTTCAAGTCCCGGTCTGGCACAAATTTCATACACCACCAGTAGGAAGCACATCACTAACTAAAACAGATGGAACCAAGTTATTCGCATTCAACGAATTTATTTCGAAATAATTTCGGACAGCTGTTTTTTATCAACAATATCTGTTAATCCAGATACGAAAGTAAATATTTTCTTGGCCTGGCCAATTCCACTCGAAGCTCCCTATTCTCAATGTCTCAGGCGACACGATACTGTTGCACGAGACTGAACACACGATGACACAGGATGTCCATGATGCGCCATTGTTTCGACAGTTCCCTCAGTCACTACTAGCCTTGACCTGAAGTCACACCCGATATCTAGCTGTACCTGATGGATCCCCACAACGTGACGACAGGACTAACACCTCTGTGCCTCTCCATTACATTGAAAGAATGGGACCTCTCCCAGGTCGCTGTCATGCAACGATGGCCATCTGGGACGTATGGAACCGCGATTCATCGCTGAAACCAATGCGACGCCTTTCATCTGTAGTCCATGCTTGCCAGTTACGACACCATTCCAAACGCAGCCGTTTGTGTTGTGGTGTTAACGGCAACCCGCGCATGAGATAGCAATTCCCTAGTCCCGCTGTTATTCTCCAATCAAAGCTGCAGGATGATACAGGACGTTGTACGGAGTCCAGTACTCGTTGTCGTATTGGAGACGATGTTAATATGGGGCCACTGTCACATGTGAATGCCCCACAAATATAGACATTACACTTTTCGACTAGCTGGACAAATGAAGACCCACACTGTGGCCTCTTCCAAATTCTGTCAGGCGCTGTTAGCTCTGTTTCCCATGACCATGCTTCACATTCACGTCCCTTACACTGATCACTCAACATATGACGCTTTTCACGCCCATTATATACTCTTGTCAGACATGGTATCAACGCCAAACACGAACAACACTAATGCAACCTTCGTGCCTATTCTACCGGTCACAGAGAACTGCTCCTCTAATCATTTACATACTCACCTGTAATGTGTACGAGTATGACAAATTGGGTTCGCCAAGTCTTCTGCATGCTCCACTCTTTTTATCGGGAAATGTATTTTACAGATATTTAACATATTCCACAAACATTTGTACACACATTTCACGTATCTGCAGCAAATTTCGGCCTGCAATTTCATCTTAACCGTAAGGATGCTTGTAATTCCTCCTGCATAGCATACATAAGTGTGGACAATGGTTCAACTTTTTAGATGTGAAAATAGAACAAACACTTGGTACATACGTAACAGGACAAATATTTGATCACATTCCGTCACATTTACTCGTACACCTTTTCTTAAGTTTTGGTTTTGACAGGTCACAACCTCTCATCTGCCTGCCCTAGAGATAGTACCAGTACCTTACTCTAATAGCATTTTTATACAAATATTGAGTCATATATATACCAAATTTGGTTGAAACATCTCCAGGCGTTCCTGAGACGGACTTTTGTGTCAGCCCATTTGGCTTTCATTCTTAGCCATAGAGGAGTCAGAGGTATATTACTGTAAATGTAATTTTTTCGCGAGAAGTGAAACGTGTTCCACGTTTGCTAGAAATGGTTCAGGTGTTACAGATATATGCTGATTTGTCACTGTCTAGGCACCAGCCCACCACCCCCAATGGTAAAGATCATCAGAACTAATGAGCTTTGTGACACCGATAACTCTGGATTTGATACTACTAGCGGTCGTTTTCACGACCCTTAACACTGTGGATTCGTTACCGGTACATAAAATGTTTACTCTCAGTTAAAAGTTGTATGACAAAAAGAAGACTTTCACTGCCGAAGATTACTTTGTCTTTAAGACTTCCCGGATCAGAGACCCTAGACCGTGTCATCACCAATCATGGATAGATCTTCAGAGACATATCGGCACTTGTATCGAAAGCCCAAGGGGAACTGAATTTATAAGCGGATTATGAACGGTATAGTGGGCATCGGCACTCATCACGTCATCTAATTTGAATACCTGTAACTCTGGCCAGTAACATGCTCGATTGAAAGCAACCGATTGCTACTCTCCTGACACTGAGTCAGTATCCATATTTTATTCTATTTCACTCAACTTCAGACTTACATAAAATAGGGATGCCGACTTTGCGCCAAGAAGTAACGATCGATTAATTTTAGTCGAGAATGGAGAATGATGTCACTGGTAGGAAATAATCATTCAAAGGCATCACATGACAAATGGTAACGCCTTCTACACCGATCATGACACCTACTGGATTGTCGATGGGGATTTGTCGATTTGTGTCAGAAGACGTCTTCATCAGACAGGGACGAAACGTCAGTGAATCGATCACAGCCCCTCAGGCCGAATGTTTGAACCAGAAAAACTGGCAGAAAGAGTGCACAATAACAATGAAAAACCAACAAAACTGTTTAAAAAAGTGTAAGAAGGGATATAGTCTTTCATGCCCACTGTTCAATCTATACATCGCAGAAACAACTGACGAAAATGAAAGAAAGTGGCGGGAAGTGGGATTAAAATTCAGGATGAAAGAACATCAATCACACGATTCACGAATGACATTGCTAGTTTCAGTGTAAGTGAGGAAGAACTGCGTGATGGTATGAACGTACTAATGTGCACACGTTGTGGGAAGAGAGTAAACAAAAGAAAGTCGAAAACAAATAAGTGTACGAGAGATGGGATTAACAGCAAACTCTACATCAAAATTGGGAACTATGAGAGAGTACGGAATTTAGCTACCTTAGAAGCAAAAGAATACGTAACGGACGAAACGAAAAGCACATAGAAAGGAGACTAGCACATGCAAGGAGAGCATTCCTGGCCAAAAGAAGTCTTCTGATATTAAAACATTAGTCTTAATTTGACGCGAAAATTCTGAAGATATACGTTTGGAGCATAACATTGTAAAGAAGTGACTGACGTACTGAGGGGAAGATCGGAAAAGAAGAGGAGAACTGAAGCGTTTGAGGTCTGGTGATAAAGAAGGATGTAGCAAATTAGGTAGGATAATACGATACGAAATAAGATTCTCTGCAGAATCGGCGAGAGAAAGAACGCATAGGAAACACAGATGCGAAGAAAAGAAAGCACAATAGGACTCATGTCAACACCAGGAGACATCGGTGAATAACAACCACGGTACTAGAGGGTAAAAACTGTAGGGAAAGACAAGGACTGAAATACACTACTGGCCATTAGAATTGCTAAACGTGCAGATGATAAATGGGAATTCATTGGACAAATATATTATACTAGAACTGACATGTGATTTCATTTTCACGCAATTAGGGTGCATAGATCCTGAGAAATCAGTACCCAGAACAACCACCTCTGGCCGTAACAACGGCCCTGATACGCCTGGGCATTGAGTCAAACAGAGCTTGGATGGCGTGTACAGGTTCAGCTGCCCATGCAGCTTCAGCACGATACCACAGTTCATCAAGAGTAGTGACTGGCGTATTGTGACGAGCCAGTTGCTCGGCCACCATTGATCAGACGTTTTCATTTGGTGAATGTACTGGCCATGGCAGCAGTCGAGCATTTTCTGTATCCAGAAAGGCCCGTACAGTACCTGCAACATGCGGTCGTGCATTATACTGCTGAAATGTAGGGTTTCACAGGGATCGAATGAAGGGTAGAGCCACGGGTCGTAACACATCTGAAATGTAACGTCTACTGTTCAAAGTGCCGTCAATGCGAACAAGAGGTGACCGAGACATGTAATCAATGGCATCCCATACCATCACGCCGTGTGATACGCCAGTATGGCGATGACGAATACACGCTTCCAATGTGCGTTCTCCGGGATGTCACCAAACACGGATGCGACCATCACGATGCTGTAAACAAAACCCGGATTCATCCGAAAAAAGGACTTTCTGCCATTCGTGCACCCAAGTTTGTCGTTGAGTACAACATCGCAGGCGCTCCTGTCCGTGATGCAGCGTCAAGGGTAACCGCAGCCATGGTCTCCGAGCTGATAGTCCATGCTGCTGCAAACGTCGTCGAACTGTTCGTGCAGATGGTTGTTGTCTTGCAAACGTCCCCATCTGTTGACTCAGGGATCGAGACGTGGCTGCACGATCCGTTACAGCCATGCGGATAAGATGCCTGTCATCTCGACTGCTAGCGATACGAGGCCGTTGGGATCCAGCACGGCGTTCCATATTACCCTCCTGAACCCACCGATTCCATATTCTGCTAACTGTCATTGGATCTCGACCAACGCGATCCGCAATGTCGCGATACGATAAACCGCAATCGCGATAGGCTACAATCCGACCTTTATCAAAGTCGGCAACGTGATGGTACGCATTTCTCCTCCTTACACGAGGCATCACAACAACGTTTCACCAGGCAACGCCGGTCAACAGCTGTTTGTGTATGAGAAATCGTTTGGAAAGTTTCTTCATGTCAGCACGTTGTAGGTGTCGCCACCGGTGCCAACCTTGTGTGAATGCTCTGAAAAGCTAATCATTTGCATATCACAGCATCTTCTCCCTGTCGGTTAAAATTCGCGTCTGTAGCACGTCATCTTCGTGGTGTAGCAATTTTAATGGCCATTGTTGTACATCCAACAAATAACTGAGGTCGTGGTATGCACTCGCTGCTTTGAGACGATAAGGTCGCAACAGGAATGGAATTCATGGCGGGCAACATCAAACCAGTCAGAATAATGACGTCACAAATAAAGGAAATCCTTGTATACTGTATTGGTGCCTGTCATAATGCAGCCATACGAACATTTTCCAGCATATTATACCTACCTACTCCTATAATACTGCATGACAGGCGGCTTATTGTTTGTCAATCCGTAATTCTGAGGAATGATCGGCACCACGCAGAACTTACACGAGGCGGAACGGCGCGCCAAAGTGTACAAACACCGTCCCCCTTGGAAGTGGTCCTCCTGAGGGACCGCGACGGTGGCCATACGGCGCGGCTCCCCGCGCCGCTGTTTATAATTTCAATATTCGCTGTTTGCAGTGGCAAGGGGGTGAGCTAACGCGATCGCTTCCAGCCCGGCGGGCGCGCCACATGGTGTGCGGCTGCGCCAGCGGTCAGCGGGGGTTCCCCTCCCAGAGACGACTCGGCCGGCTCCAACCTGCCATCCCGCTACCCCCAAAGGCGACGACAGCTACACTGTCGATTTCGAAGTATAGTGGAACGTCGATTATGCTCCGGATCTCCAGTCCATCGGGGTCGGTTTATTTTTATTTCTTAGTGTAGCAATTGTACAGTATCTGGTATTAACGTCGTAACAGCAGCAACAATGGACGACGTCAGTCATTAAATTTATATTCAGTCTACCTTAGCAATGTGATAGTTAACCCATCAAGTGACAGAACGTTTCATCCAGCATAATAATGAAATAGGTGTCAGTATGTATCGTATGGCGATTATTAATATTACTATTATTATTATTATTTCTTTCGTCAATATTCTGACTTGTTTGATGCGACCCACCTTGAATTCCTCGCCTGAGCCAAGCTCTTGCAGCCTACAAAATACATCCTCAAGTACACTGACGTAAAAGTATCCCACCACAAAGAAATAATTAAGGTAATTAGTTAAAATAATATGTCAAATTAAACACATTTCAGCCGTCTTGTTTCCAAACTTATTTTATTTGGCTACCAGTTTCAGCGCTTTAATACGCCATCTTTAGGCACCTACCGACGTGTAAGAAGATTCTACCTCGATCAAAACAGGGACCAGCAATACTGGTGTTGGTAGATTTTTGCTATAGCGATCAACTCAACCATCATCTACCGATCTCTGTGACACTCTCCCATGGATCAAACGAACCTGTGACTATTCGTGCTGCCCTTCTTTGTATACGTTCAGTATCCCCCATTAGCGTTGTAGACTGACTGCATTTACCCACTACCCTAACAATAAACCGAAGACTACCACCTGAGTTACTCTCGACTGATCCTATGAAATCATTCCATTTCATATTCCAACAAAGTGTTATAAGTATTGGTATGAGTCTGAACACCGTGTATGGACAAATTGTTGATAAAGGAAAATACCCAAGAAGATAAAAATTGATGTCAGTTGTTATTACCAGCACATTGAGCGGGAAGGGTTAAATGTTATAAAATTTATGTCTACTATGTACCGAGGTTTCCAACCCGGAACCGGATCTAAGGATGTACTACAATATCTTAATATGTAGTCTATTTCCATGCAGGAAAACGGAGAAAACTCCATTCTGAATTTATCTGTTTAAAACACTGTGAAAGTTCTGTATATGTATCTTACTGCTTAACTCTACTTTTTAACGATGTTGCCTGCGTTTTTCGTTATGTGAGTCTATATCCCTATTTCTTCAAGAATATTCACTACTCTACCTTTTTTGCCATATACACAGCGGTGAAGTTCTTAGTGAAGCCATCATCAGAACGCTTGTACTCTCTCAAATGAGCAGTAAATGCTGATTGATTGGTCTCACTAACAGTAATATGTTCTCTAAACTTCTTTGATAAGTTACTCCCTGTTTGCACAAGATAAACCTTATCCGAGTCGTCGCGTATTATTTTGTATACTTCATGTTTGTTATACGTCTCACTCTTAAAGAAGTTGTGTAAAACGCATGAATCTGTTGTGTCCTCTGTACGGAAGCCACTTTGCTGCCACCTTCCCGAAACAAACGAATTATTTTATCGGAAAAGTGATCCCAGTATGGTAAACCTACAAACCTATCTTTTTTCCTTTGGTTTATTCCTTCATAATGTCACGTGGTCTCTATTATTCCTTTGTTCCTTCCGTTTCTTGATGTGTAACTACATAAATAACGCCGAGTCAGAGTCAATATAAGATGCTACCACCTTCGGTGTATGCGACACTGAAAACATACGACTGAAGTATTAACAAATACCTCAAGGTCGCATTCCTGGATATTAGTTACGACTGAGACAAACAGAATACAGACAAGTGATTCTAACATGTGTGCCGAAGCTCAAGCGTCGAGAAGTCTGCTGTCAGTGTTAATAGTGGCCACTGTGTGTCCACAGAAGTGACACACGCTGCACCAGAACTCCATCGTTAGCGGCAACAGCCCCTACTGACTGACACCTCTTGAACTCACAGCCAGAGTCATGAACGACCTCTGAGCAGATGACGTGCCTCACGTAAAGTCTGACAGCAAGGTGCTTCCAGTATCGCCACCATTCTGCCGTCGGCGCTTTGCAAAATTAAAAATTTTCTCTGAAGGTGTCCTCATGCCTGACGGATCAGCTTGGATTATCACATGTTGAAGTATTTGTTAGCAACTTCCATTTGTGCTGGGTAATTGCCTCTTTTCTCATCCTAAGACGAACACTCTTGCCAAATATGTTACTTTCCAAAAGCCTTCCATAAATTAGTAAGGTTTAACGAGATCTGAAAATTTTATATCATGTGTGATCATAAATTGTCAGATGTCTCCTCGGCTGGCACCTGCACTGTTCTATTAACACTGACCCCACAAGTGGGCAATGCATTGGTTGCTTACGTGTCCGTTTGGATACTACAGTGGAAGTTCTGGTTGCCTGGAGTGTCATTACCTGAAGAAACGCTTTCTCTTGTGTCCATGTGGCTGGGGTTCCCCTTGGACACAATATTATAATCCTCTGAGAGTTCTGTTTTGAAACTGTTGTCGGTTGTCACTTCTCGGGAATACGCTGTATCACTTCGACGCGTGCGCTGCAGCTGTCGTTAGAGACTGGCAGCGACGTAATTATTTTCCTCGTCTCGTTCTTTGTGCCCCGTCTTCGTTCGTGACTCCGATAATACCATGGATAAATGTCAAAGGGAAAAGTACCAGTTCATCAACGCAACGGATGATGGTCGCTTGCCGAAATACTGTATTCGTTAGTGACAGTAATACGGCTGTTCACTAGTGAACTGGTATGTCATGAATTACACCGGAAGAAGCTGAAGAATCATGCCAGAGCTTTGATTGCAACCTCAAGAAGTTCAAACACTATTGTTAATTCAAAATAACATTAATCACTAACCGAAGCGACACTGTGTTTAATATTGGGTTGGTGCACAAGTTCGTGGCGTTTTTGTTTTGCATGTTGGTGTTCCGGTTCCCATGCGATTGTTTATTTATCGATTGTCAGTTTTTATTTGTAGTTCCCTGTTGCTATTTGAATTTACGTAAGATTTTCGACATATTCTCCTGTTTGAGTTCAATAAAGGAGTGACAGCAGCCGAGACAGCCAGAAAATTTGCACCGTGTATGGGGAAAATTTCACTGCAGAGAGTACAGCACAAAATGCTTTACTAGTTTTAAGGAGCATCATTTCGAGACTAGTGACTCTCCACGTTCAGGGAGACCTTCAGGATTTGATGAACTTCGCATTAACCACAATGTTCCACTTCAGCATACTCAGGAACTGGCAATTGAGGTGAACTGTGATCTTTCCACCATCTTGCGTCATTTGCATACACTGGGGTAAGTTAAAAGATCGGGTGTACGGCTACTGCAAGCTCTAAGCGAAATTCACAAAAAAACTGTGCATCTGTCGCTCGTTATCAACTGGTTCGTGAACAAAGTCGACTATTCCTATCGTGTATCGATGCTGATTACGAGAAATCGTGTCTTTATGCTAACACAAGGAAAAGAAAGTAATGGTTTAGTCCAAACAAAGCAGCAACACACCCTCAAATACCTGCAGAAATCCATAAAAAGATATTGTTACGCATGTGGTGTAATAACGACGCTGTGGCGTACTACAAACTGCTTCCTCGATGTGTAATCATCACTGCTGACATTCATTGTCAACAACTGAGACGTCTTGCAGACGCAGTCCAACGACCAGGAAGACTGCGTGAAGTGATGCTACTCCACGATAACTCCTGCCGGCATTGTACTTGACTGACAAATAGCACTAGCTGTACAGGGGCTGTGTTGGGAAGTCATTCCGCATTCACCTTATTCAGCTGATCTTGCACCCTCAGATTTTCACCTTTTCCGCTCTCTATCGAATAACCTTCAAGAAACTTTCTGTCCGGATGGAAATGCGCTCCGAACATGGTTGAAATGGCTCTGAGCACTATGGGACTTAACATCTGAGGTCATCAGTCCCCTAGAACTTAGGACTACTTAAACCTAACTAATCTAAGGACATCACACACAACCATTCGCGAGGCAGGATTCGAACCCTCGACCGTAGCAGTCGCGCGGTTCCAGACTGAAACGCCTAGGACCGCTCGGCCACAGCGGCCGGCGCTCCGAACATGACTCGACGAGTTCTTCTTATCAAAACACCCTGATTTCTACAGCCACGGAATCGGGAAGTTACTCCAGCGTTGGTAGTAAGTTGTAAATAGTGAAGAAGAATATATTATTGATGACTAAAGTCTCTGTTATGTGTATCTGTCGTGTTTATTAAACTTATGGAAAAAGGCTGCCAACATATGCACCAACCTAGTATATTGCAGGAACAGAGTTTAAATCCCTATACAGACATCACCAAGCAAATTTTCAGTAGCTGCACTAAATATACTGAGACGAATGCTGGTATTACTCCTATTTAAAGGACATGGTCAGACTCCTTACCCTTCTTTGTTCATTTCGAGCTTATGTTCCACGTTCAATGGCCTCGTTCATCAACGCTACGTTAAACACTAATATTAGATCATTTGCCCTTGTTGTAAAGTTTTCTTAACATTAGGGGTATCCGGGAACTATGTTTCCACATTGCCCAAAAATTTAGGCTGTGTGTTGAGAAAGGCGAGCGCCCATGTTTTAGAGATTTAGGACGTGGATTCTGTATTTTGGAAAATACTTAATGTATTACTAAAATTATCTTTAATTTCCATCGTCTCATTTGCACAATCTTTATGATAGTTGCTAGTTTCTGCCGAGCAAGAGCATCTTCAGATATATGTCGCTGCCTATGCTCCCAGTCAATTCGATATTTCTAACAGACATAGAATTTTAAACAATAAAACCTATTCATATATCCACTTCTGTCTCGTCATATATTTTAAACGCGCAGCGATTTCTGATTTCTTCGCGATAAATGTGTCTGCAATAGCGACATAGCCCAGAGGCGATCGAAATTCATCTGTCTGTCTCAGACATGGCCGGACGTTATGAGCAAATTAATACTGGAACAGGCAATTAACCGATGTCGACAAAATATTGATGACATACTATACAGCGGGCAGTCACCTTACCCATCTCTCAAGCTCCACCATCTTGTGGGACACGTAAGGTACCACGTAATGAAAAGCTTTCGCTTTATGATTACCGAATTAAACAAACACTTCCCGCAGGTATCCCGAACCTGGGATCTGCAGTCGAAGATTTGGAACAATAGGGTGGAGAGCACTCAATGCATTAGTGCTGATCGGCGAGTATGATCGCCGACACTCAGCACATTGCGCACCGCTGTGGCGCGTTTAACCATACGCTCTACAGTATTGACCTTGCTCTAATTATGTTTCCGTATTTCTTAAGACTTCCTGAGAATGTACGTTTGGAGTACAGTCTGTAGCATGTATCGTAATACGGAGCGTCTTGAGCCCAGAATAGTAGTGAAACATGGACTGTTGGAAAACGGGAACACAAGAGAATCGAAGCTTTTGAGATGTGGTGCTGCAGAAGAATGTTGAAAATTAAGTGACTGACAAAAATAAAGAATGAAGAGATTTTGCGCAGAATCGAAGAGGAAAGGAATATACAGGAAGCACTTACAAGAAGAAGTTACAGGATGATAGGTTATCTGTTAAGACATTAGGGAATGACTTCCACGGTACTGGAGGGAGCCGTAGAGGGTAAAAACTGTAGAGGGAGACAGGGACTGGGATTCATCCTGCAAATTATTGAGGACGTAGCTTGGAAGTACTATTCTGAAATGAAGAGGTTGGAGCAGGAGAGGAATTCGTGGTGGGCCGCACCAAACCAGTCAGAAAAAAATATTCTTAATACCCGCAGACTTTCACTCCAACAAGTTTCAGTTCTAGGCAATACGAAGTATAACCAAGGAGGCACTGTGTTACGACACTCGAGTCTCCACTGTGACTGTGTTGACTGTTAAGCATGTGTCCCAGTAAAATATTCAATGTAGTTATGTTATTTTCCTTTAGACTACACTTACGAAAAGTCTTATCTGTACAGTGGTGGTACCATCAGTCTACATTACTGGTTATTAAAACTGAAACATCACGAGACTGCCTACACTACGCTTGTGTGCCCTCTTCTGGATTACTGCTGTGCGGTGTGAGATACGCATCAGATTGGACGGAGGACATCGAAAAAGTTGAAAGGAAGATTCTCGTTCTGTATTATCACAAAATAGGGGAGAGAGTGTCACAGATATGATACGCCAACCGGGGTGCGAATCATTAAAGCAAAAGCGATTTTTATTGTGGCATGATCTTCTCATGAAGATTCAGTCACAAACAACTTTGTCCCCAGAGTGTGAAAATAATTTGTTGGAGCCCGCCTTCATAGGAAGGATTGATCATCATAATAAAACAACAGAAATCAGAGCTCGCACAGAAAGAGATAAGTGTTCGTTTTCCCCCAGCGTTATTCGAGAGTGGAACGGCAGAGAAATAGCTTGGAGGTGATTCGATGAACCATCTGTCAGGTATTTAATTATGCATTGAAGAGTAAACGGGTGGATGTAGATGCTGAGGATGGCACACAGAAAACGTCAGATGAAGTTTACCACACGACTGGATACGCAAATTACACACATCAAAAAAGTTTGCATCATCCCAATTCCCAGAACTCCTGAAGATAGACGTTGACTGTGGATTTTGTATCACAGACACAGTCCCTTTGACTGTTCAGAGATGTCACTAAACCCGCCCAAAGATGTAAACGACCATGCATGAGCAGCGCCTATTAGACGGATGTGGTCCGACAGCCGATCAATTCCAGTCATTCCACCGGCAAGGAGGTACACGGCTCGTGCTGTCTCTAGTTCAGCCATTCCTAGACGGTCTATACCGCGGTTGGATCGCATCCGAATTGTTACTTTGTGCCAGAAAGGGCTCTCAACAAGAGAAGTGTCCAGGCGTCTCGGAGTGAACCAAAGCGATGTTTTTCGGACATGGAGGAGACACAGAGAGACAGGAACTGTCGATGACACGCCTCGCTCACGTCGCCCTACTGTGATGGATGACCGTACCTGCGATTATGACTCGCAGCAACCCTGACAACAACGCCGCCATGTTGACGAATGCTTTTCGTGCAGCCTCACGGTGTCGTCTTACTACTCAAACTGTGCACAATAGGCTGAATGATGCACAACTTCACTCCCGACGTCCATTGTGACGTCCATCTTTGCAACCAAGACACCATCCAGCGCGGTACAGTTGGGCTCAGCAACATGCCGAATCGACCTCTCAAGATTGGCATCACGTTGTCTTTACCGATGAGTGTCACATATGCCTTCAACCAGACAATCGTCGGAGACGTGTTTGGAGGCAACTTGGTCAAGCTGAACGGCTTAGACACACTTTTCAAGCGATTGCAGCAAGTTGGAGTTTCCCTGCTGTTTTGGGGCGGTATTATGTGCGGCCAACGTACGCCACTGGTGGTCATGGAAGGCGCCGTAACAGCTGCACGATACGTGAATGCCATCTTTCGACCGATAGTGCAACCATATCGGCAGCATACTGGCGATGCATTCGTCTTCATGGACGACAATTCGCACCCCAATCGTACACATCTTGAGAATGATTTCCATCAGGATAACGACATTGCTCGACTAGAGTGGCCAGCATGTGTTCCAGACGTGAAACCTATCGAACATGCCTGGGATAGACTGAAAGGAGCTGTTTATGGACGACGTGACCCACCATCTACTCTTACGGATCTACGCCGAATAGCCGTTGAGGAGTAGGACAATTTGGAGGAACTTGTGGATAGTATGCCATGACGAATACAGGTACGCATCAATGCAAGAGGACGTGCTACTGGGTATTAGAGTTATCGGTGTGTACAGCAATCTGGACCACCACCTCTGAAGGTCTTGCTGTATGGTGGTACAACATACAAAGTGTGGTTTTTATAAGCAATAAAAAGGGCGGAAACGATGTTTATGTTGATCTCTATTCTAATTTTCTGTACAGTTTCCGGAACCGAGGTGATGTCAAACTTTTCTGATGTGTGTATTAGCATTTCAGTGCAACTATACCAAATTGGTAGAATTAACGTCTTGTTTGTTTTATTTTTAATAAGAAACCGGAGACGTGCGAGTAGGAATTCTGCTCTGAGCGTTTCGCACAAAGATAATACTGCATACAGATAGGTCATCTATAGATTTTGAGACATGATTTTCCGAGTAACAAAATATCTAACGTAAACGACCGTGTCTTTTGAATGTACTGATTCAGAAGCTAAAATTTTTGTATCGTAAAGGGACCTCAGATCCTAGTATTTGACGTAAGTTTCAATTTGATACCACTAGCCGTTTCGAAAGAAAAGGGGTCTTCACAGACGGACAGAAACACAGAAAATGAAGTGAACCTATAAGGGTTTCATACCGACTGAGGTACGGAAACCCTAAAACTAACACAGCTGGTTTGCCATCCAAAAAAATTCTTTCAGATTTTGGTTGTTTCTGAGAGGATCCTGTAATTCCATGTGTAAGGAAGAGAAAAGTTTCCCAACAAGTGCCGTAATTGAACAGCGGCAGGATGAAGGCTGTCGCTTACCGTTCCTCGATATTTCTGCCCGCGCTGATCAGGATCCCACGACTGTCATGAGTATGTCCAGGCGATGTGTTCAGGAGAGCCACACTCAACACCATGCAGGATCTCAGTGGCCTCATGCGACTATCGCCCATAGAGGAGAAAGGTAATGCACCTTCAGTAGCGAAGAGAGCTTGTTTTTTGCAAGACAAGTATCCACGAAGACAGCCCGGCTACGTGCGGAGTAGTATGGATTTGACAGTTTGCACGGCGGCTCTTGTTGCTGTTCTCTTACCACGGAAGCAGACACACACACACACACACACACACACACACACACACACACAGAGAGAGAGAGAGAGAGAGAGAGAGAGAGAGAGAAGCGCCAACAACGTTCCTTCCAGACAACAGTGGCTACGTCGCGTTTTCAGACATGTCTCAGTCCCGTGTACAGCATCACGACGATCGGTCAGAAGCCTTTTTTTGGTTTGGGGGGGGGGGGCACCAGTCTTCTAACTTTCTAACTGGTTTGAGATCAGCCCGCCACGAATTTCTCTCTTGTGTCAACCTCTTCATCTTAGAGTAGCACTTGCAACCAACGTCCTCGACTACTTGCTGGATGTATTCCAATCTCTGCCTTTCTTTACAGTTTTTGTCCTCTACAGTTCCCTCTCGTACGATGGAAGTCATTCCGTGATATCTTAACAGATATCGTATCATCCTGTCCCTTCTCCTTGTCAGTGTTTTCCACATATTCCTTTCCTCTCAGGTTCTGCGCAGAACCTCCTCATTCCTTACCTTATCAGGGTATAAGTGCAGATATTTCTGTTGGTGAATGACGACGGTGTATTGAACAACATTACATCAGTATTTACGCCATTTGCAGATTACTAATGACACCCATTACATGTCGTATGTTTTTGGGTTGATTATTACTTTCAAATGCACGTGGCAAGAGCAATTTATTAAAGTTTATTTTCCCGTGGGTAGTAGGTCAGTTCTTGAAGTGATGACACATGGACGCAAAACGGGTAGTCTACACTGACAGACGTAGTCCGCTTCGGGATGCAGTACGACCGTGCAGAAAACACAAGATCGTAAAGTTCGTGACATGTTTGTGGTAAGACTATTCAGCGCAAAGAAAAAACAGCCAACACTCTGGCATGTGTACATTAATGTAGCACATATAAAATATCTGCACTTATATCCGTTACATACCCTATAAGGACGTACGGTAACATTAAGACTGTGATGGGAATTTCATTGTTTAACGCAGAGGATTGTGGACAGGTGGAAGGAGTGCATCGAAAGCTTCTGTGAAGGGGAGGAATTGTCTCACGATGTGATAGAAGGAGAAGATGTAGTCGACATGGGAGATATAGGCGATCCAGTATTAGAGAGAATTTAAAACAGCTTTGGTAGGCTTGAGATCAAACAAAACAGAAGATACAGACAGCAATCCGTCGCAATTTTTCAAATCTCTGACGGAAATGACAACCAAAGGACCATTCAAGTCGATGTGTAGAATTTGTGAGATTGGCGAAATACCACCAGACTTTCGAAAACATCACCCGCACAATTCCGAAGATAGCAAGAAAAGACAAGTGCGAGAACTATCGCACAATCAGCTTAACAGCTCAATCATCCAAGTCACTGACAAGAATAATATAGATAAGAATGAAAAAGGAAATTAAGCATCTGTTGACGATTACCAGTTTGGCGTTACGAAAGGTAAAGACAGTTTTGACGTTATATTTGATAATGGAAGCAACACTCAAGAAAAATATATACACGTTTATATTATGTGTCGACCTAGAATAAGCGTTCCATAATATAAAACGGTGCTAGACGTTCGAGATTCTGAGAAAAATAAGGGAAGCTAAAGGGAAAAACGGACAATATTCAGTATAATATGTAGAGGCACCAAATGGGGGCAATAAGACTAGAAGATCAAGGACGAAGTGCTTGGATTAAAAATGATAGAAGACAGGAATGTAGTCTTTCGCTCCTACTGTTCAATCTATACTATGTGATGAAAAGCATCCGGACACCCCAAAAACATACGTTTTTGATATTAGGTGCATTGTGCTGCCACCTACTGCCAGGTACTCCATATCAGCGACCTCAGTAGTCATTAGACATCTTGAGAGAGCAGAATGGGGCACTCCGCGGAACTCACTGACTTCGGACGTGGTCAAGTAAATGGGTGTCACTTGTGTCATACGTCTGTACACGAGATTTCCACACTCCTAAACATCCCTCGGTCCACTGTTTCTGATGTGATAGTGAAGTGGAAGCGTGAAGGCACGCGTACAGCACAAAAGCCTACAGGCTGACCTCGTCTGTTGACTGACAGAGGGCCGCGCGGGATTAGCCTAGCGGTCTCAGGTGCTGCAGTCATGGACTGTGCGGCTGGTCCCGGCGGAGGTTCGAGTCCTCCCTCAGGCATGGGTGTGTGTGTGTGTGTTTGCCCTTAGGATAATTTAGATTAAGTAGTGTGTAAGCTTAGGGACTGATGACCTTAGCCGGCCGCGGTGGCCCTGCGGTTCTAGGCGCTGCAGTCTGGAACCGCGGGACTGCTACGGTCGCAGGTTCGAATCCTGCCTCGGGCATGGATGTGTGTGATGTCCTTAGGTTAGTTAGGTTTAAGTAGTTCGAAGTTCTAGGGGACTGATGACCTACGATGTTAAGTCCCATAGTGCTCAGAGCCAATTGAACCATTTTGAACTGATGACCTTAGCAGTTAAGTTCCATAAGATTTCACACACATTTGACCAATTTTTGACTGACAGAGACCGCCGACAGTTAAAGAAGGTCGTAACGTGCAATAGGCAGACATCTGTCCAGACCATCTCACAGGAATTCCAAACTGCATCAGGATCCACTCAAAGTACTATGACAGTTAGGCAGGAGTTGAGTAAACTTGCATTTCACGGTCGAGCGGCTGCTCGTAAGCCACACATCACGCCGGTAAATGCCAAACGAAGCCTCGCTTAATTTAAGGAGCGTAAACATTGGACACAATGTGGTGATCCGATGGCAGAGTGTGGGTATGGCAAACGCCCGGTGAACGTCATTTGCCAGCGTGTTTAGCGCCGACAGTTAAATTCGGAAGCGGTGGTGTTATGACGTGGTCGTGTTTTTCATGGAGGAGGCTTGCACCACTTGTTGTTTTGCGTGGCACCAGCACAGCACAGACATAGATTGATGTTTTAAGCACCACCTTGCTTCCCACTGTTGAATATCAATTCGGGGATGGCGATTGCATCTGTCAATACTATCGAGCACCTATTCATAATGCACGGCCTGTGGCGGAGTGGTTACATACCTGCAGTGGACTGGCCTGCACAGAGTCCTGGACTGAATCCTATAGAACCTCTTTGGGATGTTTTGGAACGCCGACTTTGTGCCAGGCCTCACCGACCGACATCGATACCTCTCCTCAGCGCAGCACTCCGTGACGAATGGGCTGCCATTCCCCAAGAAACTTTCCAGCACCTGATTGAACATTGCCTGCGAGAGTGGAAGCTGTCGTCTAGGCTAAGGGAGGTCCACCATCATACTAAATTCCAGCATTACCGATGCAGGCCGCCACGAACTTGTAAGTCATTCTCCCCCAGGTATCCGTATACTTTTGATCACATAACGTATATATCGAACAAGCAGTAACGAAATAAAAAAGGTTCAAGAATGGGATTAAATTTCAGGGTGACAGAATATCAACTACCAGATTCGCTGATGACATTGCTATCCTCAATGAAAGTGAAGAAGAATTAAGCGATGAGCTGAACGGAATGGTCTAATGAGTACAGAACATGGACTGAGAATAAGTAGAAGAAAGACGAAAGCAATGAGAAGTTGCAGAAATGAGGACACCGAGTACGAGAAACGTAACATCAGAATTGGGGGCCTAGAAGAAGACAAAGTTACGGAATTCTCTTACCTTGGAAGCAAAATAACCCATGACGAACGAAGAAACGAGGACGTAAGAAGCAGGCTAGCACAGGCACTGAGGAGGTTCCTTACCGAGAGAAGTCTACTACTATCAAATAGAGGCCTTACTGTGAGGAAGAAATTTCTGAGAATGTGCGTCTTGACCACGGCATTGTACAGTAGTGGATTTTGCACTGTGGGAAAACCGGGACAAAAGAGAACCGAAGCGTTTGAGATGTGGTGCTGCAGGAGAAAGTTGAAAATTAGTTGGACTGATATGGTAAGGAATGAGGAGGTTCTCCGCAGAATCGGAGAGGAATCGAACATGTCTCAAACATTGACAAGACGAAGAGAGAATATTATAGGATATCTGTTGAGACATGAAGGCACAACGTCCATGAAACTAGAGGGAGCTGTAGAGGGTAAAAACTCTAGGGGACGGTAGAGACAGGACTATATTCAAGATAAAACTGTGGACATATGGTGCAAGTGCTACTACGGAATAAACAGTTAGCTCAGGAGAGCCGCATATACATACATATAAGTACACCACTGATGTTCGACTGTTGGCCTGGCCAGCATTTCCTCTAGATTCTCATCCACTGTAAGTATCTGATCATGTGCTGCCGATATACTGGCACGCCACCACTCACTAGCCACTACGACTGCCCAACTCTTTGACTAAAGTTGAAGCAGCTTGAAATAACGTACCCGCATGTCACCCAAGCTCTGTTCGACTAGGCGTCCCGTCGGGTCAGAGCCATTGTTCTCTGGCCATTCTAACTTACGTGCCCTCTGGTTGCCTTTAAGTGGTTACAGCGGATACTGGAAGGATTCATTTTGAAACGTCACAGCCGTTTTTGTTCCCTAACCTTGTCCAACCTCTGCCCATAGGCTGTCTCTGGTAACTTATTTGTCGATGGGACGGTAACTCTAATCTTCCTTCCCTTTTTTTCATTCAGTTTAGTACATAAACAAGGGCATGCATAATGCTTCAAAAGCACTGATATGTTTTACTCAGAATGAGCCAGTTGGGTGGATTTCTGATGTTGCCCAATTAAAAGTCTCTGTTATACACTGGTGAACCGAAAAAATTTGTTCAATAGCCAGACAATTAACAGTTACGAATGTTCAGTATGAATGGAAACTAATGCCGCTTCTATGTATTGGAACTCAGTGATAGACTTCTCTGAAGATTAAGAGCTGTAATGGCGGAAATAGAAGAATACATCCGTTGGAGCCTTCGAGACGAATGCTAATAAAAGTTACTGTACATCCACAAATCTTTGGCCATATAATTTGTCCATCGTTACCGTAGCTACCAAATTTCTTAATATTATTCCTCCCACTTAACTTGATGAAACATTAATACCGTTTGTTTCGTCTGCGGAAGATCTGTAAACAACATGGAACGTTACCAGACCAAACAGACTTCGTACCGAAAAAGCAGATAAATGCGCTACTCTACAGCGTGAGGGCAGTATATAAGGCAATCTTCCTTACAGACGCTGGCTTCCGCTTTATACGTTCGTGCAGAATGGACTGTGTCGTCCGATGAATAACTAATGTTCCAACAGGTCAACCGCTACCTTGTGGACGATAAATTGATTAATAGCACGTCCTTCCTTTTCGTAATATGAAAGATCTCCCTATCTCTTTAGTTTTCTCCAGAGAGAGCGCGTATCAGACGCCTCTGCATGTTTCCTTGAAAAAATTCATTTCAAAAGGCAAGCACAGCACTTCAGTTAGTCATATCGGAGTGTACTGTAGTGTGAAGAAACAGTGGAAGAGCACCGGTCTATTATCTAATTATTGAGAAGGAGAAGTGCTTTGGCGTTTGTGTACCATATAGTAGACTTTTTGTGAGACTTCAAAAGAAATAACACCAGACGAAAGGAAAATTCATAAAAAAACATAGTTTCATGTCCACTCCCCTCTAAAAGGGGATTTTTAGATGTGATTCGGAATAAAAATCGATAATAAAAGGGCTGCTATCAACACAGACTACGTTTTCTCCGAAAAAGTTTATTCATTTCATGGGCGACAACAGCAGTTTAGTTTTTATTTTTAAATCAGAACCTCAACTCCAACAGACAACATTTTTGATCTGCAATGAAACTGCAAAAAGAGCTGAAAGATTCGACTTTTTCCAAGACGTGGCATTTTAGTTCACACGGGACTGCCTCTACACGTCATTCTTACTGTTTTCGTTACAATATGCTTATGCTTGGACTCTTATGTAATTAGCTTAAGTGGCGCGAGGTTTTTGTGAAAATCATACTTATTTCTCTGTGCTATCACGATGTAGACAAGAAGTGATAAAGCATTCCCTATTACTTCAAACACCAATTTTTACTATTAACTATCAATTGTGTAGGATGTCTTTGAGGTACATGATTTGCTAAAAACGTGATTGGCGAAGGCTCACTCTTTTAGTGACTCAGATTTGTTTGTTTCTCTTGTAGCTACTTCATAATACTGCTGGAATCTTCCAACGGATTTAGCACCATTTCCAGATTTTTTGTGTGGTGTTTCGTGATCTTCAATCCATAGAATTGTTTAATGCAGCTCTCCACGATAGTCTGTTTTGTGCTGAATAACACAAATAATTTTGGGAGGGTGATAAATTCTAGGGAATGGGGAGTTATCACAAGGGAGTCCCACAGGGTTCAATTTTGGGTGCCTTGCTGTTCCTTATTCATGTGAATGACCTCTCATTTTACGATCAGCAAGCAGAACTAGTACTTTTTGCAGATGACACGAGTGTTGTAACAAATTACATCCCAGAAAAAGCAGCTGAAGATATTGTTAAGGATGTCTTTCAAAGAATTATTAAGTGGTTCTCAGAAAATGGACTCTCCCTTAATTTTGAAAAACTCGCTATATCCAGCTCTGTACACCGAATAGAATCATACCGACAGTTGATGTAGCATATGAACAGGGCTCAGTTAACAGGGTAGATTTCTCCAAATTTTTGGGTGTTCACATTGATGACAACTTGAACTGGAAGAAGAACATTACTGAGCTTCTCAAACAATTAAGTTCAGCTTCTTTAGCTCTTCGTATAATCGCTAGTCTTGGTAATAAACAGATCAGCCTCCTAACGTATTTTGCATATTTCCACTCAATAATTTCTCATGGAACAGTTTTCTGGGGTAACTCACGACTTAGACGTAAAGTATTGACTGCACAAAAGAGAGCAGTGAGAATTAGTGGTGTTCACCCAAGAACGTCATGTAAGCACCTATTCAAGGAGTTACGTATTTTAACTGCACCATCAGAGTACATGTATTCGCTAATGAAATTATTTATAAATAATCCATCTCAGTTCGAGAAGATCAGTGACGTTCATACGTACAACACTAGAGGGAAAAATTACCTTTCCTATCCGTTAATTAAGCCGTCAGTTGCTCAAAAAGGAGTACACTATTCAGCAAACAAAAATCTTTGATCATTTGCCCAACAATGCAAAGTGTCTGGCAAGTAGCAGATCAAGTTTTAAATCTAGCTTAAAATCATTTCTTTTGGACAACTCCTTCTATTCCATCGACGAGTTTCTGTTTCTGAACTGGTAAAAAAAAAAAAAAGAGGAAAAAAATTGTACCTCTAAATGTAGTTGCATGTCTAGAACTAAAAATTTCATTAATATTAGCACTATTCATGTGTATGTATATATATCTTGTAATTTGACTTGTTCCACATCATATCGATAAAATAATTGTGAAAATGGGAATATGACATAACTATACTAAACTAAACTAAAACTAAACTCATCTCCGAATAACTGCGGCAACCTATATCCATTTGAATCTGCATACTGTGTTCATCTACTGATCTACTGGTCTCCCTCCACAACTTTTACCCCCCCCCCTCCCCCTCCCATTTCCCACAGTTTCCAAACTGACGAATCCTTTTGGCTCAGATGTGTTCAATCAATTGATCCCTGCTCTTACTGAAGTTATTTCATATATTTAATTTCCAGCAGTTCAATTCAGTACCTCCTCATAAATCATTCGATCCACCTATCTAATCTTAGTTATTCTTCTTTAACACCACACTTTAACAGCTCTTCTTCCCTGAATCGTTTGTCATCCACTTCTCACTTCCGTAAACGGCTATACTCCAAACACCTTCGGAAAAGACCTCCTAACATTTAAATTTATATTCTACGTCAACAGATAACTGGTATTACCAGTTTGCATTTTACATCCTCTCCACTTTGGGCATCATGCTTACGAGGGCCGTTTGATAAGTTCCTGAAAGCGGGGTGGTTTTATTCACTATTACAATACACCATATTACTCCCGCCCCTTTTGGTTACAAAACCCTATCTTTCAACATAATCTTCCTACATTGCGACGGCCTTACGCTATCTTACTAGGGGGCCTTACGTCCCATGGTAAAACTCTACTGGCGCACATCGGAGACGACATATTGCTAAATAAATAAATTACCCACTATCCATTTACTGCCTCCCGCGGATTACATCCTTCATTGGACCAAACGGCTGGAAGTCGGAACGTGGGAGATCCGCGCTGAAGGGTGGATGAGGTAGAACATTTCTATGACGTTTTATGAGCTCCTCACGGATGCGCCGACTTGTGTGAGGCCCATGTTGTCATGGAAAAAGAGGAATTCGTTTGCATTTTTGTGACGACGAACACGCTGAAGCCGTTTCTTCAGTTTCCTGAGGGTAGCACATTACACTCCATAGTTTATCGTTGCATCATGAGGGAATGAGGCAGGATATCGAATAGAATAACCCCTTCAGAGTCTCAGAAGCCCGTCGTCATGTCTTTACCGGCTAAGTGTGCTGCTCTGAAATTTTTCTTCGAAGGAGGAGTGCTGTGCCGCCACTACATGCATTCTAGTCAATATTGTCAAAAACTTCCTCTAAATCTAAAAATGCCATAGACATAGGTTTGCCTTTCTTTGACTTGTCTAGCAACATGTGTCGTTGGATCAATGTTGCGTCATGTGCTCCTGCATTTCTTTAGTTCTTAATCTGCACTTCCTCGAGGTCGACTTCTAGCAGTTTTTCCGTTTTCCTGTAAATATTTCGTGTCAGTACTTTGCAGCCATGAATTATGAAGCCGATAGTTGTGTAACATTTACACGTCTGTGGTGCCCAGTTACTTTCAATATTCTTTTTCAACTCCCAAATCCCGAGGAAGCTTCCAGTCATGTAATCTTACGCAACAGAATTTTCTGCAAACAAAGCTGCGAAGTGCGTGAAATGAGCATGTTTCTCAAATTTTCAAGAAATCACCATATCGTCCTTTAAATCACTTAAGTTTTGGCAAACTTCTGTTAAGTTCCTCTCTCCTATTACTTGTGTGTATGTGCATGTTCACCCCTGTTTGTGAAGGACGGGTGGAAAAATGGTTGCGAGCTATCGTTTAAATCCGTAGCATACAAAAGAAAAATTTGGAGTAGGTATTAAAACCCATGGAGAAGAAATATAAACTTTAAGGTTCACCGATGACATTGTAATTCTATCAGACACAGCAAAGGACTTGGAAGAGCAGTTGAACGAAATGGACAGTGTCTTGAAAGGAGGATATAAGATGAACATCAACAGAAGCAAAACGAGGATAATGGAATGTAGTCGAATTAAGTCAGGTGATGTTGAGGAATTAGATTAGGAAATGAGACACTTAAAGTAGTAAAGGAGTTTTGCTATTTGGGGAGCAAAATAACTACTGATGATGGTCGAAGTAGAGAGGATATAAAATGTAGACTGCCAATGGCAAGGAAAGCGTTTATGAAGAAGAAAAATTTGTTAACATCGAGTATAGATTTAAGTGTCAGGAAGTCGTTTCTTAAAGTATTTGTATAGAGTATAGCTATGTATGGAAGTGAAATATGGACGATAAATAGTTCGAACAAGAAGAGAATAGAAGCTTTCGAAATGTGGTGCTACAGAAGAATGCTGAAGATTAGATGGGTAGATCACATAACTAATGAGGAGGTATTGAATAGAATTGGGGAGAAGAGGAGTTTGTGGCACAACTTGACTAGAAGAAGGGATCGGTTGGTAGGACATGTTCTGAGGCATCAAGGGATCATCAATTTAGTATTGGAGTGCATCGTGGAGGGTAAAAATCGTAGAGGGAGACCAAGAGATGAATACACTAAGCAGATTCAGAAGGATGTAGGCTGCAGTAGGTACTGGGAGATGAAGCAGCTTCCACAGGATAGAGTAGCATGGAGAGCTGCATCAAACCAGTCTCAGGACTGAAGACCACAACAACAACATCACACTATCTCACTCCTTGTTTTGAATTTTGACCTGTTACCTTGTGTACTCTTTCAAGTACCTCTTCATCTTCCAACTTATCAGTTCATTTAATTTTGTTCGTTAGTTTCTCTTTGTTTAACAACTGTTCACTGTGGGGTCATTCATCTCCTACTAGTATAAATTTGCCAGTTTTTATGTTTATCAAGTTGCAATTCACACACCTGTTGACCACTTTTATCTGCGTCATATTTGTCCTTGAAGCAGCCCCGTGCTAATCAGGGTGTCTGTCTGATCCAACAAGTGATTTAAGTCGTAGACGATGTCGGCCAGAAGGACTGCCTGGTGCTGATAACCATGAATGAAAACTGGTGAGGTAGCAGCGCGCAGCGCCTGTGGTGCAGGTCGGACGAAGCGCCGCGCTCACAGTAGAGGCAGGACACAGGTGCGCCCGTGGCACGTTAATGGCCGCACCGGCTCAATCTCTGCTGCGCTCACTAAGTGCTCGCCTGCTGTTATTACCAAACGCAAGTTACAGGTACCCCCGTCCAAACCCTCGCACCCTCTACCTACTAACTAAGTTAAGCTATAAGACTTGAACTACAGGCTACTAAAATCTTATGCCCTCTTGGAAAAGGTAATCTGAGTTAACACTTTGTTGCCAGTACCAGCCAGAGCAAGTAGCTACGTTGCATACATGCTTGCGGCTGTTAACGGGACACATCTCGCCTCCTTCCCCCCCCCCCCCCCTCCCGTACTTTTATTTTCGTGTAAGGGGAGTAGGGTAACCTGTTGCGTCAATTTGGTATGAGCGGACAATATGACGCTCTGCTGAGTTTATTGTTTTTTGTTTCTTTGCTCTCAGTTTCGAAGCAACTACGGTTTCATATTCAGGCACATCAGGTCTGTGAACTGTGTGATATACTACAACAAGATCACTGCGACACATTAAAACTGCATCACCAGGAAGAATACAAAATAACGAATTCATTATGCTGGATTCCACTAGGAACCCTTGTGCTCAGCGACTGTGAAACGATTATAATCTGAGATGGCTACAGAAACCATATTCGTATCAATGTGTATTTGTCTGCAGATCTAGCTAGATTTCATCTGCACTATAAATAAAGTCAGTGCTATAAAGAATAAGCAAATATACGAATCAGACACTTGAACTGATTACATCAAGAGGCATTTAGCAGTTGTGCAGTTTGAAGGTTACATGAGAAGACAAATATGCCATTTAGTAGCGAGAAACATGGACCCAGAAAGCTTGTATAAGCACTTGTTGCTAAAACGACCCTAAACTGTCAATAGCTCAATTCCTACTGCGGTTACTGTTTACATTCCTAAATATCCAGCCACGGTGTACGTCATAGATAGTAGAATTCCCCCTCACCATTCTATATACCATTTGGTCACAAATTTCAGTATATACCAAATACACGTAAACTATAATAATACAATGACAGAAAAAATCGCAACTCAGGAAGGAGTTGTGAAACATAAACCAAAGTTCGTAGGCGTGTTTCTACAATTGAAAGGTAAAGGCTATTCAAATTTCTTACCAGTCGCATAAGAGTGGTGTAGTAGCCCACTATAGGATGCTAATCATGTTTGCTTTAAGGACACGCTGTAATGGCCGTGAGCGTTAGTTACCATTGAGATTGGACATGGTGAGTTGTTGTTAGTCAATATTTCTTTTAAAGCGACAAAGACGCCATCAGCAGCAGCTCATGGAGTTTGAACGAGATCGTGTAATAGGGCTAAGACAAGTTGGATATTCTTTCTTCGATACTGCAGAAAGACTTGTGCAGGAATGTGCACGAATGCTGGCAGTGGTGGTCACGAAAATGTACGGCCGCAAGAAAACCGGACTCCGCACGACCACGTGGCACTGCCGAGAGGGAAGAGCATCGTGTGGGGTGTATGGCTGTGGCGCATCGTACTACATCCGCAGCAGCAATTCGAGCAGCAGTTGTCCCTACAGTGACACAACAAAGTGTTATAAATCAAATACGAGGGCAGTTCAATAAGTAATGCAACACATTTTTTTTCTCGGCCAATTTTGGTTGAAAAAACCGGAAATTTCTTGTGGAATATTTTCAAACATTCCCGCTTCGTCTCGTATAGTTTCATTGACTTCCGACAGGTGGCAGCGCTGTACGGAGCTGTTAAAATGGCGTCTGTAACGGATGTGCATTGCAAACAACGGGCAGTGATCGAGTTTCTTTTGGCGGAAAACCAGGGAATCTCAGATATTCATAGGCGCTTGCAGAATGTCTACGGTGATCTGGCAGTGGACAAAAGCACGGTGAGTCGTTGGGCAAAGCGTGTGTCATCATCGCCGCAAGGTCAAGCAAGACTGTCTGATCTCCCGCGTGCGGGCCGGCCGTGCACAGCTGTGACTCCTGCAATGGCGGAGCGTGCGAACACACTCGTTCGAGATGATCGACGGATCACCATCAAACAACTCAGTGCTCAACTTGACATCTCTGTTGGTAGTGCTGTCACAATTGTTCACCAGTTGGGATATTCAAAGGTTTGTTCCCGCTGGGTCCCTCGTTGTCTAACCGAACACCATAAAGAGCAAAGGAGAACCATCTGTGCGGAATTGCTTGCTCGTCATGTGGCTGAGGGTGACAATTTCTTGTCAAAGATTGTTACAGGCGATGAAACATGGGTTCATCACTTCGAACCTGAAACAAAACGGCAATCAATGGAGTGGCGCCACACCCACTTCCCTACCAAGAAAAAGTTTAAAGCCATACCCTCAGCCGGTAAAGTCATGGTTACAGTCTTCTGGGACGCTGAAGGGGTTATTCTGTTCGATGTCCTTCCCCATGGTCAAACGATCAACTCTGAAGTGTATTGTGCTACTCTTCAGAAATTGAAGAAACGACTTCAGCGTGTTCGTAGGCACAAAAATCTGAACAAACTTCTCCTTCTTCATGACAACGCAAGACCTCACACAAGTCTTCGCACCCGAGAGGAGCTCACAAAACTTCAGTGGACTGTTCTTCTTCATGCACCCTAGAGCCCCGATCTCGCACCGTCGGATTTCCATATGTTTGGCCCAATGAAGGACGCAATCCGTGGGAGGCACTACGCAGATGATGAAGAAGTTATTGATGCAGTACGACGTTGGCTCCAACATCGACCAGTGGAATGGTACCGTGCAGGCATACAGGCCCTCATTTCAAGGTGGCGTAAGACCCTAGCATTGAATGGAGATTACGTTGAAAAATAGTGTTGTGTAGCTGAAAGATTGGGGAATAACCTGGTGTATTTCAATGCTGAATAATACAACCCCTGTTTCAGAAAAAAAATGTGTTGCATTACTTATTGAACTGCCCTCGTACTTCAAGGAGAGCCCGAAGGCAGACGCCCTGTAGTGTACATTCCACTAACCCCAGTCATCGCCATTTGCAATTTCAGTGGTGGCAAGCAAGAACTCATTGGAGGGTAGGGCAGAGGTCTTCTGTGTTTTCTGACGAAAGCCGGTGCTGCCTCGGTAGCAGTGACGGCCGTGTATCGGTTAGAAGGAGGCCAGGTGAGCGCCTGCACCCAACCTGTTTGCTGCCTAGATTCGGTGGACCTGCACCTTATGGTCTTGGGGTGCGGTTTCATATGACAGCAGAAACAGTCTCGTGGTCATGCCGTGCATCCTGACTGCAAAGTTGTATGTCAGTCTGTTCTCATACCATTCATGAACCGCATTTCTGGAACGTTTTCCAGCAGTAAAACGCTCGCCCATGTACCGCTGTTGTAATCCATCTTCCTCTACAGAGTGTCGACATATTGCCTTGTGCGGCTCGAGCACATACAAGGTATCATCGGACGACGCCTGTAGCGTCTTCCATAAACAGCATTAACCGTCCGTGTATTGACCGACTAAGTGCAAAAAAAAAAAAAAAATAAATAAAAAGAAAGTTCAAATGTGTGTGAAATCTTAGGGGACTTAACTGCTAAGGTCATCAGTCCCTAAGCTTACACACTACTTAACTTAAATTATCCTAAGGGCAAACACACACACCCATGCCCGAGGGAGGACTCGAACCTCCGCCGGGACCAGCCACACAGTCCATGACTGCAACGCCTTAGACCGCTTTTTTTTTTCTTCTTCCTACGATATAGTTCGTTGTGTTTGGTCTGGGCGGACGTCACAAGACATCCATTCACGTTGGTCGTTGGTTCCTTGACTGAGTTTTTTTTATTACAGAGAGCACGCAGCCCTCTGACCGAACACGCTGAGCTACCGTGCCGGCAATAAGTGACGCTACTCACCACGCTTCTTTTCTTTTTCTTCATTTTGTTCGTTACGGTTCGTTGTATTTCGTTGTAGCGGACGTCACATGACATCCGTCGAAGCTCGTTGTTGATCTTTTCACTCAGTTTTTTTTGTTTTTTCTTGTTTTTTGTTTTAATAACAGAGGGCACTCAGCTCTCTGACGGAACACGCTGAGCTACCATGCCGGCGTCCGCTCGGCTAATCCCTCGCGGCTAAGTGCAACAGTCATGAAACTCCATCCCATAAGATGAGATCCGGTAGCTATACAATACAGGCCTTGCACATTTGCAACCACGCATTCAACATTATGGCGATTACACCAGTTATTAATGTAGCAGTATTTCACATTTGCGATGGCTTATCTCGCTATTACATTAGCCTTTGATCTTGCAATGCTAATCACTAAAATAAGTTACCTAAGCAAATGTGTTCCCGAAATTTCAATACTCTACATTAATAATTTCTTGGTGTTGCGATGTTCTCCGACAGTGTACATTCATGTTTTGAAAAAATTGGACAGCTTGAACGACTACAGATACGACGTTCATATTCACAGGACATGTACATTAGCATGTCCTGCAGAAATGATTAGCATTTGATCTATGTCGACCCGCGGGTTCAAGGTCAACATCGATATTGCGATGCAACACTACCTACGGGTAAAATGTGCCTGCGGCTCTCGTTGTCGCTACAAAGCATACAAACCAAAGATAATAGATCATTGTGCATTGAGCAGACGTGCACGATACAGAAGTGAGCGCGAACCGTACCGTCAAATGAGTGAGTTTGAAAGTGGGCACATTACTGGTATGAGAGAATGTGATGCTTCGATCCGGGAAATTGCTGCTCGTATGGGACGAAGTGTTTCGGCAGTGTAACGGGTGTGTGCAGAATGGTTCACGGAAGATGGTAGAACGAGATGGATCAGGTCACACCACCCAGACTACCCCCCGAGAAGACCGCTACTCCATCCAAATGATGTTACAGGACAGATTTGCGTCCTCCTCGGCTCTGGTGCAACAGTGGAACAGTGCAAAACACCGTAGACTATCAGGGGTGACACTCCGTCGCCGTTTATTACGGCACGGGTTATGTGCGCATCGTCCACTTCTCCATCTTCCTTTGACGAATGTGCAGAGAAGTGCTAGACGGCACTGGCGCATGGAACGTCATCACTGGGGACAAGAATGGCGTCTGACAGTGTTTTAGCATGCATCCACGTTCTGTTTGTTGACCACATTTTGGTTCGCTGCAGACAGCGGAAGCGACATCACAGTGACCACGTTCGCACAAGACATACAGCGCCAACACAAGGCCTTATGGAGTGGGGTGTTATTGAGTAGAACCAAAAAGCACTGCTGATTCGTGTACAGGGCACTGCGAGCAGTGTGGCCGATGTGAATGATCTGCTACCTGTAGCCATGTACCCATACCCTTTCTGCATAACACCCCTGTCACAATGTTTCAGCAAGACAATGTACGACAACATGTTGCTGCACAAACTCGTGTCTTCTTGTGTCAGAGGATGTCAGCCTTATGCTCTTGCCCACCAGATGACCAAACTTGTCGCAAATCTAAAGTGTGTGGGATATGGTGAAACGAAGTGTGCAGAGTTGTGATCCAGTGCCAACCACCACAGATGATCTCTGGAATCAGGCGAAAGCAGTATGGATGGCTATGCCACAGGACGTCAAACGCGCCTTATACGTGTCGATGCCATCAAGCAAGGAATACGTTATCAGGGCTCATGGCGGACGCTGTGCCTACCAGACAACAGGACACACGCCGAACCGAGGTTGCTGAAATAATAATCATTCACGCAGAACACACTAATGTACGTATTCTGTGAATATGAATGTACTACCTCTAGTTGTTCGCTGTTTCACAAGAACCATCCCGCCATTTGCATGCAGCGATTTAGGGAAATCACAGAAAACGTAAATCAGCATGGCCGAAAACGGGTTTGAATCGTCGTCCTCCCGAATGCGAGTCCTCAAATTTAGTATTGGGAAAATAAAACCACGATGAAGGACTACAGATATTAAGTCTAGGTAATACAGCGGTATCTGCTTAATTAGAGAAATGCGAACTGAGCTTATCCATGTTCGATGTAAAATTAGGCTATGACTAAAGGTTTTGAAACTTTTGTAGTAATACACGGTGATTGCTATAACATTTAAAAACGCAAAGATAAATAATATAGTACAAGACATAGGGAGCCGCAAATGTCGGAAAATACCCCAACAGTAGATAAAAATGTTGAACTTGTGACGTCAGTAGATTGACGTACCTCGCCGCACGCGCAGCGCTTGACCTATCGGCCTGTCTAATCACGTATTCATGTCGGTGTTGCTCCGCGCCTACATGCGCGACTTTAGCACCTGGGGTTCAGGGTTGTGGTCTTGCATCATCTGCCAAGCAGTATATTCTTCATTGCGTCAGGTAATTGCGTGTTTACGTTGAGGTAAGATTTATTAGTCTTTTTTTTTTGCTGGTCTAGCAGTCTCGCACTTGAAGCGGTTGGATTTATCGGACCTACTCCCATTGGAACGGTGCATTTAACCAAACGGTACAATTTTCGAACACCTTTGTAAATATCACCAGTTGCAATTTTTTTAATAAGCGTTATTTACTGGTAACGACGCAGTTCTTTAGTTTACTACTGTACTTTGCAATAAACGTGCGAGACTGCTAGACCACCAAAAAAAAAAAAAAAAAAAAAAAAAAAAAAAAAAAAAAAAAAAAAAAAAAAAAAACCTAATAAATCTTACCTCAACGTAAACACGCAATTACCTGACGCAATGAAGAATATACTGCTTGGCAGATGATGCAAGACCACAACCCTGAACCCCAGGTGCTAAAGTCGCGCATGTAGGCGCGGAGCAACACCGACATGAATACGTGATTAGACAGGCCGATAGGTCAAGCGCTGCGCGTGCGGCGAGGTACGTCGTCTGATGGCGTCACATGTTCGACAATTGTCATCCACTTTTGGGGTATTTCCCGCACTTGCGGCCCTGTGTGTCTTATATTAAATTACTTGTCTCAACGCCCTCTTTTTTTAGGTCAGTAATAATCACCTGTATATTAAGACTTTCCGGGTAATATTTTCTAAAGAGTTATATGGTGATTTCAACACACGCTGAACTGTATACTCACTCATATGATGATTATCTTGACAATTTTCGAGTTAGATTCGTCTTTGTGCAACCAGTTTTATGCCAGACCTGTTTCGCCTTTAGTTTTTTAAAGACATTGTCAGTGGCCTAATATATATACATTTTACGTGTACATCAATTTGTTTTACATAACAGATATGTTTGTGCAACCAGTTTTATGCCGGCCGCGGTGGCCGTGCGGTTCTGGCGCTGCAGTCCGGAACCGCGGGACTGCTACGGTCGCAGGTTCGAATCCTGCCTCGGGCATGGGTGTGTATGATGTCCTTAGGTTAGTTAGGTTTAAGTAGTTCTAAGTTCTAGGGGACTTATGACTTAAGCTGTTGAGTCCCATAGTGCTCAGAGCCATTTGAACCAGTTTTATGCCATACATGCTTCGCCTTTAGTTTTTTAAAGACATTGTCAGTGGCCTAAAATATATACATTTTACGTGTATATCATTTTGTTTTACATAACAGATATTGCACTTTCAGGTTAGAAACAGTTGCGGCACTTTCTGGCTTCCTGTAGCGTAATAATGGTCCAAATTTTTACTTAAAACGTTTGTGGATGCTGGTCTACCTGTGTACTTCGTAAATTTTGTAAAATGAACAAAAAACAATAAATATTGCTGCATGAGAAAAATAGTAGTAGTAGTAGTAAATCTCCACCTTAAAATGTTTAACAGCTTTTATGCTAAACTTGCAGCATTGAGGAAAAAGCAAAAAATTGGGGCCCTCAGACGCTGGTTTGAAAACTGTTGTACCGTATCCAGTCATTCGAAATTCACTAGCACAGCACTGAGAATATGTACATATGTTTTCCTCCTACTCTGTTTTGATTATCGTTACCAACTTCTGGATGTAGATGCCAGCTGTAGAATGTGTGATCTCTCTCTCTCTCTCTCTCTCTCTCTCTTTCCCTCCCTCCCTCTCGCCCTGATAATTTTCTGGTTAGCCCTGTCTATGAACAATTTTATCGTGCCATAAGCGTTACGTCCTTATTTTTTTAAATGCATCGTCAGCGGCCTGAAATACATAAAAAGTTAATTGTACACCATTTTGGTTTACATCTAAATCCTGTCCTTTCAGGTCAGAAAACGTTCTGTCAATTTGTAACTCTCTGTAACATAATAATGGTCCAAAATTTTCTTTTACTAATTCCTAGATACTGTTCTACTTGTGCACTAGCTTTGCTAGTTTTAAAGCAATTCTTCTGCTTCCAGGATTTCGAAATTTCACTAATACAGCACTGAGAACCTGAAAATATTTTTCTTTCTGATTCTGTTTTGAATATTTATACCTAGTACTGAATATTGCTGCCAACTGTCGAGCGTGAGCAGTCATCAATACGAAGATTGTTTTGAACACTACAGTGCTTTACTAAGCGTGGTCCGGTAGTAGGTGGTATAGCGTTGCCTTCCTCCGACCTCTGAAGCGATCCACCCAATCAGTTGTAAGGTGATCTGCAGTTTAAGCTGGACTCAGAACCACTGTGCAACTTGGCATTTTTCACATCAACAAACATTGTCAGAAGTGCAAGAAGCGGTAAGAGACAAATAACAATCGTAGGACCGACTGGAAGTCGAACGCGAGACCTTTTGGATTTGTTGTCTGCCACTTCACTTCTGAGCCAGCGAGTCACATTCCGTACAGAAACATAGGTATACCAAGTCATTCACACACGCACGCCACCCACCTGCCCCCCACCCCCCACACAAACATACATACGCACACACGCTCACACACACACACACACACACACACACACACACACACACACACACACACAACGAACATGTCTGCTGCCTAGATAAACTGACACCAAATTTGTACGTCGGGCTAGTGATTCTACCTGCTGTGCTGCCATTCCAGGGGTATTTACCAACAGGATAACTCTCGCCCACACACCGCTGTTGTAACTACACATGACCCGCAGTGTGTCGACATTTTGCCTTGGGGTGTTTAATCACCAGATCTGTCTCTAATCGAGCACATTTGTTAGATCTTCGGACGAGAACTTCTGCATCATCCACAACCAACATTATTGGCTTATCAAGTGCGACAGACATAAAACTACATCCCACAGACTGACATGTGTACAACACAATTCATGCACGTTTGTATACGTGCATTCAACATTCTACCAGTTACACAGTTTGTCATTGTATCAACATTTTATATTGCAATAGTTTCTCTCTCGCTTACACTGACCTGTGAACTTAAATAATATGTTAGCTAGACAGATTCATTCCCGAAATTTTATTAGCCTACATTAATTATTTCTTGGTGCCGGGAGATATTTTCGTCACTGTGTTTGTACACACCACCTACACTAGTATTAAATTTACTATGGAAACAGGAAAAGATGGCTGCTCCCATTTTTTGAATGTTTTCGTTCGTCTTGAAGTTGATGGCACATTAGGACATTATGTACATCGTAAACCAATGCATACGAATCTATATTTACATGCCAGTAGCTGTAATCAGTCTTCAAAAACATTCGCAGAGCATTCGGTGTGAATCCTAGATTGCAAATACATGATGTTGAAAAAAAAACTAGTACGTTCAGATCAGTAGTGTTTTTGGCTTACGTGGGTGCTCTTTCCTCGAAGATACGCCGTATTCTCGAGAAACACCGTGTTAAGGTGATCTTCCGGGCTCCTCAGAAAATTGCAGCCTTACTAGGTCCTGTGAAGGATGATTTATTGCTTCGTGAGGTGGATTTGTATGAGATTCCTTACGGAAATTGTGTTAAATCTTATGTAGGCCAGACAACACGCACCGTTCGTAAGAGGTGCGTGGAACACCGAAGACGCACATGGTTACTAGAGCTAGACAAGTCAGCTGTGGTGAACATTATGTAGGTACGGGTCATTCGAGGAGCTACAGTGATGTGAAAATTCTAACATGCACCTCTTCATTTTGGGGATTCTGTTCCCGAGAAAGCCGGCCGGGGTGGCCTAGCGGTTCTAGGCGCTACAGTGTGGAACCGCGCGACCGCTACGGCCGCAGGTTCGAATCCTGCCTCGAGCATGGATGTGTGTGATGTCCTTAGGTTAGTTAGGTTTAAGTAGTTCTAAGTTCTAGGGGACTGATGACCTCAGAAATTAAGTCCTATAGTGCTCAGAGCCATTTGAACCTTTTTTTTTTCGAGGAAGCCACAGAAATTAGATTAATCAATAACTTAATAAACTGAGATAGTGGTTTTATTTTGGATAAGGCATGGAATCCGGCTCGTGGTGTAGTTAAACTGCAGAGCTGTTGTTCACGGTGTTATCGCCACCGGATATACAGGGTGATTTTTTCCACGGTGTACAAACTCTAGGGATTGATCAATGAGAGGATACGGAACAAGAATGGACTAACGAACTTATGTCCGGAAATGTATGGTTTCCATACTAGAGCTCATTTGTTCAGTCATACTATGTTACAGAGACTGTGGTCTAATACACGCTGTACCTTGCAGCCACAGTTACAGTATGCGTGGTTTCCTCCTAGAGGGTGGTGCTGTTCCTCATACATCATGCCCTAGCGCCCTCTACTGCAGGTAGTTATTGGTAAGGTTGTGTCCGATTCATTCTCTTGCTGACTCTCCTTGTAGCGGATGTGATACAGCTTTGTATACAACGGTTCCGTATTCGAATCGAGAGCTGGTCGACACGGTGTTTACTTACGGGAAGGCAAATGGCGACGGGCGGTGGGAAGCAAGGTTGTATCGGGAGGCCTATCCCCGCCGACAACAACCACAGCATCCAATGTTTGCAACAGTGTTTCGCCGTTTGTCTGAGACACGGTCGTTTCAGGAAGCAGGAAATTATGAAGAACGTACAAGAAATGTTCCTCCACCAGACTTAAAGGAAAATGTGACTAACACTATGGAAGGTGACTGCCATGTCAGTCAGTACCAGGCAGTTGTCCCGCCAATACAGGGTAAGCCAGAAGACTATGTGGAACATTCTCCATGACAATTGTTACTACGCTTATCACTTGCAGCTTACTAGCGACAGACTTTCCACGTTGGCAGCTATTGGTCACTGATTTCTTCGCCAGGCAACAACGATTCCAGGATTTGTGTCATCCATCCTATTCACAGTTGAGGCCACCTTTACGGGGAGGGATACCTTCAACTTCCATAACAGTCATCTGTGGGATAGTATGGAGAACCCACACGATATGGTGACAGAGAATCGTTAGCATCGGTGCAGCCAGAATGTGTGGGTGGGGACAATTGGCGACCGCATTTTGGGACCGTTCTTCCTTCTACGTTGCCTAACAGGCCGGAACTATCGGCGTTTCCAGCGGGTGACTTTGCATCCCCTGCTGGAAGAAATGCCATTTATGATTCAAAGGATTAGGTGGCTGCTACATGATGGTGCTCCACCCCACTTCGCCTTTAACGTCCGGACGCATCTCAGTCGTGTCTTCCCTGGTCGATGGACCGGACGAGGGCGTCCAGTTGCATGGCCTGTTCGTTCACCGGATCTGAACCCGTTCGATTTCTGGTTATGGAAAAATCTCAGAAGTATCGTGTATGCAGAGCCTCACTGGAGCAGCCGCGCAGGATTAGCCGAGCGGTCTTATCCTCTGCAGTCATGGACTGTGCGGCTGGTCCCGGCGGAGGTTCGAGTCCTCCCTCGGGCATGGGAGTGTGTGTTTGTCCTTAGGATAATTTAGGTTAAGTAGTGCGTAAGCTTAGGGACTGATAACGTTTGCAGTTAAGTCCCATAAGATTTCACACACATTTGAACAGACACTGGAGTAGCGTATTCATGTTGAATTTGACAGTGTTCGGATGCAGCCTGGCCGATGTGAACGTGTGAGACAGGACATACTACTGCGCATATGCGCGTGCATTGAGACACATCGAAACCATTTTCAACATTTACTGTAACTGTGGCTGCATGGTACATCTCACGTTAGACTGCAGTCTCTGTAACAATGTATGATTGAATAAATTGTCCCTAGCACGGAAAACAGGCATCTCCGGAGATAAGTTCAATCGAACTTTATTTGTACCGTATCCTCTCATCGATCAATCCCCAGAGTTCATACACGATGGAAAAAATCACCCTGTACATCGATAAGCGAATCGAATGTGAGGCGCGTGTGTAAGTGTATCTCTTTGCCGCCGACCAGCGTCTGTTATCCACATGGAGCAATATAAAGCCGCGCTTGGCAACGTGTCGTCAGTCTTCTGACTCAGTGTGAGGAAGGCCGGACGATACGCAGTTGAAAAAGTAATATTTGAGCAGCTGCATACCCGATATTTGATGAGTTATTCATTACGCCGCGAGAAGTTAAGAATCACGTATGTACTGGCAGAAGTAAAGCTGTGAGGACGGGGCGTGAGTCGTGCTTGGGTAGCTCAGTTGGTAGAGCACTTGCCCGCGAACGGCAAAGGTCCCGAGTTCGAGTCTCGGTCCGGCACACAGTTTCAATCTGCCAGGAAGTTTCATATCAGCGCACACTGCGCTGCAGAGTGAAAATCTCATTCTGATCACGTATGTTGTTGAATCATGAAAAGTTCGTGCGATGTCAGTCAGTACTGTAACACCTGACAGATATCAGCAGACGACAGATCTGGAGAATGCAGTTTCTGTGGTGTGCGTCAGTGGCGGAGCGAGCGCTCTCCTGGCGGGCCCGTATTTCCAGATGGGGACTCCTGCTGGCTGCCTTCTTAGCTCCGCTTGCCAAAGCCGGAGCCCTGCGCGCCTGATATATGTGCGGGGCGGCAGATGGAGGAGAGGGCACTTACGTTACCCGCAGAGCATATGCATGCAGCGCCGGCGCCGCCTGACGGATGGACGCCGCCCCCGCAGCCGCAGACGCCGACGCCCACGCCGACTTCTCTCCAACGTCACGGATCACCCTGGGGAGAAATGCTCTCAGACAAACAGAAGCTAAACGATGTCAAAGTTAGCGTAAGGAGGGCTATGCGTGAAGCGTTCATTGAATTCGAAAGTAAAATTCTATGTACCGACTTGACAGAAAATCCTAGGAAGTTCTGGTCTTACGTTAAATCAGTAAGTGGCTCGAAACAGCATATCCAGACACTACGGGATGATGATGGCATTGAAACAGAGGATGACACGCGTAAAGCTGAAATACTAAACACCTTTTTCCAAAGCTGTTTCACAGAGGAAGACCGCACTGCAGTTCCTTCTCTAAATCCTCGCACAAACGAAAAAATGGCTGACATCGAAATAAGTGTCCAAGGAATAGAAAAGCAACTTGAATCACTCAATAGAGGAAAGTCCACTGGACCTGATGGGATACCAATTCGATTCTACACAGAGTACGCGAAAGAACTTGCCCCCCTTCTAACAGCCGTGTACCGCAAGTCTCTAGAGGAACGGAGGGTTCCAAATGATTGGAAAAGAGTACAGGTAGTCCCAGTCTTCAAGAAGGGTCGTCGAGCAGATGCGCAAAACTATAGACCTATATCTCTGACGTTGATCTGTTGTAGAATTTTAGAACATGTTTTTTGCTTGCGTATCATGTCATTTCTGGAAACCCAGAATCTACTATGTAGGAATCAACATGGATTCCGGAAACAGCGATCGTGTGAGACCCAACTCGCTTTATTTGTTCATGAGACCCAGAAAATATTACAGGCTCCCAGGGAGATACTATTTTTCTTGACTTCCGGAAGGCGTTCGATACAGTTCCGCACTGTCGCCTGATAAACAAAGTAAGAGCCTACGGAATATCAGACCAGCTGTGTGGCTGGATTGAAGAGTTTTTAGCAAACAGAACACAGCATGTTGTTATCAATGGAGAGACGTCTACAGACGTTAAAGTAACCTCTGGCGTGCCACAGGGGAGTGTTATGGGACCATTGCTTTTCACAATATATATAAATGACCTAGTAGATAGTGTCGGAAGTTCCATGCGGCTTTTCGCGGATGATGCTGTAGTATACAGAGAAGTTGCAGCATTAGAAAATTGTAGCGAAATGCAGGAAGATCTGCAGCGGATAGGCACTTGGTGCAGGGAGTGGCAACTGACCCTTAACATAGACAAATGTAATGTATTGCGAATACATAGAGAGAAGGATCCTTTATTGTATGATTATATGATAGCGGAACAAACACTGGTAGCAGTTACTTCTGTAAAATATCTGGGAGTATGCGTGCGGAACGATTTGAAGTGGAATGATCATATAAAATTAATTGTTGGTAAGGCGGGTACCAGGTTGAGATTCATTGGGAGAGTCCTTAGAAAATGTACTCCATCAACAAAGGAGGTGGCTTACAAAACACTCGTTCGACCTATACTTGAGTATTGCTCATCAGTGTGGGATCCGTACCAGATCGGTCTGACGGAGGAGATAGAGAAGATCCAAAGAAGAGCGGCGCGTTTCGTCACAGGGTTATTTGGTAACCGTGATAGCGTAACGGAGATGTTTAATAAACTCAAGTGGCAGACTCTGCAAGAGAGGCGCTCTGCACCGCGGTGTAGCTTGCTCGCCAGGTTTCGAGAGGGTGCGTTTCTGGATGAGGTATCGAATATATTGCTTCCCCCTACTTATACCTCCCGAGGAGATCACGAATGTAAAATTTGAGAGATTAGAGCGCGCACGGAGGCTTTCAGACAGTCGTTCTTCCCGCGAACCATACGCGACTGGAACAGGAAAGGGAGGTAATGACAGTGGCACGTAAAGTGCCCTCCGCCACACACCGTTGGGTGGCTTGCGGAGTATCAATGTAGATGTAGATGTAGATGTAGATCCGGCTTCTCAACCTTATTTCCCAAAATGCAACAGACGGCACTTTCACTACGACTCGTAAACGAACTGACTAAAACTACTAGAGTTGTCTCTGTAACCTCAGCGATGTTTGAACAAGCACGTAATAATGGAGGCAGTATCTGGAATCCGAAAATTTTCATCTAAGATAGTTACTCAAATTACAAAAACACGAAAAAGGAACAATGCAAAGAACTTCGAAAAACTAAATAAAATGTCACTGTATGCTTGGCAATGGTTTAAAAGTATTGTTATTGTTTTGTTTTCGTGCATTTAGTATGCGTCTGTGCCATTATAAACATCTCTTCCGTATACAGGAGACTAAAAATTATTTGTACTGACAGCAAGAAAGTAATCAAGAGAAATGCTGCCCATTCTCTCCACTTCGCAAGTCCACAACCCAACTCGCAGCAATCGAATAAAATGTTCTCACTATCTATAATCGAAAGGTGTTGAGAACTACGGGGATAAATGAAAGTTTTTAAAAAAATTAGTATATTCAAGGAAAGGTCGCACGCACAAATTACAATTTTTGAAATTCATTATAGTTTTCCCATGGTAATCAGCACTCGATACATTTCAGAGACGACCTCTACTTATCGCTCCGTCTGTTAACTAAGTACAGTTAATTGCTCGACTTAAAAATGGTGAATAAGCTATGTCACTTACTGTGTGGTTTTCTACAACAGTACAGGCGGCACACAAAATAAAAACATTGAAACTAAAACACAATCTTCCCAGTAAATTATCGCATTTGCACAAAAATGTGCGATAACTAATTCGGTCGATAAACGCTCGAGTCAACAGTCATCAATGTCGTCCTAGGCTTGGCGTACGCAGTTGCGGACAGATGCAGCAAATTCTCAGGTGTTACATCATGGGGGAATGGCGACGAACGAATGAGCACCCATAGACCTCTACGTTGCTTCTTTTATACTGCCTATGTGGTTTCGCGTTGGACGACAAATAGAATATCCATAGCCAGAAAGGCCAACAGCCTTGCCGCAATGGTAACGCCGGTTCCCGTCAGATCACCGAAATTAAGCGCTGTCGGGCTCGGCTGGCACTTAGATGTGTGACCATCCGGTGTGCTGAGCGCTGTTGGCAAGCGGGGTGCACTCAGCCCTTGTGAGGCAAAGTGAGAAGCTACTTGATTGAAAAGTAGCGGCTCCGGTCTCGGAAACTGACATACGGCCTGGATAGCGGTGTGCTGACCACATGCCCCTCCATATCCGCATACAGTGATGCCTGTGGGCTGAGGATGATACGGCAGCCAGTCGGTATCTTTGGGCCTTCAAGGGCTGTGCGGGAGGAGAGTTTTTATAGGCAGAGAGCCTTAAGTGCCTGCAGCAGCGCTCAAATGGCACCCTTTCTGATTACGTGATATTATGTATCGTTGTTAGTTTAACAACATTCCCAATTTTTCTATGAGCATTGTTGTATTCTGTGTATGTTCCATAAAAATATCAATTAGATAACTCCGGCTTATAATTTTTCTAATGGAACCAAGGGTAGACTGCGACCTCTGATCTGAACTGTCTCTATTCCGCCGTCTCTATCTGTCTACAGTTACACAACTATCCTTCAGTTTGGTATCATTACTTCCGACGAACAAAGTGGTGTAATTTTATCATTCTAACTTACGTATAAAGGCTAGTTTACCATTATTTTACAAACATCAGTTCAATAATCTGTTGTTACTTAATAACTTAGAAAATAAAAGAGATAATTACATTAAAAACCTCAGCAGTATATTTTTACGTAAAACGGAACCTAAATCTAAAATTCCAGCCTTTTATCTTTAATATTTCGCGCTTTTGAAATTTCGTGAAAATTGTATTTTTGTGGAAACTAATTATCAGATCGTGCTGAAACTCAAAATACGTAACATTCGTATGCTTACATCTGGCAAAGTATTGCGACATAATTTAAATATTTACTTTAGATCGTTACGCAATGCTTCGTCTAAATGTTCGTGCACACGCTAAGCAGTGGCCATGTGGTCTCATTCATTCGCCACCACCGTTATGTAGCCGAAGCACTTGCTTTCCCGTATGCAGCCGACATATTCGTTGTGAGAGAAATCATCAGCTGTGTTGATATTTAAAAAAAATTGTACATCGCCTATCTTTCAGTCTCAGTTGCACAGCCTTTACAGCATGAATAATCTCGATCCTCCTGGATCATCTTCAGACCTGCGTTGGAAGTACACATCTGTGTACTGCCAATACTACTGTGTTATGCTGTGTAGTTCCGAGACAGTCACAACGAGTTGCTTACACAACCACATAGAGTTGAAGGTGATCCAGGGAGAAAGAAACTAATCATAATGTAAAAAATGAGCAATCTGGGCTGAGAAATTAGCGATATATAAAATTTTTAAATAAACTTTAAAAGTACAAATACTAAGCAAGTACGTTTTCTCAGCGTGACTGATTAATAATGAGATTCTGGGTGTTCAGCCGAGTTGTTGTTTC
Source organism: Schistocerca piceifrons (assembly GCF_021461385.2). Classification (NCBI taxonomy): domain Eukaryota; kingdom Metazoa; phylum Arthropoda; class Insecta; order Orthoptera; family Acrididae; genus Schistocerca; species Schistocerca piceifrons. Next base: position 523,174,151 of record NC_060142.1, read on the forward strand.
CATTTTTGTACTAAAATTTTCTGCAGAAAATGGAAACAGCTCGGCTGAACACCCGGAAGCTCACTATTATTAATTAAACAAGTTTGCTGGAGCAGCCATTTTCTTGGCAGCTGATATCGTTATTGTTGTTGTTGTTATTGCTGTGGTCTACAGTCCGATGACTTGTTTGAAGCTGCTCTCCACGCTAGTGTACAGGGTGATTCAAAAAGAATACCACAACTTTAGGAATTTAAAACTCTGCAACGACAAAAGCCAGAACTAAGCACTATCTGTCGGCGAATTAAGGGAGCTATAAAGTTTCATTTAGTTGTACATTTGTTCGCTTGAGGCGCTGTTGACTAGGCGATGGATCGGCCGCCAGGCTGCCCGTGACAGAGCACTTCATCACTGGCCTCCAAGAAGCCCTGATCTTACCCCCTGCGATTTTTTCTTATGGGGGTATGTTAAGGATATGGTGTTTCGGCCACCTCTCCCAGCCACCATTGATGAGTTGAAACGAGAAATTTCCTAGTTTTGCGTTTTCTGATGTTCATCTTACAACCCACATATTTAAGGCTTAGGAAAATGGGAACGCTGTTATGAAACCGATAGTTTGACCGCCACAGTTCTTCACCAGGCATTGTCCCAATGGAGCTTGTACACTCGCCGTTGTCTTCCTCTGGCCTCTGAACTGGCTATCCAAACTGTTACGCCTGATATGCTACAGAGAGTGTGGAACGAGTTGGAGTATCGGGTTGATATTGCTCGAGTGTCTGGAGGGGGCCGTATTGAACATCTCTGAACTTGTTTTTGAGTGAAAAAAAAAACTTTTTAAATCCTCTTTGTAATGATGTATAACAGAAGGTTATATTATGTTTCTTTCATTAAATACACATTTTTAAAGTTGTGGTATTCTTTTTGAATCACCCTGTATTATGTGGAAGCCTCTTCATCTCAGCTTATGTACTGCAACCTACACCGACTTTACCTGCTTACAGCAGCACCTCCTTCCATTACCACACTGAATGTTCTTTGATGCCTCAGGCTGTGTCCTATCGACTCATCCCTTCCTTTTGTCATGTAGCGCCAAAAATGTCCTTTCTCCCAGATTAGATTGAGTACCTCTTCGTTAGCTATCCAATCGACCCATCTAATTTTGAACATTTAAAACGCTTCTGTGTTCCTCTTCTTGTGTTGCTAATAGTCCGTGTTACACATCTCTACGCTCAGGACAAATACATTCAGAAAAGATGTTCCAACATTGAAATTTACATTCGATGTTTGCAAATTTCTCTTTTTCCGAAATGTTTTTCATTGCGTTGCCAGTCCTCTCTGCTTCGGACACCGTCGATGATTTTGCTGCCCAGATACTAAACTGTCTATTTTTAGGGTGTTATTTTCGAACTTAGTTACTTCACCATTGTCTGAATTACTTCCACTATATTTCCTAGTTTTGCGTTTTCTGATGTTCATCTTACAATCCACATATTTAAGGCTTAGGAAAATGGAAATGCTGTCATGAAACCGATAGTTTGGCCGCCACAGTTCTTCACCAGGCATTGTCCCAATGGAGCTTGTACACTCGCCGTTGCCTTCCTCTGGCCTCTGAACTGACTTACGTAGCCAGTTATAGTGTGTCTAGAGGGTAACGTGGCTTCCCTTCCACGGTCCAACTCGACTTTTTTAACTTTAACAAATATTAACAAAGGTGAAAGAAGTTATAAGTGACAATTTAAAAAAAAAAAACTTAGACTGACCGGAGATCGAATCTGAGAAGGCTGAAATCACACTTTGGCGCTTTACCATTGAACCATCGAATGTAAGTAATTAACAAAACTAAATTTTTCTCGTTGGCATATTAACCTATTTGAAAATATAGCCACGTTGCGGGTATTATTTAAACTTGTCTGCACTAAACATTATGAAATACATATAGTTGTTTTCGAACTTCCAGCGTCCTGGTTCAAATGGCTCTGAGCACTATGGCACTTAACTGTTGAGGTCATCAGTCCCCTAGAACCTAGAACTACTTAAACCTAACTAACATAAGGACATCACACACATCCATGCCCGAGACAGGATTCGAACCTGCGACCGTGGCGGTCTCCCGGTTCCAGACTGTAGCGCCTAGAACCGCTCGGCCACTGCGGCCGGTAAAATGTTCAAATGTATGTGAAATCTTATGGGACTTAACTGCTAAGGTCATCAGTCCCTAAGCTTACACACAGCTTAACCTAAATTATCCTAAGGACAAACACACAATCCCATGCCCGAGGGAGGACTCGAACCTCCTCCGGGACCAGCCGCACAGTCCATAACTGCAGCGCCTTAGACCGCTCGGCGAATCCCGCGCGGCTCCAGCGTCCTAGAGTAGCTTGTGTCAACAACTTCTATTAATCTGTACAAAGAAAAACCACTTACAGTTGCCAGTTTTTTTCTTTTTATTCATCCGATGACTAGTTTCGGGCCGATACCCGTTTTTAAATCATCATAACAAAGTCGGAAATCGCATTTCCTAAGATGTCAAAAACATTTACAGCGCATACAGATAACTCTATGTACTGTAAATGATCATTGCACATACAGGTAACTGTATGTAAATGTTCCTTGCACATTTTGACATCTTCGAAAATGCCATTTTTGACTTTGTTATGATGATTTGAAAATGAGTCTCGGCCCAAAACTAGTCATAGAATGAATAAAAAGTAAAAATTTGCAAGTTGGACTAGTTTTTCGTTTTAATGACGTAATTATTTTCACAACATATTATTTATACTACACAAACACATCGCAAGGAGAAGGCTCGAATTACTAGTACTCGCGTCGTCTTGGTCTCTGAGTACTTTAGACTTTGAATTTCGTCCTTAGGCTATGCCAATTCCAATCAGCATTGATCAGCTTAGTGGCAGCGGACGAGTATTAATCGACCACTGTATTATTGCACCTGGGGGTGAGGTGCTTCGGTAGGCTTATCATGAATTTCTATAGTGATATTTCACGAAGACAGGCTGAACTACTTGATAGTATATGCACAGATGCCTTGAAAGCATTCACTGTGCTATAGGTTTTCCTTAATATTATCACTTGCTTGTTTACTATAATGGCACCGCATGTTTCCGATGACGGCCGCGGGAGGCGAAGTGCAGTAACATCGTGGTCGTGTAATATTGTACTGCAGCCGTTTTCTTACCCTCCGCCAGATGATAAAAACGACGAAGCTCCAGAGAAGTCTAATACAAAAGAAAAACCTTGCATAAATATTGCGAGCAGTGGAAGAATTGGACTCAGATAGGTTCTAATTGGAAGCCGACCACAATGGCTCTGAGCACTATGGGACTCAACTGCTGTGGTCATAAGTCCCCTAGAACTTAGAACTACTTAAACCTAACTAACCTAAGGACAGCACACAACACCCAGCCATCACGAGGCAGAGAAAATCCCTGACCCCGCCGGGATTCGAACCCGGGAACCCGGGCGTGGGAAGCGAGAACGCTACCGCACGACCACGAGATGCGGGCCGGACCACAATAATTTAATTTATATGCTAAGTACAAAATCTACAACTTTAATTTCGTTTCTTTTGTGTAAGATCACGTAGATGAGATAATTCAATGGAGTGTAAGTTCACGCCTGTGGTGCACTGCACTCAGTGGCCTAACTGAGGTTTTTGGGCCTCCTACGAACAACTTTTGGGCATTTTTGTACTAATAAACGTTCAAAGAATAAATCTGAAAAATTAGAAATTCACACTCCACCATACTTTTTCCCCGTCTCCAAATAACCAGCACACTACACAACACATTGCATTTAAAGTAGGGAATATCGCTACTGAACTTATTCAATTTTCTGACCTCTTTAAGTCTAATAATAATAATAATTAAAATTATAATGGCCGATAAACGATCTTTTGGTCTTAGTGCTGTTTACAATTTTTCGTGTAATCGCTTCAGTCAGTTTATCTCGGAATAATCCTCTATCATTTCTAAACAGAGCATATTGTTGATTGTCTTGAAGTTGCGAGGAACAATCTGTAGGTGGTGAATCGACGTCTTTTAGAGAGCACGGACGGAGTACGATGGAACCGCTCGACTGCTACGGTCGCAGGTTCGAATCCTGCCTCGGGCATGGATGTGTGTGATGTCCTTAGGTTAGTTAGGTTTAAGTAGTTCTAAGTTCTAGGGGACTGATGCCCTCAGATGTTAAGTCCCATAGTGCTCAGAGCCATTTGAACCATTGGAACGGAGTACGAAGCAAATGTTGCGGGTTGCATACTTCACAAATCAAGGTGCTGCTGTTACATCACTGCTAACGGGTTTCTTCTGGTCCCGCTCTAGTTCGGAGAGTACGACGAGTCTCAGAACTGTGGCACTGCAGTCGCTTCATAGTCGTAGACTTGATCTCTCATGCAGGGTTGCCAAGCTAGTTGTGACTTATTGACCTGGGTTACGACCAGAGGCTCGGATATGGCAGTCTATCTCTCGTCTTCTGTACAGGACTCCAGAACGTTTCTGGATACATTTGTATTGCTTGCAAGGCCCAGGGACAAAACTTCCTATATGACAGGAACAGGCGAATCGACCACTGCTTGAAAGAAAAAGAAAAAGGAGAAGTTGGTCTCACTGATACTAAAATACAAAGCGAAAAGTTAGAGCTACATATTTCGTGTATAATTTGGTCAAAAATTCGTACGATTCGAACGAGTCAGATTGTAGACTTTCATTTTACTTTATTTTTGCCTTTGAGAGAAATAATATTATACAGCCACAAACAATTACAAATACGACACTTCTCAAATATTTGTTACAAATATGACCTTAAGCATTCATTTTCTGAAAACAGAATATCTAAATGTTATCGATAAGATCTATAACGTAAGTTCAGAAGATGTCAGTGGTAAGGCAGAGACCGAGGGGTTAGAGTGGAAGCTGCCAGTAAAGAAAAAACCCTTGACCCTAGAACCCAAAACTGTTTCATGTGACTCCAGGTCTGTGCTGCTCATAATACAACACCAATACAATCTACACAAGTTTATTGCCATGAAAAAAAACAATAGTTAAGTAAAAATAAAACATGTGATCCACCAGCACTAAAAGAATTTGTAAATACATTAACGCACCCAGTTTACAACAAGCGGTTGGCTTCTGTCACCAAGTGTTGAGGTGTACACCGCCTGATAAGAAGACGTAATTTCGCAGTTTTCCCAGGCCGCTAAACTGGCCATACGTGGCGTCTAAAACATTTCAAAAACCCTCTAAAAGGTATAAATGGCTAAACACATACAACAATAAAATGTATGAAATGAGACAACTCCAGACTACACACAGAGCACGTAAAAACCAAGAACTTTCGGAATTCTGCCTGATAAGAAGACGTAATTTCGCAGTTTTCCCAGGCCGCTAAACTGGCCATACGTGGCGTCTAAAACATTTCAAAAACCCTCTAAAAGGTATAAATGGCTAAACACATACAATAATAAAATGTATGAAATGAGACAACTCCAGACTACACACAGAGCACGTAAAAACCAAAAACTTTCGGAATTCTGCATGAATATTTATGAAAATGTGATAATATTAAGTAAGAGACTATTAACATTTAAGAAGCATGGGACAGCCAGTAATGAACACCGATACCAGAAACACAATCAGAATATCATGTATCCTAGTGTGCACATAAGAGCTCTGTTCAAAAAATTCCGGAACTTTGCCCTTAAAATTTTTTTGCACTTACCTTTTACTTATTGTGCACGGTCTCCTTCGAAATACTGTCCGCCACAACTTATATGCCGCTCTCAACGCCATTTACACTTTCGGAAGCAGTCTTGGTTCGGCTCTTGCTGGATCGCGCGAAGCACCGTCTGCGATTTTTCCTTTATTTCGTCTATGGTTGCAAATCTTCGTCCTATCGACGGGGTTTTCAACTTTGGAAATAAAAATGGTCTGCAGGAGCCAGATCTGGAGAGTCGGACGGTGAGGCAGCACAGCAATTTCCGTTTTTTGTGCAACAGTCACTCACCAACAGGGATGAATGTGCGGGTGCGTTATTGTGATGCAAGAGCCATGAATTGTCTCGCCACATTTCAGGCCGTTTTCCTCTCACATTTTCCCGAATGCATCGCTACACGTCCTGATAGCACCATACATTAACAGTTTGTCCCTGTGCTACGAATTCATGACGAACTAATCCTTTAAATTTGAAGAAAACTATCAGCGTGGCTTTGGCATTTGATCTGACCTGACTTCACCTCGTGATTGTTTTGGTCTTGGAGAACCTTCATCGACCTATTGAGAAGATTGAACCTTGGTCTCAAAATCATAACCTACGTCTCATCACCAGTTATCATTCTCTTAAGGGACGTCTCGTTCTCATTTGCGAGATCCAAAAGTTCTTCACAGATCGCGAGGCGAAGGTCTTTCTGGTTTTGATTCATGAGCTGTAGAACGAACTTTGCGGCAACACGATACATTCCAAAATGCTGTGTCAGGATGTCATGACATGATGCAACTCAAATGTTGGGTTCTTCTGCAATTTTTCAGTCAGTCGGTCTTCGATTAGCGCGCACAGTTTTGTTGACATTCCTCACATAAGGGTCGTTGGTAGAAGCCGAAGGGCGGCCTGAACGAGGGCCATCTTTAACTCCCGTCTGGCCATTTTTAAACCGCGTGAACCATTTAAACACCGAATACGGCTTAAGTACAAATCATCGTAGGCTTCCGGCATCATTTGGCGTGCCTCTTTAGAAGTTTTCTTGAGTTTCACGCAAAATTTAAAGCAGTCGCGTTGCTCCTCTGACTCTGCCATCTCGAAATTCGCAAACTCTGTGACACAACGCTCTACTCAATACAGCACTAAACAGTATCTAACAGACAAACAACAATGAAAATAGCGGCAGTCACACACTAAAAACAGGCGTGTGCAGGGATGCCAATCGCGTTTCGCTCCAACACATCAGTGGCGTAAATTACGAATGTTCAGGAAGTTTTTGAACAGATCTCGTACAATCTACGACAAAAAACAAAAACAAGAAAAAGAAAGGAACGTGGCACCACCTAGGAATTTTCCGAATGCGACCGACCCACCTGGAAACCAATCAGTCGCTATCTTGAAGTCACACGATGATTTCCTCAGTAAGTACCAGTGGTAGAAATGCATAAAATACAAAATAATGAATGTTTCTTCAAGAAGGGTCGCATGTAACTTAACACCAGCATTCTAATATGAGTGAGTCAATATTGAAATTAATGACATTATTATCTTAATTAAATTTAGTAATTCGTACCAGAATGGTCCTGACGTAGGGCAAAATGTTAACTTATTTCCTGAAATCCCTAAGCACTTATTTATTTAATATTTTGCTGTATAGAAAGGCAAGGTTGAAAATACCGCTTCAGTTGTAAGGTTCTTTTTATTTTTCAGTGCTCTGCTCTCGCTGGTGATACACCTCATCTTTTACTCGTCCGCCGTGGTGCTCGGGGTTACAGCACAAAGTTATAACACCTGATGATGGGCATGTAAGGGCCCGAAACCGGCCGTGTGTCAGCTACTGAAAAATAAGAAGAATCTTCCAGCTGAAGCCGTATTTTCAACCTCTCATATAATGCTCATTTGTGGATGTCCCTCCGGCAGGACTGTTTCTATAGAAAGGGAAAAATCATCTCATAACATATGTAGTCACTCGCTACTTCTGTCGTCAATGAAGGTCTATAGTCTCTTGCATGTGGATGATAGCGGAACCAGATTAGAAGCTCCAAATAAATTGCGGAACGGACTTGATTAAAATAATTTTTAAAAGCGTAATTCGCCCGTTGGTGCGTCCCGTTTATCAACATCATCACCGTAAAAACGCTAGGGTGCGCGCGTTTTCTCTCTTATTTTGAAGCTCGTTTGATGAACGCAAGAGGACGCAAAATTGTTGTTCAGGCCGCTGTATAAACAGGCTTCTGTTTTGTTTACTGTACTAAACAAGGGACTTAATTTACTCCGTGTATTAGCTTACGTTATTATTTTCGTGTTTGAGGGATACGTTTACATTTATTTTTAGTGTAAACACGCTCCTGTATGTTATTCAAAATTTAACGTATCTCTTTTTTATCGGGACACGCATGACACAGTGCCGTCGGCATTGCACACACGTCTTAATTAAATCGCCGGCCGTGTTTGTGCGTACTGCTCTCGCGTTGACTTACAACGCAAATACTGCTCCGTTGGTCTGCTGTCTGGAAATTGGTAGCTACCGTGTGCTGGTAGCAACGTACTTCCATAGCGTTCAGCCATCGCTGAAGTTCCTGAGAACTTGAACTTTTGGTCCTGGAAGTGACCAAATTAATAGGACCCCTTTACCGAGATACATTCGTCTCTACTAATAACAGGTTATGCGACTTGTCGTCGCATCAACACCTTACATACCCCGCTTACACTCGCAGCTGTAGTGAGTTCTACAGACGCTGAACTGCCTCCTGTGGAGTTACGTGCAGTTCCTCGTGACGTATGTATCCGTTTGGTTCGGAAAATAAGAAAATCTCTTCTCCTCATTATTATGCGATACTCAACTGAATGGTTACCCCGCAGGCCTTGAAATTTGAGGAAATTCAGTGTCATATTCTTTAACCAACGAATGAACCACAATAAATATGCGTAACGTAATATGTATTGTATTCCCTAGAAAATTAAATTTAATAATAAACTGTGCTTTAAAAGTAACAATTGATACCTTGGGTCTGCCACTCAAAAAATCAAATATTTACTTATCTGTTTTGCAGTAGAAAAAAAAGCAAGTCAGGCTAGAGTTGATGGCCCGTCGACAACATGTGCAAGAGTACCTATATCTACCCGTCTTTAGGGACATGGACACCAACTGGGCATTGTCGTGCTGAAAACGCGAATTTTTCGATTCGAGCACACGATAGCTTTTCAAGTAATTTTGAAGTGAGAAGTCGAGATTGGGAAAATAGGTCAGCAAAATCTTGAGTGGAGCCAAGTTAAATGAATACTAGGGAGTATTAAAAGTGACATAAATATCATTGGGAGGTAAGACGTATAAGCGTGTCAACAGGACAAATATTAATGAAAGAATTCGGTCGAAAAGATTGTAATAAGAAGGCAACAAGGAAGTTGCGTTCGGATTTATGTGACCCAGCTATGGGCTGAAGACACAGTGCCGCCACTGATGGCCCAAAAGAATAGTCGAGGACGACATTTTTGCCGGTTTGGCACCAACATCAAAGATCAAAACGCCATAGCACCGCTGTGCTAGCATGAGAAAGATGATTGGTTTCACTTCTAAATTTCGGTCATCTAATAGAAATTATACTTGGCGTGAAGAGGCTGACCAATGAAAGAGAGCCTGCTCCAGGGCACTACCAGCCTCGTGTTTGTTAATGTGGGTTTTGTAACAAGAGTGGGAAGTTTCTGCGGCATTCCCCTGTTTTTTCATGAAATAAGTGATATTCTCGTCCAGTATAATGAAAAGGATGGCTACCACTCACGATGTAGCGGGGATACTGAGTCGCAGGTAGGAACAACAAAAAGACTGTCATACAAAGCTTTCGGCCAAGCAATATTTTATCAGAACTAGACAACACACATACTCACACACACACACACACACACACACACACACATACATACACACACACACACACACACACACAGACGCAACTCACACACACGACCACAGTCTGGCTGCCAAGGAGAGACTGGCAGCCAGAGACTGTGGTCTTGTGTGTGTGTGTGTGTGTGTGTGTGTGTGTGTGTGTGTGTGTGTGTGTGTGTGTGTTGCCTAATTCTGACAAAGTATTGCTTCGTAGAAAGCTTTGTTTGACAGTCTTTTTATCGTGCCTATCTGCAACTCAGCATGTCTGCCATATGGTGAGTAGCAACTACACTTTTCACAATATTGTCATTATTCCATCCTCGATTTTCCATTGTTTGATATTCTTGTCCCGTCACATTAGAAATAGCATGGAGTCTTCCTCCCCATGTAGAGTTTTTGAAAGCAGAGATTGTAGGAGAGAGAGTTTTGTAGCGCTCACGTTCTAGCCGCCATACAAATGTTGTACCAGCCGCCATCTCGTGCTGATGGGCACAGGCTTTGCTGATTTTGGGGAAATGTAAGTTTGGCAATCTGTGGTAGTGTGGTCTGTACTCTGAGTCAGCTCACAACTAACTTGTATCGGCACACAATATGCGTTTCCCATTTGATTATAATTTGTGACTTTGTGTCAGTAACGTTAACTCACAAACTGCCCAGATAAAGATAACATACTGCGTTTTCTTCCAAAAAATTTGTCACCTTCCCACAGAGTTAGCGTCATTTTGTGTGAATTCAATCCACATTTTAGAAACCTTTTCTCCCTTCTAACTGCTTGTATATTGTGTTCAATAATTAGAGCAAGTATACTCAGACTTCATTAATACAAAGTGATCCTTTAAGTTGTTCTTCATATTTTCCACGGTTAGGCGGCCCACTAAAATTAAATACAACCTACTGCATACCTAAGCTCGTTATTCTCACTGTGACGGCGTTACCGGTTTGTACAGCGTCCACACTCGACGATCATTCGCTTATTATTCAGTGAAAGTAACGTGCATTGCACTTCCTCATCTTGTTTGACTAGGGAGAACTGTGTCAATTTCGCCTACGATTATGTTTCCTGTTTGTTGTTCCATGACTGTTTGGCTAACGCCTTTGCAGTATACAGACGTATTAAGCAAGAACTTTTGATAGCAACATCATACCATAAAGCTAGTCAAGGGTTAAAAATCAACAGAAACAGCTTAAACTTTCGAAACCATCCTGGAATTCACTAGAAAGAGGCCACACTTAAGGAACCAACGAAAAACTGTTTTAAGATGGCTGTCTGCGTGATTTAAAACTTAGTCCTCCTCATAAAAAGTCCACTGGTTTCATCGCCACACCACCTTCTCCGTGGATGCCTACAGGTACATGTTTTGCTATTGTACATCCCACAAGAGCTGAGAGGTGAGCTACACATGAGATGAACTGCAGATGACTCCATTATCATCCTTGCAACCTGCAGACCTTGGTGCACAGCCGCAGCGATTAATTCCGGCAATTAAAAGGATTGTACCTTGTTGTGTTCCTCGCGAACTGTCATAAATCTGAGAGGAATCCTACAGCAATATTTACAAGGAAGGATCCATCACAGTACAGTAGACATCTAACGACATGTCCACCATTGTTGAAACTTGTACAGCTCTGGAAAGCGTATGGAATTGCCTGGAAGACATCACCTAACTCTACTGTAAAAAATAGTACGTTTGCCATATTTTTTAAGTGTAGTTATGGGGGATACAGACAAAGCAATTCATCTAGAAGTGGGCATTGAAAGCCGAGCTTTAGGACCAGTATAAACGTCGCCTTTATTGAAGGGAAGGAAGGAGTATTTGCAGAGCAATGGGTTATGGTTCGTGATGACGAACCAGTATAACGCATAACAGACGTTGTTTTCATTGCTGTTGAAACGATGAAAAGTTGCCTTGGCACATAAAATCTGTGGACTCGAACCTGGAACCCTGGCTTCCCCTAGAAACGTTCTTACCGGCCGAGCTATCCAAAAACTAACCAGAAGTCATTCCCATAGTTGCACTTCTGCCAATACCTCTAGCCTAAAGTTCTTAATCCACATCCACACTCCGAAGATCATGGAAGAGGATACTTCCCATTGTAGCATGTGTTAGGGTTCCCTCCCGTTCGACTGGCGTATGCTCCGCAAGAAGAATTATTGCTTATGACACTGCGCGCGCGGTAATGGGTTCACACTCGTCTTCGCTGTACGTACACGAACAGTATACAGGAAGTAGTAGTATATGCCTAGATTGAGCTCTTTATACATGAATAGGCTCTCTCGTGATAGTTGGCATCTATCTTCAGGCTTCTACCAGTTCAGGTATTTTGAGGTACTTCTGTGACATTCTGCTGTGAGACAAATAAACTTGTTACCATATGTGCTGCCCTTATTTGTAAACGTTCAGTATCACCTGTTAGACCTGTTTGTCCCACACACGTGAGCAGTATTCTACATGGTCCTGTCACATTAATGTGACCACCGCCTATGTTCGACATCAACGTGCAATAAACACTCACAGACGGCAGATGGCAGCACTGTCGGCGGAGGGTATGTTAAGCGTGTTTTGTGGACGTTGAAAACAGTACAGACGATACCATAATGCGGAAATGGAGAGATTTATCTGACTTTCAAAAAGACACGATTATTGGCTTTGCGCCAAGGGTGGAAGCCTTTCCGTAACGGCTAAGTGTGTCAAGTGTTCACGTGCTGCCATAGTTGAAGTATACCGTGCATGGCAAAAAGGCATTATCCAAAATCGTCGCCGAGACAAATGAGGTGGACCACGGGCCACAGATGACAGGGGCGAACAACAGCGCCGGAGATGCGTACGGACGAACAGACGTGCAGCTGTTGAGCAACTGACCGCCCAGATCAATCAAGGGGCTACCAACGGCGTCTCCTCAACGAACGTTCAGCGACCGTTGCTGCGCATTGGCCTCCACAGAAGGCACCTGGTCCATGTACTCGTGCTGATGTTCATCGGCTGTGAACGCAACCGAGCGTCCACTGGTGGCGTCATGTGGCGTTTTCTGAGGAATCATGTTTTATTCTCCATCAGACAGATGGTCGTTGTGTACGGTGTGAAACGTCTGAAACTAAACATCTTCAAACCGTCGGAGTAGTCCAGGTCGGGGAAGGGGTCGTTATGGTGTGGAGGATGTTGGGGTGATATTCCCCAGGTGGTTTCGTCTTTCTGTAAGTCACACTGGATCACCGCAGGTACGCATCTATCCTTAGGAACCATGTCCACCCCTAAATGTCGATTGTTCTTCCTCAGCACTATAGTCTATTCCAGCAGGACAACGCAACCTGTCACCTAGCTCGCAGTATACGTGTGTGGTTCGCAGAGTACCAAGATGAGATTACGACCGTGGCCACCAAACTCACCGGCTTTATACCCAATCTGTGTGATCACCTCGATCGGACTGTCAGTGTCATGGATCCTCAACCGAGAAACCTAGCGCAACTGGCCGAGGTACTGGAGTCGGCATGACTCCACATTCCTGTCGATACCTTCCAGAACCTCACTGACTCTCTTTCTGCAAGTCTCGTAGCGGCCCGCTCTGCCAGAAATGGTTATTCAGACTTCTGACAGGTGATCACGTGTCATCCGTCGCACGTTTTGTAACCAATCTCCTTTGAAGCCTCACAACATCTTCTCAATATCTTACAGCTTGCGAGTAGTGTCTGGATGACTCAGTCGGTAGAAGCATTGGCCGTGAAAGGCAAGGTTCCGTGTTCCAGTCGCGGTACGACGCACAGTTTTTAATCTGCCAGGAAGTTTCAAAACAGCGCCAGAGCGAAAGATTCATTCTACTCACAAACGTATTAATATAGTACACAATAGTGGTACTCGCTCTGTAATGGAACTTCCGCGACAGGGTATATTCAGTGAAGGGTGTTCGCGCAGAGTTGCATATAATTTCCGAACAGAATGAAGTGGGGGAACCGTTATGGCGGTGCGTTCGCGTTCGCATGTGTTTGGCGGCGCGGCGGCGGACTCAGCGGGTCGGGCAGCCAGCTGGCGGTGGATCGATGCGCTGTGTGGCGCGTGCCTGCCGGCCTGCAATCAGGCAGAGTGCCGCCCCCGCCGCCCCCGCCGTCTCCTGCGCCCCCCGCCGCCTCCGCCGCCCCCGGCCTTTTGTGTCGACGCCCGCCACGCCCCCGGGCCACAGTCCGCCGTCTTCGTGCTATCTGCGGACTCCCGCCGGTTCGCGGCTCGCGGCGCTCTACAGTCCCTCCCCCCTCCCACCTCCCATCACCCCATATAGCCTTAAAAAAAAGAGAAAGAAAAAAGAAACCACTGTACCACGCATCGAGTTATTTACTTGTTATACGCCGAAGGAGAGCGCTTTTTCACTCTGTCAGCCTCCAATATGCGTGAATGATGTGTACGGAGTGCTCGCCACAAAACACTGCAGCAAATGGCAGAACAGTTTGACCACCTGCTTTACATCGAGGTGATGTCCACATCCACAGATGGCGGTAGTATCGACTATACAATGTAGAAAAGGGCGGTGCAGTGACGGAGCTGTCATTTGTATTCAAGTGCTTCATGTGATAAAGTTTCCGATATGATTATACTCGCACGAAGGGAATTAACACGCTTTGAACGCGGAATGGTAGTTGGAGCTAGAAGCATGGGACATTCAGTTTCAGAAATTGTTAGGAAATTCAATATTCCAAGACCCGTAGTGTCAAGAGTGTGCCGAGAATACCAAATTCCATTCACCATGGAAATGCAGTGGCCGATGGCCTCCACTTAACGACCCAGAGTACCGAAGTTTGTGTAGAGCTGTCATTGTTAACAGACAAGCAACATTGCATGAAATAACCGCAGAAATCAATGCGAAACGTACGACGAACGTATCCTTTAGGACGGAGTAGCGAAATTAGTCGTTAATGGTCTATGGCAGCAGATGACCAACCCGGGTGTCTTTGCTAACACTATGACATCGCATGCAGCGCTTCTCCTGAACTCGTGACCGTTTCGGTTGGATCCTAGACGACTGGAAAACCGTAGCCTGGTCAGATGAGTCACGAATTCAGTTGGTAAGAGCTGGTGGTAGGGTCTGAGTGTGGCGGAGACACCACGAAGCCATGGGCCCAAGTTGTCAACAAGGCACTGTGCAACCTGGCAGTTGCTCCATAATGGTGTGGGCTGTGTTTACTTGGAGCGAACTGAGGCCTCTGGTCTAACAGAACCGATGAAAACTGCAAATGCTTGTAATCGGCTTCTTCGGGACCATTTGCAGACATTTATGGACTTCATGTTCCCAAAGAAGTATACAATTTCTACCGATGACAATGCCCCATGTCGCCGTGCAACAACTGTTCGCGACTGCTTTGAAAAATATCCTGGATAATGCGAACAAATGAGTGGGCCACCAGGATCGACCGACACGAATCCCAACGAACATTTAAGGGACATAATCGAGAGGTCAGTTAGTGCTCAAAATCCTACACCATTAACACTTCCGCAATTATGGACGGTTATATTGTCAGTATTGCCGAATATTTTTGCAGGAGATTTCCAAGAACTTGTTGCCCATGCTACGTCGAGTTTCTGCACGACATGAGGACGTATCCCATGACTTTTGTCATCCCAGTGTAAAACGGGTCGTTCCGCTTTACGAACGCAGTACAGCAGCTACTTTACGTAGCACGTATTCGACAAGTCCTGGTAGCTTCCTGGACGTACAGTGGTGTATAAAGACACTGCTACCCCCAAAACACAACACATTACCACGTCTGATACGGTGTAGCAAAACAGTTAGCATTCAAAACAGCGTCACGGAATGGATAAATACAGGTTCTGAATGGTTTTCAAGGGAATCTTACACCATTATTCCTGCAAAATAGTGGCAGTCCAGGTAACGATGATGGATTACGGAAGACTTTTGAGACAGTTCCCCACAAGCGACGCGTACCTGTGGAATCCGTCCCCTGTGTGTGACTGGATTCGTGATTTCCTGTCACAAGCGTCACAGTTCGTAGTAATTGACGGAAAGACATCGAATAAAGCAAACGCGACATCTGGCGTTCCCCTAGGAAGTATTATAGGCCCTCTATTGTTGCTGATCCATGTAAATGATGTAGGGACTTCAGGAGCTCTGTTTGATTGTTTGCAGCTGACGCTGTCATTTACCGTTCTGTTAAGTCATCAGAAGATAAAAAGAATTGCAAAATAATTTATAAAAGGTATCTGCATTGCGCAGAATTCGTAATTGACACTAAATAATCAAAAGTGTGAAATTATCCACGTAAATACTAAAAGGAATCCGCTAAATTTCGGTTACTCGATAAACTTCGCGAATCTGAAGGCTGTAAATCCAACTAAACACTTAGGGAATACAATTACGAATTACTTAAAGTAAAACAATTACATATTGTAATGTAACCTTACATAAGCTGTCAATTGTGGTAAAAGTAAGAAATTTCCCGAAAGTAATTTAACAGCGAAGTTTCGATTCCGAGAAATGCGTAGTGTCGTGTTGGGTTGGTAGAGGAACAGCAAGTGTTAATGCGTGACGTCACGCTGAATCGAATTTTTTTGATATATCGAAACCTATTGGATGTACCCCGAAGGTAATATTTGTGGTTTTTAATTTGATTATTTATTTGAAAAGCTATTGAAATAATTGTGTACGATATGAGTAAAACTCATATGACTATTATATCGTATTCACAGTGATATAATATGGATTTCACATAGACTTGACAATCAAGAAGTATATTTTTTCTTTGATAAAGACAGAGATGTTAGCACTCTATCAAGTTACTCTGGTGCGTTATAAGTTAATTTCCTGTTTTGGTCCTAATTGATTGCGTAGAGGGCAATCCTAGTTAATTATTGAGTCCTTTGAGCGGTAAAAGGAAGAGAGAGAGAGAGAGAGAGAGGGAAACAAAAAGGAATACGCTAACTGTCTAAATAACGGTCACATCTTGCGAGGCGCGATATACGTTACAAGGGATCGCGCTACAGCATCAATGTAGACTTCGCTTAAAACGAAGAATTATTATCGATAATAATTAGATCGGAAATTGTTTTTGAGAAAGCATATGATTCTGAACTGACTTTTAATTAACTATTATGAAAGATAATCAATTCGCGACAGAAAAGACAAATTTCGGGAATTAGATTTGATCGTATGGTTGCAAAGCAATGTGTCAGTAGTCTTGGGTTACGTGTAGTTGGAACGGAGTAATAAGTTGAAAATCCCATACACACACAGGCAAACACTATAAAAATTGGCATTAATTATGATTGACCCCTGTGCGGTGTGGTATCCGCAGCAGAGTGGATTGATGGAGGACATCGAAGCAGTTCAAGGAAAGGCAGCTCGTTTTGAATTAAGTGAAACAGGGAGAGAGTGCCACGGGTATGATACCCGAATTGCAGTCGCAGTCATTAAAACAAAGATGCTTTTCGCTGCGGCAGGTACTTCTCGTGAAATTTCAATCACCAACTTTCTCCTCAGAGTGTGAAAATATTTTATTGGCACTCATCTATATAAGGAGAAACGATCACCAGAATAAACTAAGAGAAGTCAGAGCTCGCTCGGGAAGATTTAAGTGTTCCTTTTGTCACGCGCTCTTCGGGAGTGGAACGGTAGAGAAGCATCTTGAAGGTGGTTCGACGAACCATCATCACATACTTAATTATGAATTGCAGAGTAATCTTGTAGATACAGATGTAGAAGTGAATATCGATCACGCACCGTTCTATTCAAAGTAGACCACCAAAGCTCAGTGATATTGAGATCTGGTAAGGGGGGATGCGGCAATTCATCCTCGTCCCATAGTCCTGGACTATGGGAGCTCTGTGAACAGGAAACCTGTCGTGTTGGAACACAGCATCGCCACTGGGGAACAAATATTTAAATATTTTACCATCGGATGGTAGAGAAAAAGAATGGAAATGAACGTACGGCATCGTTGGCCGGGAGGCCCCTATTCGGCGAAGTTCTTATTTCACTCGACGCCACATTGAGCTACTTACGCGCCGGTAATGAGGATGAAATGATGATGAAAACAAGACAATACCCAGTACCCGAGCGGAGAAAATCTCGAACCCGGCCGGGAATTCAGCCCGGGCCCCCTTGCATGGGAAGCGAGCACGTTACCACACAGATAAGTAGGCGGACATCGGATGGTAAAAGTGTCACATAACAGTGGGCAATAAAGCTACCTTGATGAGTAAACATGGGACAATGTAATACTACGATAATGGCAACCAAAATCTTCATCGAACCCCCTGCCCCCTCATGTTTCACTCTTGGGAAATAGATTCAGCTAGAAAATGCCAACAGAATTATCTCACCAAATGACTTTCTTCCGTTGCTCCATAGTCCTGATCTTACGGCTTTCAGCACCAAGCTTTCAAGCTCCGATCAATTGCAGCACTGATGAATGATTTTGGAATTCCAGTTCGTCTTGCAATTCCTTCGTTATGGAGCTCCCAGTTTCGCAGTGACATTTTGACAGCTGTATTCAATTATTATTCACCAGAATCCCTTTTAATTAACATTTGTCACCGTCACTCAACAATACTTTTGTCCACGTTATGACTTAACGGATGATATTTTCCGCTTTTCCTGCATGTGGTATAAATCATGCCTCTTGAAACAGCAAACCCCTCAGCTACGTTAGTTACGGCAGCACCCAGCATTCGAGCAAAAAAAAAAGGTTCAAATGGCTCTGAGCACTATGGGACTTAACATCTATGGTCATCAGTCCCCTAGAACTTAGAACTACTTAACCCTAACTAACTTAAGGATAGTACACAACACCCAGTCATCACGAGGCAGAGAAAAGCATTCGAGCACCAACAATTAGCACAACCACAGAGAATACTATTTTGACCACGACTGACACTTGTAAACCATTGAGGACATTGCACAGGGTCCGTTCGTTGTCAGGTACAACGGCGCAACTTGCAGGCTTGGCTAGCATCTGCGCTTATGTCCAAACATGCGTTTCTTGCTGTGTTTCCACATCTTTATCTAGTCTCCGTATGTGGCACCACATGTCTATACAGAGGTGACGCACTTCTCGTAAAATATAGGCCGGTGGCTTGTGGGCACAAAGCTACTGCCCGATAGCGCCCACTGTAGCGGATTCTGTTCAGGTGAATTTAGCGGCCAAAACATCGTGATTTCAGTATCATGCTCCTCATAACTCTGTAACACGATTCTGGTCTTTTAACATAACAGTTATCCTTCTGAAAGTGCCATTACGATAGGGCAAGACACCACTCATGAAGGGATACAGATAGCCAGCAGTGATGGTCACGTAACTATCAAAGTGCCTTCGATCACCACCAAACGCCCCATGGACGCCTAGTGAATGTCCCTCACAGATTAATACTGCCCCCCTATCCCCTCGCCCCACCCCCTCATCGTACATCCATGCAACGCAGTATTACTCGACCAGCGCTTCAACTGAATGGCGAGGTATCCAGACAAAAACATTGACCCGATGTAACAAGAAACGTGGTAGACGTGTCCTAAGAACAAATTTTCACTGGTCCGCGGTCCAGTCACGACTACCCGTCCCCACTGTAATCTTAATTGACGATTCCGGTAAGATGGGAACACTCAAATGTCGACTGCTGTGGAGCCCTGTGTTCAGCAGTGTTCGTTGGACGATGCATTAGTATTGTACTCTCCTCCGACCTCTTCGTCGGGCGTGATGCGTGTACGCCCAAAATCTTTACAGTACTGGTGGTTTGAGCATGCTTCAACTGCTTTCCATATGTGCTCACACCAGCAGCACATGGACAGTCGACCACAGAGTTTTGTGACTGGTGTGACGCCGCCCGTCTGTGCCAGCCTATTCATCCACTTGCAATCTTCGTCCTCAGTTTGTCGGACGTATTCCAATCTCTGCCTTCTCCTACAGTTTTTACCCTCTGCAGTTCCCTCTAGTACCACGGTATTTATTCGCAAATGTCTTAACAGATATCGTACCGTCATATCCCTTCTTCTTTTCAGCGTTCTCCATATGTTCTTTTCCTCGTCTATTCTGCGGAGAACTTCCTAATTCCTTACCTTATCGGTCCACCTCATTTTCAACATTCTTCTGCAGCAACATGTCTCAAATGCTTCTGTTCTCTCCATCAGTTTTCCCAGAGTCCGTATTTCACTACCATACAATACTCCGCTCCAAACGAATATTCTCAGAAATTTCTTCCTCAAATTGAAGCCTGTGTTTGATACTAGTTGACTTTTCTTGATCAGAAATGCCCTTTTTGCCAATGCTGATCTGCTTCTTATGTCATCATTGCTCTGGCTGTCACGGGTTGTTTTGCTGCCTCTGTAGCAGAAATCCCTCTCATTACTTTCGTCTTCCTTCGATTCATTCTCAGTCCATATTCTGCAGCCATCAGGCTGTTCATTCCATTCAGCATATCCTGTAATTCTTCTTCACTTTCACCGACAATAGTAATTTTTTCATAATGCGGGGCCACAATCATGATTTCGGCACTTTGAAGCCGAAATTATGATAGTGTAAGTGTAAATGTAACACTCTAAATAAACAACAGTCTAATGGCGGTACTGACTTCAAAGACTGAGAGTAGTGGTGTCATCAGTGAATCTTATCACTGATGTTGTTTCATTTTTAATCCTGCACTTGAATCCTTCTTTTATTTTCGTCATTGCTTATTCGATGTGTAGAATGAACAACAGGGACCAAAAATTACATCCCTATCTTGCACCATTTTTAAGCCGAACACTTTTACAGTTACCTCTTGGTTCTTTTAGATATTATACAGGGACTAAAAACTGCATCCCTGTCTTGCACCCTTTTTAAGCCGAGCACTTCATTCTTGGTCAAGCACTGCTACAGCTACCTCTTGGTTCCTTTAGATATTATATATTATCCGTCTCTCCCTGTAGCTTACAACTATTTTTCTCCGAATTTTGAACATGTTGTACCATTTTCCAGGTCAACAAATCCTATGAAAGTGTCTAGATTCTTCTTCAATTTTGCTTCCAATATCGACCACAACGTAATGAATGCTTTACTGGTTCCTTTATTTATCCTAAAGCAAAACTGATCGTCATCTAACAGATCATCGATTTTCTTTTCCTTTCTTCTGTATATTATTCTTGTGAGCAACTTGGATGCTTGATTGCGCTTTAATTGTCGCACTTGTTAACTCGTGCTACATTCGGAACTGTGTGGATGATGTTTTTCCGAAGGTATGATGAATTTTCGTATCGGTGCTGTAATGATTTCCATTTATCTCTGCGCGCTTACACTTGTCCCGCACTGAGCCACGTGCACGCAACGTCACCAGGAGCCATTCAGTATCGCAGAACTCATTATGTTTCCGCTCGTAAGTGTGCAAGAACGCCTGTAATTGGAAGCACGAGAGACAATGCGAAAATCAACTGTATAATATTACAGTAGGTTTGGATTTCCCCTACGAGCGTATCTTCTTACATGCATTGTGATCATTTCTGTAGGCCAAAGAGAGGAAAAACTTATTGGCTATCATGAGATACGAGTAACAGAAAGGCTGTGACATTTCGTTTATAAAGATTGCTCGGGCTGCGAAAGATGAGTGGGTGTCGTGAGCAATCGCAACATCTTCCATTAAGATGCATTGGTGTGGATAACTTAAGGACGAAAGTAACTTCCGCATGATGCATCACTGCCAAGTAACATAGCTCGATGAAACTTGGACCACAAATAGAAATAACTGCTACATTATAGTACAGAAGGCAACTCAAAGAATTAAGCAATGAGGCCAACAAAAGTGACATTTTAACACTATGCTGTCCGGCGATACCAAAGTGGTGTCCTCCGCATAGTATCGCGCTGTGACCGGCGACAGCACTTTGATATCTTTTGCATCCTGTTGGCGTTTTGTTTAGGTAACAATAAGTTACACAAGTCAAATTTTTGTTTTTGTTTTTATAAGTACTTGTGCACTTTCATCATGGCAGACGAAAGAGACAACAGGATTATTTACGATGAATGCGCGGACGTCATGTCTGACGTTTCGGACGACTTGGCTGGTTCGGAAGAAGACATTGGATATCAAAAAAAATTAAAGGGAAGCAGAATCGTAGGAAGAAATTGAAATACGTGCAAGAAGAATTCGGCGAACGCTACGGTTGCCAACTGATTCGGATGAATCAGACGAAGAAGACAGTTCACAGTTGTCACACTTCGATTTACCAAGGACCAATAATAAATTTGAAGGATCTCCAGATCCAAACATATTTCCCAAAGATACACAGAGCGTTGAGGATATCGTAGAATTATGTATTGGGAACGATCTATTTGCTTATATTAGCAACGAAACCAACAAATACTACAGTCAAAATTGCAGTAGAAGGAAACTGGATTAAAAAACTGGCAAATTTGTCGATGTTACGGGACCCGAACTTAGAAAATCGTTTGGGCTTGCTATCCTTACGGGAATTGTAAAAAAGAAGCAAGGATCGATGATTATTGGTCAACGAATCTGTTTATAGAGACACCGATATTTCGCAAAACGATGTCCGACAACCGATTCAGACAAACACCTCTGGTGTGCAAAACATAGGGACGAAAGTAACTTCTGCATGAAGTGTCACTATCAAGTAACCTAGCTCGATGAAACATGAACCATACACAGAAAGAACTGCTAAAGAATAATGCAGAAGGCAACTGAGAGAAATACGCAGTGGGACGAAGAGAACTTTTCGTGGATGCTTTCGGTCCTGACTTGGATGACAATGCTCTACCTCATCGAACAGTGCAGGTAGAAGAGGCCTTCGACCACGAAGATATTCGGACAGTGGGCTGGCCTGACCGTACCCTAGACTTAAATTCCATGGAACTAATGGGAGCCGTGTAGCATCACGTCCAAACTATATGTTTCCGGCAGCAACAATAAACCGGATAATGACGACCGGCTTGTCAAAGTGCAATTCGTAATTGATTATTTTTTCAAAAAGTTTAAATAAACGTTTAATCTAAGTCAAAACATCTCAACTGATGAAGGAATGATCCCGTGACGTGGACGGTTAAATTTTAAAGTTTACAGTCCGTCGAAAATTACGAAATACGGCATACTCATTCGGATGCTGTATGATTCGAGTACGGGATACATTTCTTCATTCAAGTCATATTCCGGCGCTGGACAGCCTTTAGCAAAAACAGTGATGGATTTATTGACACCTCCTGATGGGAAGTGGCATCAGCTCTGCATGGATAATTATTTTAAGAGTGTAGAATTTGCAGAGAAGTTCCTTGAAAAAAAAATCTAGTTTGTGGAACGATACGGCAAAATAGAGGATTTCCGGAAAATTAAAGCGCTCAGAAGTGAATGTGTTTGAAGCTTGTCATCAACGGAAAGGTGAAAAGCGGCCGGCGACAAGTCAAGTAATCCGAACTAACGCTGCCGGCATCAAGCGAATAAATCTGTACGAGACGCGCGGACGGCAAAGTGTTAATTCAAAGATATTAATTACAACGAAATAATCGCGGTTCATGATGGTGCCCTGGACAAACAAAAGGTGGTATGTGATTCTTAAAATTGCGTGTGATCACTACGGACGAAAATGCGTGCTTTGCAATCTTCTCTCATGCTGCCAACAAGTTTGGTAAGTAGTTCTTGTGGTAGGGCGTTCCATTCCTCCACCACCGTGTTTGCCAGCTGGATGGCATTTGATGCATGTGGACGTGAAGCAATACGGCTCCCATTAGCTCCATGGAATTTAAGTCTAGGAAGCGGTCAGGCCAGCCCACTGTCCGAATATCTTCGCGGTCGAAGGCCTCCTCTACCTGCACTGTTCCATGAGGTAGAGCATTGTCATCCAACTCAGGGCCGAATGCATCCACGAAAAGTTCTATTCGTCCCACTGCGTATTTCTCTCAGTTTCCTTCTGCACTACTCTGTAGCAGTTCTTTCTGTGTACGGTCCATGTCTTATCGAGCTAGGTTACTTCATAGTAACACTTCATGCAGAAGTTAATTTCGTCCTTAGGTTTTGCACACCAGAGTAGTTCGTGATTTCTACTTGATTTAACTCGTGAGATTTTATCAGTACACAGTGATAATACTGCTTGACAAAAGTCTCGTTTCCGTCACAACAACGTCGCGAGACTTTCACACTGTTTGCACTCCTGACTTCTTTCCTCGGTCTTGCAGTAGTAAATAACGGACCAACATTCATCAATCGTAATAATATGTTCGAAAACACCGACTAGATTGTATTTTCACGTTTTCAACTGTTCTTCGGTGGAAGTCGTGACTGCGGATCGCAACAAACGAGGAATTCATCACCACCTCGATTAATGCATCATACAAAGTCGTGCGCACTTATCTATGAACAGTGTACACATACCTAAGAGTAATACCAAATTCGCAGGTGTTGTTTGAGCGATTACATTACTGTCGGTCGACACAGAAGCTTCCCTAAATCATCATTATTTTCCCCAGAGTTGATCTGTCACTTCCTGGTTCACCTTCCATTTCTGTGTGGTAATGTTAAACATTTCATTCCATTTTTTCACAGTACCGTCTCTCAGGCATATCCTTCGCACGGGAACATCAATTCAGTACGAATTTGCTTCAGTGAATTTTCCCAGCGAAATCAGTAAGGGAATAGATGCACAAGTGCACACAATACAGAAGCCATTATGTTTGCTTCCTCTACAGCAATGGCATCACGGGGCGTTAAGTGAACTATGTGCGTGAACACTTGAGAATTTCTATTGTACGTCCATGATGCGGCGGTGCATTCAGAAGCATATCATACAAGTGACACACTCTCCCCTATTTTGCGGTGATACAAAACGCTACTCTTCTTTGAAATTTTTCTTATATTCTTGCCAATGCTACGTGGTGAGAATCCCATACAGCGCAGCAGCATTCTAGACGATGGCGGGCAACAGCAGGATAAGTAGTCTCTTTAGTAGATCTGTTGCATCTTCTAAGTGTTACGTCAATAAAACTCAGTCTTTGGTTGGCCTTCCCAACAACGTTTTCTATGTTACGGTTCCAGTTTAAACTGTTCGTAACAGTAATCCCTAGAAATTTAATTAGATAATAAAACAACAATAAAGTAATAAAATCAGAGAAATTAAAGCACGCACGAAAAGATGTAAGGGTTCCTTCTTCCCGCGGGGTCTTCAAGAATGGAACGGTAGGGAAATAATCTGAAACTGGTTCGATGTATCATCTGCGAATTGCGTAGCAGACCACTCAAATATATACTGTATGGGACAACCTTTAAATTTTTATGATTTATCGAGTAACCGAAAACTGACGGTTTTTTTTAGTAGGTCTACTCATGTTGACGACCTCTTGGAGTCAATTGCCACTTTTCGCACCATACAGATGCCTCACCTAAATCGTTTTGTAATTCATATCGATTTTCTGAGTTTGGTCAATGGTAAACGACACTATCTGCAAACAATTTTAGAGGGGTGGTCGGATCTACTAAGTCATTTATGTAGATTAGAAACAGCACCGGGTCTCTAACACGTTGCTGAGGAGTGTCAGATATCACTTTTGGTTCACTCTATGACTCCCCGTCGGGGTAACTCGGCTACCTTCTAACTTTTGAGTGATCGGTCTTCTGACTGGTTCGATGCGACCCACCACAAACAGCTCTCCTGTGCCAACCTTTCAAGTTTGCAGACTGTGTCCTCAATTGCTTGGTGGATATATTCAAGTCATTGTCTTCCTCCACGGTTTTTACCTCCTACAGATCTCTCTCTAGAACCACAGAAGTCGCTAATGATTTAACACATCTCCTATCATCCTGTCCCTTTCTTCTTGTCTGTGCTACCCATATATTCCCTTCCTCTTCTATTCTGCTCAGAACCTCCTCATTCCTTACCTTATCAGACCACCTAATTTTCAAGATCGTCTGTAGCACCACATCCCAAACACTTGTCTTCTGTTCCGGTTTTCCCACAGTATATGTTTCACTACCATACAATGGCGTGCTCCAAACGAACGTACTCAGAAATGTCTCCTCAAATTAAAGCCTATGTTTGATAATAGTAGACTTTTTTTGGACAGGCCCTTTTTAGCAATGCTGATCTGTTTCTTATGCCGTCTTTGCTCCGTCCGTCATTGGTTATTTTGCTGCCTAGGTAGCAGCATTCCTTGATGTCATCTTGATTTCAGATGTTAAGCTTCCTGCTGTTTTCTTTTCCGCTACTTCTAATTGCTTTTGTCTATCTTCAGTTCACTCGCAAACTATATTCTGTAGTCATTAGACTGTTCATTCCATTCAACAGATTCTGTAATTCTTCTTTACTTCAATTAGAACAGTAATCAGCGAATCGTATAATTGATATCCTTTCACTTTCCATCATTGCTTCTTCGATGTAAAGACCGAACAGTAGGGGTGAAAGACTACATCCCTGTCATACAGTCTTTTTAAACGAGCACTTCGTTTTGGTCGTCCATTGTTATTATCCCCTCTTGGCTCTTGTACATGTTGTATATTACCCGTCCCTCCCTGAAACTTACGCCTGTTTTCTCAGAATTCCCCCGTTTCACATTGTCGAATGTTTTTTCCAGGTCGACAAATCCTATGAACCTGTCTTGATTTTTCTCCAATTAGGCTTCTTTTATCAAACGCAACGTCAGAACTGATTCTCTCGTACATTTACCATCCGTAAAGGCAAATTTATCATCACATAAGAGATCCCCAGTTTTCTTATCCATTCTCCTGTACATTATTCTCGTCAGCAGCATGGAAGCATGAGCTGTTAAACTGACTGTGTGATAATTGTCGTACTTAGCTGCGCTTGCTGTCTTCGGAATTGAATCGTTGATATTTTTCCGAAAGTTTGATGGTATGTCGTTAGTCTTACAGTATCTACAGAAGAATAGCCGTCTAGTTGCTAGTTCCCCAGTGATTTGAGTAATTCCGATGGAAGGTTATGTGCCTCATCTGCCTTATTTAATCTGAAGTATTCGAGAGCTGCTTGAATGCATCACTTATGTCTTGCACATGGACTTCAATTTCGTCTATCACGTCATCAATTCCTTCTCTTGACAGAGGCCTCCAATGCTCCAATGTACTCTTTTCAGCTATCCGCTCTCTTCGCTGCATTTAACAACAGAATTCTCTTCCCGTTCTTAATTTTGCCGCTCTTGCTTTTAATTCCACTGAAGGTTAAGTATGGTTTTACTATATGCTGATCAGTCCTTCCAGCGATCATTTCTTTTCCAGTTTCTTCACGTTTTTCCTGCTGACATTGTAACTTCGCTTGCCTGCACTTCCTTTCTACGTTACTGGTAGGTGATTTCTATTGCTGTATTCCTACATCTGCATCTACATACATTATCCGCAATCCACCACACAGTGCGTGGCGGAGGGTACCTCGTACCAGAACTAGCATCTTCTCTCCCTATTCCACTCCCAAACAGAACGAGGGAAAAATGACTGCCTATATGCCTCTGTGCGAGCCCTAATCTGTCTTATGTTATCTTTGTGGTCTTTCCGCGAAATGTAAGTTGGCGGCAGTAAAATTGTACTGCAGTCAGCCTCAAATGCTGGTTCTCTAAATTTCCTCAGTAGCGATTCACGAAAGGAACGCCTCCTTTCCTCTAGAGACTTCCACCCGAGTTCCTGAAGCATTTCTGTAACACACGCGTGATGATCAAACCTTCCAGTAACAAATCTAGCAGCCCGCCTCTGAATTGCTTCTATGTCCTCCCTCAATCCAACCTGACAGGGATCCCAAACGCTCGAGCAGTACTCAGGAATAGGACGTATTAGTTTTTTGTAAGCGGTCTCCTTTACAGATGAACCACATCTTCCCAAAATTCTACCAATGAACCGAAGACGACTATCCGCCTTCCCCACAACTGCCATTACATGCTTGTCCCACTTCATATCGCTCTGCAATGTTACGCCCAAATACTTAATCGACGTGATTGTGTGGCACTGAGCACTATGGGACTTAACTTCTGAGGTCATCAGTCCCGTAGAACTTAGAACTACTTAAACCTAACTAACCTAAGGACATCACACACATCCATGCCCGAGGCAGGATTCGAACTTGCGACCGTAGCGGTCGCGCGGTTCCAGACTGTAGCGCCTATAACCGCTCGGCCATTCCGGCTAGCGTGACTGTGTCAAGCGCTACACTACTAATGGAGTATTCAAACATTACAGGATTCTTTTTACTATTCATCTGCATTAATTTACATTTATCTATATTTAGAGTTAGCTGCCATTCTTTACACCAATCACAAATCCTGTCCAAGTCACCTTATATCTTCCTACAGTCACTCAACGACGACACCTTCCCGTACACCACAGCATCATCAGCAAACAGCCGCACATTGCTATCCACCCTATCCAAAAGATCATTTATGTAAATAGAAAACAACAGCGGTCCTACCACACTTCCCTAGGGCACTCCAGATGATACCCACACCTCCGATGAACACTCACCATCTAGGACCACGTACTGGGTTCTATTACTTAAGAAGCCTGTCTTTTCCTGAACGTTTTCACGATAATTACTCGAGCAAATACATCTCTTGTGGTACGATCAACTTATTCTGGAAGGCGCGCGAGTTTCTGAGGGACAGATTGCTGAAACGTGTCCACGGGGCAGCCGGTGCGCATTAGCAGCACTGAGTCGGCGGCCGGACCAGAATGTAACGGCCCTGGAGAGGACGGACAACAGCCGGTGGGGTTGGGGGAGGGGAGCGCCACGCGCGTGCGTGCGCCCCGGACGTGCGTACGGACGTGCGTGTGAAACCGGCCCACGCATCGCAGGCCCGCGGCAACCTGGCCCGGGGGCAGTCCGGCCGCCCGATATTTAAGTATTTAGGCGGGCGTGGCCGGGTAGGCGCGTGCCGCAATCGGGGCCCTCCGTCCCAGCGACAACAGCCGCCGCCGCCGCTCCAGAATAAACAGCGGGCCGGCGGCGCTGCGTGCGTGCGTGTGCGTGTGCGTGCGTGCGAGAGGGGCCGCCTTCCCGCCGCGCATTACCTCCATTACGCGGGATTTGTACGGGCCCGCCAGAGGACGCGACAAATGTGGACGTGTGTCGCGGGCAGCGCGTGGCTCTCCACGGCCCCACAGCCAGTTTGTTGTCGTCGTACGTGCCGAGCCGCCGCTAAGTCGGATTACGGCGAGAGAGACATTTGTCGCGCGTCAACAGCGCGGACAGCCACTCGCGGGCCGGCCTTGCCGACGCCACGGTCTGACTCCGCTGTCCGGCCTAGAGGGGATTAGCAGACGCTGCCGGCGTATCAATACTGTCGCGCTGGAACCGTTCCCACACCTACAACGGCGCCACCTAAATTAGGCGTCAAGTTGGGCCCCGCTGGACGGCCGCTGATCCCCTGCCTGTGGTGCCTTCAGGAGTCACGTGAAGACCGCACCACTGCTGTCGACTTCCAAATTTATGTCAATAGTTATTAGATTTTAAATCGATTAGAACGAAACAATGCTAGAATTAATCAATGAAAGCGTACCTCGAGATCACATATCGAGTTTACTATTTCCCGTTGATCAAATAATGTTGATGCAGTTGACTATGAGATACAGCACATGAAGATAATCGTATAAAAATACAATAGGGCCGGACAAACAATAAATTTTTCTAAAACAAAATATCTCTCTACATAGAGTTAACATAACATTATGACAGATGCAAAAACTACGAGGCATGCCAGAAATGAAAACAGCCACGCAGGATAGCCGAACGGTCTGAGGCGCTATAGTCATGGACTCTGCAGCTGGTCCCGGCGGAGGTTCGAGTCCTCCCTCGGGCATGGGTGTGTGTGTTTGTCCTTAAGATAATTAAGGTTAAGTAGTGTGTAAGCTTAGGGACTGATGACTATAGCAGTTAAGTCCCATAAGATTTCACACACATTTTGAGAAATAAAAACATCTGGAAGTCAAATCTATGATGAGTGTTCCAGTAAACGAGAAGTAAGGGAGAGCACAACACAAATTAAATAAGCACTCAACAAGCTGAATTCCATTCTAACGTCAGATAAAATTAAGCAAAAAACAAAAAAGTTACACTAATCTTTCTGCATGGTTTTTTTCCATGCTGCATTTGGACCGCTAGGACTCGTCATCAAATGAATCTTGTGCTGGCCGTAGTGCTCCACTAGGTTCACTAGCCGAAACTAACGGCCTCCACTGAGCAGCTCTCAAGCCGCACGCCTGAGGTCACGGGTTCCGTCGGCCATGTCGTAAATGTGTAAATGGCAGCTGTATTATAAAACTACTAGCTGAGAAAACCGGCGTTTCCCGAGTATTTATTTATTCCAATCTTCTGTTAGTCCATCTCCGCCTCCCTCCTCCCACTGTTTCCTCCTCTCTGTGCATCTTCTTCTTCCTCCTTTCTCTATCCATACTCCTCTCTCGGCGTCTCCTTACCTATCCTTTTTCTCCATCTATCCTCCCTCTTCTCTCTATCCATCACCTCCATTCTTCCCTCTCTGTACATCTTCACCACCACTTCTCTCTGTCCACCTCCTCCACACCTGCCCTTCCCCTCACTCTCTGCTCATCTCCTCCTGACCTTGATTCTCTGTCAGTCTGCACCTCCCCCTCTGTCCATCTGCTCCTCCCCCTTGTGTTCATCTCCTCTTCCCCCCTCTAAATGCTTCTCTTCCCCCACCCTTTGTCAATTTCTCCCTCCCCCTCTCTCAATCTCCTGCTCCCCTCTCTCTGTCCATCTCTCCTCCCCCTGTTCGACTCCTACTCTTTCCTTTCTTTGTCAATGTACTCCTCTCTCCTCTCACTGACCGTCTACTCCTCTTCCTTTTCTCCATCCACTTCCTCCTCTCCCTGTGTCTGTTCATCTCCTACCCACATCTCTCTGCCTGCCACTTCTTCCCGCTGCCTCTATCCATCTCCTGCTCTTTCCTTTCTCTGTCCATTTCTCCCCTAACGCTATCTATCTGCTCGTCCACCTGTCTGTGCGTGTCTTCTCCTTCCCTTTCGCTATAAAAGTTGGAAATCACGTGTAAAGTTTGTTAGAAGTCTCCAAGAAAGGCTCTCATTCTCAAATACTGGATAACTAAGCAATTGGTACTCCCACGCCGTGGGCTACACTGCTGTTTCATCCCCAGCTCTTCGTCAAGTGGGTGGTTGTTATCCCACAGTCATTCTTTCCAGACAATAAATAACATGTAAACCATGTTTGGTTGAAATCGGTCCAGTGGTTTAGGAGGAGATGTCGAACTTACATACACTCATAAACTCATTTTTGTAATTTTTATGGATTATACATCGTATTTCAAATAGAAAATTATAAAAGAAAGAAAAATAGTTTAAGAAGAGCGATGAAAGAAGATAGATTGACTAATAAAGATTACTTGCGCTGTCCAGGGAGGAGGTCTCAGAATTTAACCTAGAGCTCGACATCACTATATGGTGTTTCGCAAGGTTTCTTCCTAAGGTATGTTCATGTGCTAGTCTAGGTAATTCTAGGTTGGCGTTTTACAGCTTCACCGTGGCACCAGGTACAATAACTAACCACACTAAATTATATATTTTATATCGTGTCCGTATACTATGTGATTAAGAATTACTATTGATATGTCCTATGTATGCTATGTATTGTGCCTCTTCATACGTTTTATCCTGTGTTTACTTTTATTCTAACTCGCTAACTCGTTCTGTGTGTCAAGAAGTCTATGTTACTATAGTGACAGGTTTATTGTACGCATGGTCCAATAACCAACCACAATTATAACATATGCCCCTCTGATTTGATTTACGTTTAATGTTCCTATATTTGGCTATCTACATTTTCTTCTTTGTGTGTTATGCCCCCTATGTCGGTGCTGAAAGAATCCGTAGTAATGGGATCCTCATCTGAACTAACCCAGTCGTCTCCCTGACGTCTGCCTCGAGGCCTGTAAAGTCTCGTTTGTTTGTAGATGGTATGTTCTGTTCAAAAACGGCTCTAAGCACATCTGAGGTCATCGGTCCCCGGTGTGTTCTGTCTTGGAGATGTGGTCTGTACCAAGTCCTATCTCAGTCACACGTTTCACAGACGTTTTAAAAACTTTCACTCGCTTTCACATGAATAACACTACGCGCAGCCAATGGGGGTGGTGACAGAAAGGACCCAGTCACACTTTAAATTAACCATTCCATATCTATTCATAACCATGCCAACCCTGCGCCGTGGTGGGACAAAGGTACAAGCAAAAGAAGAAGATCCGCTTATTTGGAGCAGAATCCTGGGAAATGACTAAATGAGATAGATAAAGACTTGCAGCCGCCCTAATGGATTTTTAAGATGACGTTGTGAAGTTTCAAGGCGAGAGAAATAAAAAAAAAAAACAGCAGGCGAATGGTAACTCCCACGTACATCTCGGTAGACTTGCAAAATGGCGTTTCTAATAGTGTTGGTACCTGATGAAAGTAGGGGATGAACGACGGCCGAAAACGTACTTTGTTAGCAGCTGCCATATACGAGAAAAAGAGGAAGACCCTGTGTGGAATAGGAAAAGTAAGCGGATGAGAGTATACGACGAAGAAACTTAATAGGAGATTTATAGGATTATGATCGAGTGACTTGAATATAACGTTGCGAGAAGCAGCGTCACAAATAATAACAATCACAATAAAGAACAATGGATAAAACATTATAGAGAAGCTATGGTATAATGAAACGGCAGTAACAGATCTGGAATATGCGAATCATAAATACAATAAGACGATTAACT
This sequence comes from Schistocerca piceifrons, assembly GCF_021461385.2. NCBI lineage: Eukaryota > Metazoa > Arthropoda > Insecta > Orthoptera > Acrididae > Schistocerca > Schistocerca piceifrons. The sequence goes on from NC_060142.1 coordinate 523,206,403, forward strand.
CACTAACATTAGACGAGCACCAACAGGTTTTAATAAGCCTACAAAAATTGTACATCGTGTGGACCAGATGGAATAAATATTATTAACTATGAAGGACGCTGTGTGTGTGTGTGTGTGTGTGTGTGTGTGTGTGTGTGTGTGTGAGTGTGAGTGAGTGAGTGAGTGAGTGAGTGAGTGAGTGTGTGTGTGTGTGTGTGTGTGTGTGTGTTTGTAGACTTTTATACTTTTTAAATGAATGCTGCCGAATTTATAGTCTCTACTCATTGGAAGATCGCAGAGGAAATTTCTGTCTCTACAAAATAATTAAGAGACGTGTGTGACAATTACAGGGACACAGGTCTGTAAAATTTGCTGAAAAATATTTGATAATCACTTGAGAGCAGTAGTATATGTATGTATATGTATTCCGGGGAGAAGAACAACGTGAATTTAGGAAGGGACCCTTCCCGAGCGATAATATTTATAGAAAAACGACCTGAAGCCAATCTAGAAACATTTATAGTAGCTTTTAGTGACTTCGAGAAGACTTTTGACTCAGTCACTGGAAACAGACTACGAGAATTATGGAAAAAAGGAGAAGATCCCATAAATCTTCTACACGCAATCTAAAACTTATAAGAACATTTCAAAACAGACGTAAACTCAGACTGCTCAAAGAGAGAAGCGATAACAATAAATCAAATCAAGGTGTCGCCCATAGTCGTACCTCGTTACCAACAATCTTTAATCTCTATAAGAGAATGGAAGATTAAATACATGGAGGTACACTACTGAAATGATGTAGTTTTAATATAGAATAAGGAAGGAAACTTATAGAATTCCGTGTACAGATTATATGAAGAAGGAAGACATTAAAAACATCAGCCTCTAAAACTTAAGTTAAGGCTAACTAAACATCCAGTCCGATCGAAAACTGCTACTGGAGACAAGGCAATAGAGCAAGTATCCAGTTTCAGGTATTTATGTTGCGATGTCGACCTAAATAACGATAAGGATGAACAGAATAAAATCAGCAACTCTCAGTACGTATATGGAACTGTAAATAAAACATTAAATAACAAGAAAAGACACAAAATTAAAATTTTACAAAAAGTGACTGGGCCTGACTTGCTCCGCGGTAATTAATCTTTGACTGAAAAAAGAGAAACTAAAGCAGCACACAAGATATGCCAAAGGCTGCTCAAGGAGAGATCTTATAACAAATGATAACATAGCAGAAGAACTAGAAATATTTAAGTTAAACGATTAAGTGGGAATATATAGGGGGAAAAGGGGGTAACATCTTAGACGTACGGAAGACGACAGGCTTCCAGTTAATTTTAAACAAGTACAGGAAAAAGATGTGTTGGAAGAAGGACAAAAAGATAGTCTTACAAATGTGAAGTCGAAACAGAAGTATTGCCTAAACTTCGAGGTGAAGAAGAAGAAAAAAGATTTAATTCGCAAAAGAATATATTGTTACAGGGGGCAAAATTTACCTTTACCTGGTTGTTTGAAAATATCAAGTCAACTGACAGAATGACTCAGTTACTAAACTGCATTGTTCTTGTTGTGGTCTTCAGCCCGAAAACGCAGTCCATTGCAGCTTTCCACAACATTCTGTGTAAGTCTCTTCATCTCTGCTTAGCTACTGGAACCTACACCCACTTGAAAATGCTTACTGTAGTCAAGGCCTCCTCAATATTCACCCCCACCCATCCTTCAATTACCAATTTCACGCCTCCTTTATTTCTCAAGATATGTCCCATCGATAAATTCCTTCTTTTTTAGCCAAACTGTGCCACAATTTTTTTTCACCCCAATTGTAACCAGTAATTCCTAGTTATTCGATCTATCCATTGGACCTTCAGCATTCTTTTGTAGCACAGTATATTAAAATCTTCTCTTCTCTTCTTATCTGAACTGTTTGTTATCCTCGTCTCACTACTGTACAAGGCTACAGCCCAGATACTTTCAGAAAAAGACTCTCTAACACTTAAATTTATATTCGATGTTTACAAATTTCTCTTTTACGGAAAGGCTTTACTTACTAATGTCAGTCTGTCTTCTTTAGTTACGTCATTGTCTTTTATTTTGTTGCCCTAATAGTAAGAATATCTACGACATTCTCAGAGTTTCATTTACAAATCATTTCCTCAGCATCGCCTGATTTTATTCCATTAAATTTCATTCCCCTTGTTTTACCTTTGTCAATGTTGATCTTATAATCTCTTTTCAAGATACTGTTCATTCCGCTCAACTGATGTTCCAAGTCCTTTGTCGTTTCTGACAGAATTACAATGCGATCGGCAAACCTCAGGACTTTTGATTCTTCTCCCGGAAGTTTATTAACTACTCTAAATTTCTTTTGTTTCCTTTACTGCTTGCTCATTCTACAGGCTGAATAACATCTGGGATAGGATGCAACGTTGTTCTCACTCATTTCTCATTCACTGCTGCCCTTTCGTACCCTGCGAATCTTATAACTGCCCTCTGGTTTGTGTACACGTTTTCGATACCCTTGCGGACTTCGTTCCTGCCATCTTCAAAATTCCAAACAGTATTGCAGTCAACATTCTCAAACGCTTTAACTATATCTACAAACGCTATAAACGAAAATTTTCCTTTTTTTGACCTGTCTTTTATGATAAGTCGTAAGGTCAGTATTGCCTCCCGTCTTCTGATGTTTCTCCAAACCCAAAATGATTTTCCCTGAGGTCGGCTTCTACAAATCTTGCCATTCTACTCTGCGTACTTGGGTCAATAGTTTGCAAACTTCACTAAATAACTGATGTTTGACCCATATTCCCACACATCAGTACCTGCCTTCGCACTACATAGCCGTCTTCAAACCAAAATTTCTTTCATCGTGATCTAATTTGTGTAGACCTAAGACCGTTAATTAAAATGAAAAGAATACACAACAATATGTGACTGTCCTTTACGAATTATTATGCCTTCTTCAAAGAGTGCTTTTGCGTATGACTACGTAGCTTACATGGAACTAGTTCACTAACGCAGTTGCATAAGAAAACGCAGTAATTAGTGCACTGACAATGCATTCATTTATTTCATGTATATCAATGATGCATGATTTTTACCGGAGTGCAAATGAAACAGCAAATGTAAAATAAAAGGAAAACATTTGTTTCTTATTTTAAATTATAAATTTTATCCTACAAATTCGAACAATTTTGTTACTAAAAAACATTCCTTTGCGAGCATCAGGTGTTTTCGTGGATAACTGACCATTTGTCGAAGAATCTATGAAGCAAAAACTGAAATTCTGCTAGACAAGCTCAAATATTGTGGCATAAATGGGACAGTGCACAAATGGTTCAATTCGTACCTAACTGGACGAGTGCAGAAAGTAGAAATAAGCAGTTCTCATAATATGCAAAGATCAGCACATTCCTCAAATTGGGGAACTATCAAGAATGGGGTTCCACAAGAGTCAGTCTTGAGTCCTTTGTTGTTCTTAATATATATTAATGACTTGCCATTCTGTATTCATGAAGAGGCAAAGTTAGTTCTATTTGCTGATGATACAAGTATAGTAATCACACCTGACAAACAAGAATTAACTGATGAAATTGTCAATACTGTCTTTCAGAAAATTACTAAGTGGTTCCTTGTAAACGGACTCTCACTGAATTTTGATAAGACACAGTACATACAGTTCTGTACAGTAAATGGTAGACGCCATTAATAAATATAGACCTTAATCAGAAGCATATAGCTAAGATAGAATATTTCAAATTTTTAGGTGTGTCCATTGATGAGAGATTAAATTGGAAGAAACACATTGATGATCTTCTGAAACGTTTGAGTTCAGCTACTTATGCAATAAGGGTCATTGTAAATTTTTGTGATAAACATCTTAGTAAATTAGCTTACTACACCTATTTTCACTCATTGCTTTCATATGGTATCATATTTTGGGGTAATTCATCACTGAGGAATAAAGTATTTATTGCACAAAAGCGTGTAATCAGAATAATAGCTGGAGTCCACCCAAGATCATCCTGCAGACATTTATTTAAGGATCTAGGGATATTCACAGTAGCTTCTCAGTATATATACTCTCTTATGAAATTTGTTATTAACAACCAAACCCGATTCAAAAGTAATAGCAGTGTGCATAACTACAATACTAGGAGAAAGGATGATCTTCACTATTCAAGATTAAATCTAACTTTGGCACAGAAAGGGGTGAATTATACTGCCACTAAAGTCTTTGGTCACTTAACAAATAGTATCAAAAGTCTGGCAGATAACCAACAAGTATTTAAGAAGAAATTAAAAGAATTTCTGAATGACAACTCCTTCTACTCCATAGAGGAATTTTTAGATATAAATTAGGAAAAAAATTATTAAAAAATAAAAAAGTTGTTATATTAAGTATGTTGTTAAATTAACTTAATTATGTCATGTACTGGAAAATTTGACTCGTTCCACATCATTACGAAATATCGTATTCGTGATCCATGGAACTAGTATTAATCTAATCTAATCTAATCTAATCTTACTACCGACTAAATGACTTCCCAGTGATACGACGTTTCCATTGGTACGACACACGTTTAAACACTTGTCGCGTGAAAAGCACACGTGTGGCATTGCGTCTTAAACCGGCTGCACACGTTACTCCTATTCCTGGAGAATGGCGTAAATTTCAGGTGACGGGCCATTCAGTGGCCGGCAGTACAAATATCCCTGTATTCAATGTATTTGGCCTTCGCGAATTCTTGTTCGATCTACAAAGGAGCTCAAAAATGTTCAAATGTGTGTGAAATCCTATGGGAATTAACTGCTAAGGTCATCAGTCGCTAAGCTTACACACTATTTAACCTAAATTATCCTAAGGACAAACACACACACCCATGCCCGAGGGAGGACTCGAACCTCCGCCGGGACCAGCCGCACACTACAAAGGAGTCATTTCACTGTATCTCGGTTATTAATTAAGTTACGTGAATGTTTTGCTTCATGGGTCTCTGGTCACTGTTCGTCACCATCAAAATTTACAGATGTCCTTACGGGTCATTAGTAGTCTGCGTTGAGAAATTAACGCGGCTCACCTTGTGTTTTTGTGTGTCCGTGCAAATGTGCGTGTGTGTGTGTGTGTGTGTGTGTGTGTGTGTGTGTGCGTGTGTGCGTGTGATTTGATAGTCACACAGTTCTTCCCACTAAATACTCTGCAACGCAAAGATTTTCGTGTCACAATCCGAAACACACGTAAGGAGGTATTCAGCGTTAACTTCCGCTTGCTGAACGCAGATACTTGCTAGTTGAGCAGATCGATTTAAATTAGGGAAACGTTGCTTTAGTAATGAAATATTTATTTCAGGGCACAGTGAAACAGCAAACGAAGTGGTGGTAACAACACACACTGATTAATATGTTAATACAGGCATCTTAAGTTGGGCATATATACCTGTAAACAGTTAGGGTACAAAGAAGAAAGCCCGCATCTCGTGGTCGTGCGGTAGCGTTCTCGCTTCCCACGCCCGGGTTCCCGGGTTCGATTCCCGGCGGGGTCAGGGATTTTCTCTGCCTCGTGATGGCTGGGTGTTGTGTGCTGTCCTTAGGTTAGTTAGGTTTAAGTAGTTCTAAGTTCTAGGGGACTGATGACCATAGATGTTAAGTCCCATAGTGCTCAGAGCCATTTTGAACAAAGAAGAAAATTAGTGGCTGCTAGCTCTTATCGTTCATTTATTCAGCATACATTGTACAATAAAGGAATGTTAACAGAGCTTTTTTGACAGTCACTCTTTTTTCATTCGGCTCTCAGGTTTGGAACTACCAAATTGACGTACTTGTACATACAAAGTAGTAGTCACAAAATCATTCCAATTAAAAGTCCTCGTCTCAATAAAATATCGCCGTATTTTCTCTCTCTGTTCTGGGGAAGTAGATGGCAATTTTAAAGTAAGACAAGGACGAAGCTATGTAATTCAGCTAAAAGTAAATCCATATTTCCAGCGCAGGTCCGTAGAGAGCGCTCTATCTTCAATAGTGAACGGGACAACGCGACCTGTGCGCACTGTTGACTATGTCAACATGTCTCAAAGAACCATTTCAAGCTTACAGTATGGGCGCTTTGTCACTTAACGGCAAGAGGATTTGTCTGCTTGGAAACTCGCGAGCCGAATCGAAGTTTACAATAGCTATGTAATTTCAACATTCTGTCGCTATTGTGAGACACAAAACACAATGAAATTGTCTCTCGTAGTGGACGTCCGCGATCAACAATACCGGCTGGTGACCGTTACCTAATTATGTCTATTATGTACCACGAGGAGAATGCAACTTCACCGTGCACTGCCTTGAAACCCTCCCACTTATTTTTAGATTTCCATAACATAGTCGGTAAAAACGGAACCGTTATGTGATCAATTTGCTATCCGTAGTTCTGTCCCCGTGTAATGACCCCTTTTCTTGAAGAACGGGTACAGGTATCAAGTTGAAATTTACGTAAAATACTAAGGTCTACAGTCCCTTGGCGGTGTAGAAAATTTAACCCTGTAAGTCAGTGCAATCAAAAGATACGGCCATACAGGTAACATAATTCGAAACTCGCGAACCCATTCATCAAAGATTATAGATGAACGATCTGTATACCACATGTAGGAGTATGAAATCGGAATTTGGTTGCAATAATTACACGTCTTTTGTTTGAAACTGACAAAGAATATTTTATTCAAAATAATCTCCATTGCTATTTAGACATTTCTCCCACCTCTCCGACAGGCTTTGAATGTCACGCCAAAAAAACTCTTCTTCTTTTGAAGCGAAGCAGTCAGCGAGGCATTTTCACACATTTTTATACGACTTGAAGCATTGTTCAGCGAGATCGTGTCCCAGTGATGCAAATAGATGATAATCGGACAGAGCAAAGTCTGGAGAATAAGCCTCATGCCCTATTATTTCCCAACTCAAAACGCAACCGTCTATAGTCCATCAATTACAGATACAACTCCACTCCGCAGCCAAGGCTGTAGTATGCTTAGTAGTTGATAACCGGGCACAAAACTCCATGTTACCTCAGTGATTCACAACTCGCCTGCAAGAATGATTTGAAAGACGACCTTTAATGAACGACTTTCAACCTCTTTAGACGCAACTGGGAGGGCTGAGACGACCCATACAAAACGCAACCGTCTGTAGTCGATCAATTCGGCCTCTAATCATTCAGTACGACACAACAGTACAAACCATACAGCAGCATGGATCTTGAAGAAGCCAGGGCAGAGACCAGCTGCATTGGAACCTGCGTTGATGACGTCAGTTTCTGTTCTCCAACAAGTGCTCGATTTGTCTGACAGTGGACGTAGAAGAGCGTGGAGGCGGTCAGTTCCCAACGTCCATATCAGGCCTACTGCCTCGTGGATTCTGTAGGGAGGTGGGTCACTCATGTTTTCGGCCAACATTATACGTGATGTCTGTCGCCTCTACCACTTTCGAGCGTAGTTAGAACTTGTGCAGTTTCGGGTCACGCTTCCAGAACCTATTGTACAGCCCTACAGTCAATATTTCGGCGGTCAGTTCGTCTTTCAGTACGACAATGCATGAAAAGTAGCTCTCGCTAAGCGGACACATTCCTCGAACAGGCAAGAATCGAGTAACTGGAATCGCCTGCGGTATCTGATGACATAAAGCTGATTGATCATGCATACATGGGACCAACTGAAACTTACACTGTATTGTTTCGAGAGCCGTTTTCAAACACTGGATGATCTCAGGGTGGGCATTGTCGAAGTGTGGGAGACGCGTAACCATCTTGTGTCACGCCAACGACGGATCAAGCCTATTACTAAACGAAGGGTAGAGTAATGTGGTATTGCAGTGTTATTGATTTTGATTTCAAACGCATGCAAAGATGTACACTTCCAAACACAACTGCCTTAGTTTGCTTATCGTTGAGTTTGTTTTACGTTACAGATTGTTTTAGTTTCATCGGGATTAATCCTTCTTTCCTGTGCATCTTTGAATCTAAACCATACACAGATACGCTGACGTGGCAAAAAGAATTTTGAGCATTTTACACAAAATACGCGTTGATTTTGGTATGATTATTGTAGTAAAATGTCGCGAAACGGTACGTTGGTGCTAAGCAAAGCTAAAATGCTTCTGAACGTAAAGGTATAGCTTGAGCATTTGTATGTCGCCAGATCTTTTATCAACTAATTTCTGTGTGCGTCCTCACTGATGAAATGAAAACTTTGATTGAGGACAAGATGTTAGACACGAAACACAGATACTTGGTGACGAAAGCTTTACGTACACTCGTAAAGTATTTGATGAGTAAGGCTTACGCCATTCACGGATTTGGGACCGAATAATAATTGTTCTAAATTTTGTTTCCATGTTCAGATAAATTATCCGTGATATTTTGTCTAGCAATAAAAGAAAAATGGTGTTAAAAGTCTATTAATGCACTGATGTCTCCATTGCGTACTTCCAGATTTTCTCCGCGCACCATTGACAATCGCTTGTGAGGTTAATGCATGTGTTCATTTTGAGAAGCAAGATGTATGTGATTGGTTCATTAGATGTAGCCGAAAACTGTCGAAGGAGACAGCTGCTGTCGAACATCACATTGGCCAGAAAGTCACCTGTGACAGATCCTCACCACTCACCAACTACAAGGAGAAATACGTCCCAGTTCACTTCCACTTCCCGCATGGAGGTGGCACAGCCTGATTCTGCACTAGAAGTGTATTCGTATGACTAACTCTTCGACGAAGATGGCTTAGTTCAGTCGACTAAAGACAGACAATGGCATTGCTTAGCGTCTACTGTACTCAGATCTGCTGAATACCGCTGATTACAGCTAACTGATCGATGGATCCCGATGAATTGGCCAGAGGTAGTTAGTCTGAGTGAGCAGCTGGTGATGTTTATGTAATAATCATCCCGCAGCTGTTTAGATTCCATGAAAAGCACTAATTTTTTGCCGGCCGCTGGTTGCCGAGCGGTTCTAGGTTCTTCGGTCTTGAACCGCGCGACCTCCTATGGTCGCAGGTCCGAATCCTGCCTCGGGCATGGATGTGTGTGATGTCCTTAGGTTAGTTAGGTTTAAGTAGTTCTAAGTTCTAGGGGACTGATGACCTGAGATGTTAAGTCCTATAGTGCTCAGAGCCATTTGAACCAATTTGAACTAATTTTTGGTCCGTGAGACTGAGCACATCTGCACAGACTGAGAAATATAACACAGAACTGGGCATGTGTTCTTCGAAACTTAAAAATCTGCCAATATAGTGTGGCGCAAAAGACGCATCTTCAAATTACTTCAACATATCTGGCCATTTAATGCATTTAAAATAGTTTCATAATTTTTTAAGCTTAAGGTATTTTGTGTAATTATTAAAAAATCGAATAGCCACCTGAGACAAAGAAGTATGCTTACCTCAAGGTACCATTATCGACCCAATAATATGTAGCTTCTATGTTGCCAAGTAAGTAATAGAAGACTCTTTTTCTCGACCAACTTCCATTGAAAAAATGAGGAATTTGTTGTGGGACATCGTGGAATATTCCCGCTTTAGACCTTATAACGTTTAACTTTGTGTTCTGCCTTACGGCAGGTCTTGTCATGGGGGAGCCTCGTCAGAGAGGTCCACCGCATGAGAGTCTAGGGAAGTGATTCCAGTGGTGGTTTCCCGTTGTCTGCCACTGATGAAAACGGAATGATAATGAGGACAACACAACACCCCGTCCCTTAGCGGAGAAAATCTCCGACCCAACCGGGATTCGAAGCCGGGCCCTTGGCGTGACAAGTCGCTGCGCTGTCCATTCAGCCACCGGGGCGGACTCAGACCCTCTAGTTCCTTGAAATTCCGGTAAGTGGCGACACAATACGTAGCCTTCAAAATGGCCTCTGTAACGGAGCTGCTTTCCAGGCAGGGAGCTGTCATTGCGTTTCTTTTGGCGGAGAACCAGAGCATGTCAGTTATTCATAGGCGCTTACAGAATGTCTACGGAGACTTGGCAGTGAACTAAAGCACGTTCAGACGTTGGGAGAGTCGTCTGTTATCATCGTAAGAAGGTCGCGCAAACCTGTCCCATCCACCACGTGCCGGCCGGCCACTCACGGCTGTACAGTGTTGGCCTATGCGGTCACTCTCATCCGAGACGACCAACGGATCACGACGTAACACCCCGCTGCTCAAATGGACGTCTCTGTCGGTAGTGCTGACACAGCCGTCCACCAGTTGGGGTAATCAAAGGTGTGGGCTCATCACCGCCTAAAACCATAAAGAGCACCGAACCACCATCTACATCTACATCGATACTCTGTAAATCACATTTAAGTGCCTGGCAGAGAGTTCATCGAACCACCTTCACAGTTCTTTATTATTCCAATTTCGTATAGCGCGCGTAAAGAATGAACACCTATATCTTTCCGTACGAGCTCTGATTTCCCTTATTTTATCGTGGTGATTGTTCCTCCCTATGTAGGTCGGTGTCAACAAAATATTTTCGCATTCGGAGGAGAAAGTTTGTGATTGGAATTTCGTGAGAAGATTCCGTCGCAACGAAAAACGGCTTTCTTTTAATGATGTCCAGCCCAAATCCTGTATCATTTCTGTGACACTCTCTCCCATATTTCGCCATAATACAAAACGTGCTACCTTTCTTTGAACTTTTTCGATGTGCTCCGTCAGTTCTATCTCGTAGGGATCCCACAACGTGCAGCAGTATTCTAAAAGAGGACGGACAAGCGTAGTGTAGGCAGTCTCCTTAGTAGGTCTGTTACATTTTCTAAGTGTCCTGCCAATAAAACGCAGTCTTTAGTTAGCCTTCCCCACAACATTTTCTATGTGTTCCTTCCTGCCACCTTTCGCACCATTCAGATATCTTTTCTAAATCGTTTTGCAGTTTGTTTTGATCTTCTGATGACTTTGTTAGTCGATAAACGGCAGCGTCGTCTTCAAACAACCGAAGACGGCTGCTCAGATTGTCTCCCAAATCGTTTATATAGATAAGGAACAGCACAGGGCCTATAACACTACCTTGGGGAACGCCAGAAATCACTTCTGCTTTACTCGATGACTTCCCGTCAATTACTACGAACTGTGACCTCTCTGACTGGAAATCACAAATCAAGTCACATAATTGAGACGATATTCCATCTGTGCGGAATTGCTTGAGCGTTACAAACCTTGTCGAACATCGTCACAGGCGATGATACATGGGTTCATCATTTCTGACCAGTAACAAAATGACAATTCATGGCGCGGCACCATACTACCTCTCTTCCGAAGAAAAAGTTCAAAGACGCGCCCTCAGAGGGTTAAGACATGGCGACGATCTTCTGGGACTTCTGTTCGATGTCCTCCCTCGTGGTGCAACGATCAACTCTGAAGTGTGTTGTGCTACCCTCGGGAAATTGAAGAAACGACTTCAGCGTGTTCGTCGCCACAAAAATGCAATCGAACTACTTCTTCTCCGTGACGACGCAAGGTCTCCCACAAGGTCTGCCACCGGAGATAAGCTCACAAAACTTCATTTCCTCATCTCTCCTACATCTGGATCACGCACCTACCGACTTTCACGTGCTCGGCAAAATGAAGAACGCGCTCCGTGGGAAGCAGTAAGTGGATGATGGAAGGGTTACTGATGACGTTGGCTCCGACGTCGACTAGTAGAGTGGCACCACGCGAGCATTCAGGCCCTCAAAGTAAGATGGCGTAAGGCCGCCGCAATGAACGGAGATTATGTTGAAAAATAGAGTTGTAGGAAAAAGAGTATGGAGTAATATGATGCGTTAGAATCCCCAATAAAACCAATCCGCTATCAGACAAAAATTTGTTGCATTTCTTATTGAACGCCCCTCGTAGCTATTTCACGGCACGTTTCAATTCCCGCGTGGACCAACAGTTCCCACCAGAGTAGGTCAAGCACTCCAGCGGCGCCAGAAGCCACGGGAATCGTCGAGCTGGCGGACGCAACGTCACGCCGGGGTTAGCTCTTGCAGTGTGGGACAGCTTAATGGCAGTTGGAGTACAGAACAGGAGCGGCAACTAGAACTGGGAGCCGGTACCGGGCCGAGACAACACCGACTCAAAGGAAGGCCTCGGCACTTGTTCGTGACGTCACGTCAGCTAGGCACGGCGAACGCCAGGTCTGTTGCAGGCATACTCATAATGGTGGTGTCTCCTTCTCTGACACAGGAAAATGTGGAACTATTGGCGGTAGTTGACCAACACACATTGTTCTGAGAGATTTCTGCAATCGATTAATTGTGCAATTCATTACACTTCTTAACAAATAGTGCACTCCTGAACTTAAATTTCCACCTGTTTTAAGGATTGACGTACAAAAACCAATTCACGGTCCAGCAGCAACAGAATTCGTCCTCCTTTACCTTATTTGTAAATCTGAGAAAGTTACGTTTGTACTGGGTTGCTTTTACAAGAAACTGTGAACATGTTGGTGGTCTTCTTTAGGCATCTTGGTTGACTATGGGGCGAGGAGGACTGAATGTTAATGAAATATCTTGCGATTGTACACGTTGTGGGAGGGGATGGGGGACAGAAGAAGCGTCAAAAGAGAGATACTTGTTTTATCAAATAATTTTTTTTTATCTTATAAAGTTTCTCCTTTCAGTTGCAAGAGGGGAATATTTATCTTCTATAATGTGCATGTTTAAAAAAGTTTAAGCTCAGCAGTATTTTCGATGTATGAAGCTATTTTGTTTCCTGTTTAGAATTCCTTTCGTTGAAAACGACTGTACTCTAATGACTGGCAACAGTTGGACATTTACACATGTAAGTTAGTTCACATTTCCAGTGACGATGTCAAACGAAAATAAAAAAAATAAATAAAAGAAACGAGTTAATTGTAAGGGGGTTGGGGTAAGTTTCGATAACAAAACGGATCAAGTAAATATACACTCCTGGAAATTGAAATAAGAACACCGTGAATTCATTGTCCCAGGAAGGGGAAACTTTATTGACACATTCCTGGGGTCAGATACATCACATAATCACACTGACAGAACCACAGGCACATAGACACAGGCAACAGAGCATGCACAATGTCGGCACTAGTACAGTGTATATCCACCTTTCGCAGCAATGCAGGCTGCTATTCTCCCATGGAGACGATCGTAGAGATGCTGGATGTAGTCCTGTGGAACGGCTTGCCATGCCATTTCCACCTGGCGCCTCAGTTGGACCAGCGTTCGTGCTGGACGTGCAGACCGCGTGAGACGACGCTTCATCCAGTCCCAAACATGCTCAATGGGGGACAGATCCGGAGATCTTGCTGGCCAGGGTAGTTGACTTACACCTTCTAGAGCACGTTGGGTGGCACGGGATACATGCGGACGTGCATTGTCCTGTTGGAACAGCAAGTTCCCTTGCCGGTCTAGGAATGGTAGAACGATGGTTTCGATGACAGTTTGGATGTACCGTGCACTATTCAGTGTCCCCTCGACGATCACCAGTGGTGTACGGCCAGTGTAGGAGATCGCTCCCCACACCATGATGCCGGGTGTTGGCCCTGTGTGCCTCGGTCGTATGCAGTCCTGATTGTGGCGCTCACCTGCACGGCGCCAAACACGCATACGACCATCATTGGCACCAAGACAGAAGCGACTCTCATCGCTGAAGACGACACATCTTCATTCGTCCCTCCATTCACGCCTGTCGCGACACCACTGGAGGCGGGCTGCACGATGTTGGGGCGTGAGCGGAAGACGGCCTAACGGTGTGCGGGACCGTAGCCCAGCTTCATGGAGACGGTTGCGAATGGTCCTCGCCGATACCCCAGGAGCAACAGTGTCCCTAATTTGCTGGGAAGTGGTGGTGCGGTCCCCTATGGCACTGCATAGGATCCTACGGTCTTGGCGTGCATCCGTGCGTCGCTGCGGTCCGGTCCCAGGTCGACGGGCACGTGCACCTTCCGCCGACCACTGGCGACAACATCGATGTACTGTGGAGACCTCACGCCCCACGTGTTGAGCAATTCGGCGGTACGTCCACCCGGCCTCCCGCATGCCCACTATACGCCCTCGCTCAAAGTCCGTCAACTGCACATACGGTTCACGTCCACGCTGTCGCGGCATGCTACCAGTGTTAAAGACTGCGATGGAGCTCCGTATGCCACGGCAAACTGGCTGACACTGACGGCAGCGGTGCACAAATGCTGCGCAGCTAGCGCCATTCGACGGCCAACACCGCGGTTCCTGGTGTGTCCGCTGTGCCGTGCGTGTGATCATTGCTTGTACAGCCCTCTCGCAGTGTCCGGAGCAAGTATGGTGGGTCTGACACACCAGTGTCAATGTGTTCTTTTTTCCATTTCCAGGAGTGTAGTTACTTGGATGTAAAATTTCCGAAGTTTGCAATGGGGCAAAGCGTCTTCTCATATTGATCTACGTTTGTTTCGACAGGATTCAGTAATACAGAACTACGATCTTCATTTGTAGCTTTACGATAGTAAGAAAATCTTTCATGTAAATAAAACTGCAGAATCCAAAACAATACCAAACATTCTGTCCAAAAATAAGAGATTTATAGTGATAAGCACGCCCAGGCGTTTCTGCCTGCAACAGACCTGGCGTTGGCCCTGCCTAGCTGACGTGACGTCACCAACGAGCGCCGAGGCCTTCTTTTGAGTCGGTGTTGGCCGAGAGCAGAGGCTGACGACGCTTGATGCGGTGAAGCGGTATGGCTGTCCCGTGGAGTTGCCGAAGTGAATGCAGTTCGGCTTAGGTGGAGGAGTCTGAAGCAGTTGGAATGTAAAAACACTCTGAAGCAGGCTCAACATGTCAGCCTGGCGTCGGAGAGGTTAGCGTGGCTGAGCGACGAAGGGGCTGAGAACGG